>NC_143190.1:22704642-23008928 GCF_051530095.1 Phoenix dactylifera
ATGTGCTTGGCTTCTGATGAGACCTTGGCTCCTTAGCAAGAGCTATGGCGCCATTATTATCGTAGTAGAGTGTTATGGCATCTGATGACATTACATCCAATTTCGCAATAAATTTCTTGAACCAGAAGCCTTCCTTAGCAGCTTCAGAGGCGGTGATGTATTCAGCTTCCATAGTAGAATCAGCAATGATCGGTTGTTTAGAACTCTTCTAATTCACCGTACCACCATTGCACAAGAACACATATCCAGATGTTGACTTTCTATCATTGACATCAGTCATGAAGTCTGAATCTGTGTACCCTTCTACCTTTAACTCTGATGATCCTCCAAAGACCAAGAATAAATCTTTAGTTCTTCTCAAGTACTTAAGAATATTCTTCATAGCTGTCCAGTGTTCTTCACCTGGATTCGACTGATATCTGCTTGTGACACTCACAGCAAGGGCTATATCAGGTCGTGTACATAGCATGGCATACATGAGGCTCCCTATTGCCGATGCATAAGGGATCTTGCTCATGCGTTGAATCTCTTCGGATGTGTTGGGACACATCCTTTTTGAGAGATGAATTCCATGCCTTAGGGGTAAAAGACCCCTTTTGGAGTTTTCCATGCTGAACCTTTTCAGCACTTCCTCTATATACATTTCCTGTGATAGGCCAAGCATCCTTTTAGATTTATCTCTATAGACCTTTATTCCCTAAATATAGGATGCTTCCTCAAGGTCTTTCATGGAGAATTCTTTTGACAACCAGACCTTGACCGGGGTTAGCATGGGAATATCATTCCCTATCAGGAGGATGTCATCCACGTATAGTACGAGAAATACGACAGCACTTCCACTAACCTTTTTGTAAACACACGGTTCCTCTTCGTTTTTGATGAAAACAAACGTTTTGATTGCGTCATCGAAACGAGTGTTCCAACTCCGAGATGCTTGCTTTAGTCCATAGATGGACCTTTGCAGCTTGCAGACCTTGTGATCTCCATCACTGGAAGTGAAACCCAAAGGCTGCTCCATATAGATATCTTCATCAAGATAACCATTCAGGAAAGCAGTTTTCACATCCATCTGCCAGATTTCATAATCATGAAATGCTGCAATGGCAAGCAATGTTCGGATGGATTTCAGCGTGGCTACAGGTGAAAAGGTCTCCTGATAGTCAATGCCCTCGCGCTGACTATACCCTTTCGCCACAAGCTTTGCCTTATAGGTCTCTACCTCTCCATCTGAACCTATCTTCCTTTTGTAGATCCATTTGCATCCAATAGGTACAATACCTTCTGGTGGATCTACTAAGGTCCAGACTTGGTTGGAATGCATGGAGTCTAACTCTGACTTCATAGCTTCCAACCATTTTTCGGAATCGATATCAGATATCGCCGCGTCGTAGGTTTTGGGATTCTGCGTGTGATCCCTATCTCCCACTAGGAACATTTCCTCAGTATCCTCTTCTAGTACACCTAAGTATCTATCGGGAGGATGGGAGACCCTACCAGATCTGCGAGGTGGTTGAGGGACATCGTGTACTGGCTCTGTATTAATGGGTTCGATAGGATCCATGACTCGTTGCTTTTCAGAGACTTTCTCTTCAAGCTCAATTTTCCTCCCACTGCCTCTATCAAGGATAAACTGGTTTTCCAAGAAGATGGCTTGACGGCTCACAAACACATTGTGCTCCTCTGAGACGTAAAAATTGTATCCTAATGACTCTTTAGGATATCCTATAAAACGAGCACTTATGGTCCTAGCCTCTAGTTTGTCCGCCTGTAGTCTTTTGACGTGGGCCGGACATCTCCAAATCTTGAGATGACCAAGACTTGGTTTCTTACCATGCCATATCTCATACGGTGTGGTAGGAACGGATTTAGAGGGAACTCTATTAAGTAGATATACTGCGGTAAGTAAGGCATCTCCCCAAAGAAATATTGGTAAATCAGTGAAGCTCATCATGGACCGGACCATATCCAATAGAGTCCGATTTCTCCTCTCTGACACCCCGTTGAGTTGAGGTGTACCCGGAGGAGTCCATTATGAGACTATGCCATTGTCCTTGAGATAGTCCCGGAATTCTCCACTAAGGTATTCTCCTCCTCGAACTGATCGAAGAGCCTTAAGGGGTTTTCCAGTTTGTTTTTCTACTTCATTTCTGAACTCTTTGAACTTTTCGAAAGATTCAGATTTGTGTCTTATAAGATACACATACCCATACCGTGAATAATCATCGGTAAAGGTAATGAAGTACGAATAACGTCTTCTGGCTTGCACATCGAATGGGCCACACACATCTGTGTGTATCAGGGTAAGTATTTCAGTAGTCCTCTCCCCATGTCCTACAAAGGACAATCTGGCCATTTTTTTTTGAAGACAGGACTCGCAAACTGGATATGACTCGGAAGTCAATGAGCCGAGAAGCCCATCTTTATCCATTTTGTTCATTCTGTCCTCTCTAATATGGCCAAGCCTGAGGTGCCACAAATATTTTTGGTTTATCTCATCCCTGGATCTTTTGGATCCTTTGGCACTCACTTCTTGCTCAGACACATTTACAGATACATCCATATGCAAATGATAGTGACTGTCAATCATAAAACCACGTGCAACTATTTTATTTCTGAAATAAATAGAACAACAGTCTTTGTCAAATGTAAAAATATGACCTTCCTGTGCTAGACATGAAACAGAAATCAAATTTCTGCTAGCAGCAGGTACATAATAGCAGTCTCTAAGTAATAAACTAAAACCAGATGGTAGTCGCAGAGGGTAGGTGCCTACAGCCACAGCAGCAACTTTTGCCCTGTTGCCAACCCGAAAGGGTTACCGCACCTTCCGCCAGCATTCTACTTTCCTTTAGACCCTGCATGGTAGTGCACAGATGAGCACTAGAACCAAAATCTATAACCCAACTAGAAGTAGAAGAAATCGTTAGATTAGTTTCAATTATGAGCAAGTCTATACCTTCTGAAGGTGTGTCATCTTTCTTGTTCTTCAGGCTCTCGAGGTATGAAGGACAGTTCCTCTTCCAGTGGCCGTCGACATTGCAGTGGAAACATTTTTCTTTGTCATTGGCCCTTTTCTTTTGGACTTCCTTCTTTGGCTTCTTGTCTTTCTTCTGCTTCTTCGCAGGCTTCTTTTTCTTCCAAGTAGACTTTTTCTTGGAACCAGAAGTCAGCTCAGCAGCAAGGACATTGCCCCGAACCTTTCAAGGCTCCCTCAGCAGTTACCAACATATTTATTAGTTCAGTCTTAGTGCATTCAATCTTATTCATGTGGTAGTTTACTATAAACTGTCCAAATGAATCAGGAAGGGATTGAAGGATCAGATCTACTTGCAATTCCTTGTGCATGTTCATACCGAGCTTCTCAAGCTCCTCAAGGTCCTTGATCATAGTTTTCTTCTTATTTTGTAGGTCTTCTTTTCTGAAAATCAACAGCTCAAGGTATTCTTCTTCTCTCTATTATTTTCTCTATTGTCTCTAATATATAATTTTCTTGCATTTTTTTTACATTGAGGACAATGCAATGTTTAAGTTGGGGGGAAGGGAAATATTTTGATCAAAAAAAAAAAAATAAAAAAAAAAACTGGTTTTTGCATTTGATTTATTCTATTACTTTCTTTTCTAAGCAAATGCACATGTATTTTCATATTGAGTGTGTGCAACTATTAAGGCAAGGAACACATGCATACTATGACTGATCAGAGACCTATTATTAGATCCCCACACGTGTACTTAATGACAATAGGAAGGCCTCAGGAGTTCATATTTGTTAACTGCATTTTTGTTAGCCTTATCCATAAAAGAAGTATGAGTATCTCTGTTCATACCATAAGGTTCAGGATTTGGTTTTCACATAAAGATAGAGGTTGAATATCCCGACTAGATTACTTAGGTACCTTAAGATCCGACCTTGGTTGACCTATAGTCACGATGCAGTCACATATATAATAAAAATATTTATATGGTTCAGTCTACCATTTCTTTTCTTGCATAATTATTATTCAAAAAAAAAAATACTTATGATGACAAGTCTGGCCTCGTGGCGTAGTCTGGTTCGAGTAATTAAGTCCGAGGGGTGTTTCACCTAATGTCTTGAGCCAACTGGATCGGGGGCCATTGACTGAAAGCTCGCTACATGGACCTTATTAGAGCCTAATGGGGTTGGATAGCCGTAGTTGTCATGTGTATTGAAAAAAAAAATATATATATATATATATGAAATGAAATAAAAATAAGCATGAATGAGTTGGTTAGGCTGAACCTAGTGACATGTGGTAATGACTGGTTTGACTCCATTGTGTTGGACCTCTGTGTACCCGGGTTGTTTAGTTGGGATTGATAGCTCTTTCTTTACATGCGAACCATTCTTGACAAATTTAGACAACATGTGATATTCTGAAAATTTGATGGATCAGGTTCTAACGAATTGTAGAAAATACTGTGAACTTGAGTAGTGCACCTAAAACTCAGGCGGTGCCCTGTTGTGGTGGAGGTATTAGTACTCTGGAAAAGTCATGCGATTTGATGCACACTTCACTTTTATATTTTCTTGCTTTGACGGTTGCCATACTTGAAAATATATGTCAATTAATTACATGTGTATTAGCTTAGGGTTTATTTTTATTAGAATCTCATGTCATATAATTCATGATGTTTGTGGGTAACATCCCTGAAAACCCTCACGAGACAACACTCGTCCACTAGGGTAACCTAGGGGTTTAACGGCTTGTTGCACGTGCTAAGTGCAATCGTGATTCCTACGAAAGTGAGTACTTATCTTAATTTTATGCAATTAGTTCTAATAAAACATCAAAGGACCAACCAACACTTTTTGTACTCTCATTTTATCAGTTGCTTGTTAATTGCTAGAGACTAGCAATAAGCTAGTTGGGGGGTGTGATGAGAGCACAAAAGTGCGATGTACACATTACTTAAATTAGCATTATTGCTAACAAATAATGATGACAGTGCTGCATTAATATTTTATTTTTGTTGGGTGCAGGTGATCGTAAATCAAAGTTAAAATGCGCATTGGGTCCAAAAGATGCATCACCATAGGTGACCAGTCAACCGCATGGTTCAACCCCAGTTGCACATTAGAAGGAGTCTAAGTTCAGCAAGACAGTTCACTGCAATTAATTCCCAGCATCTCGTGCATCCCAGTTTCTTCTGCATCTTAAGCCCAGGTGCCAACATTCCAATTCTTCCGTATGCAATCTCCCGCACCCACAGCTCTCCCAGCCGAGTTGTTCTTCCTCTGTTCTTCCCAAAATGAAGCATCCGGGTCTACGTTCACAGCACCTCCCAGCCTTCTCCCGTGATCAGCTCGCTTCCGCTCATCCATGAGTCCAAAGCCATGCGTCCTAGCTCCCAAGCATCCCGTGTCCGTGCGATTCTCAGCTTCCTTCACACGTCCGCATGCAGCTCTTCTCGGATCTCCTTCCTCCCCATGTCATCCCGGTTCACTGTGCATCCCAGCTTCCGTGATCTCAGCGCCAGCATCCCACGTATCTTCTCCATATTCATCTCCTATGAATCCAGCTTCTCCCAGACTAGATGCAGCCACATTCAGCGTCCGTGAAGCATCCTCCACGCGTCTCAGCTTCAGCTCCCATCCGAGTCCGAAGATTTCGCATGCAAGACCCGACCATCCCGAGATCCCAGCTCCGTGATCGTTATCCACTCGCATGCAAACTTCCCAGCAGCCGTCCGCGCCCCATCTCCTGCATTCGATCCAGCCATTCGAATCCCAAACGCCAGCGGTCTAGCTTCATCTTCAGCATGAGATCCCAACATCCCGAGATTTCCGCGTTCAACCTCCTTCAATCGATCTGCAGCCGTCCGCGTCCATCATTTTCGCCCGGGGATTCATCTCATCCGGCCATCTGTCACCGTGTGCGAGAAAGGGGGGGGAGGAGAGCCGGTTATCTCTGCCATTCGGGAGGAAAAATAGGCTATCCCTCATTCGGAAACAAGGGCCTGTTATTGAAAAGAAAAAAACAGAGAAGGGAAACAGGGGAGGCCCTGTTTCCGAAAAAAAAAAAAAAAAAAGAAAGAAAGAAAATGAAAGGGGGATTAAAGTTTTTAATGGAAGGCTAAAGTCCTAGGAAGGGTGATGGAGGAACCTTTGATGTATTGCTCTTTGAAGTAAACTCTAAACTTTTGCTTTCAATGATTTATATCTATTGATATGTTCTTGATCCATGCGTAGTTATTTTGTAGATAGATCTTTAATGGATTATGATTATTGATATGGATTGCTCTGGTATTTGATTCGTCGTAGACGTAGAAAGCACGATGAATGCTTAGAAATTGAGTTCATATGTTCATGAAACATATACCATGATTAGATCTATCCTACATTAAATCTTAAATCAAGAACCGTAGAGTTTATTCCTTGGATGCAATATCATCAAGGGGGATTCCAGATCCCTACCATCTTTATTTCATTGAATTTTGTTTATTATTCTTTGCATTTAATTTTTAAAAATCAAAACATCATTTTAATCCACAAATTTATTTAATTGATTAATCTGAAATTATACTAAATAATCTCACATATATTTCGTTCCCTGAGGATTCGACCTCGGACTCCCGAGAATTTACTACTTGTGCGATTCTCCTGCACTTGGGAGAACAATTTTATTTTTACATCATGTTTTTGGCGCCGTTGCCGGGGAACGGCTGATTTATTAGTATAATTTTTAGATTTAATTAGTACTTTAGTAGTTAGTCTTTTTGTTTCGAAAAAGAAAAAAAAAATCTTTATTGCTGTTTTTTTTATTCCCTGCATAGTCTGCATCAAACTCTGATATCTGAGTAATCCACCGTCTGATTGCACTCACATTTCGTCGGCTGCTGTAGGACACATGTTTCTTTCATCTGAACGGTCTGATTGATATTCGGATATGTTTACGACCATTTAATTAATATAAACTTTGCTGCTGTCTACTTTGAACTTTCTGTGTTTAATTCTTTTGTTTAGAATCAGAATTTTATTATCATCATATCTCATTAACCCTTGTTGCTACTTGAAAATTGATAAGAACTTTAAGAAAAGATTAAGGGTAATCATTAAAAAAAAAATAAAAAAACAAACAAATAAATAAACTCTGAAATTTGTATGCTAGGTTGGAATAGGGACAACACTGGACGTCTGAGTCGACATCCTTTTGTCAATTCCTTAGATCACATTATTGAAACTTTTTCGCAAAATCTCAGATCTGGTGAGATGGCTGATGATGATGTAGGAAGTCACCATGGTAATGAAGGTAGACCCCCAGTTATGACACTTCGACAATACTTACATCCCATTAGGACTAGTCAACCTTCATGCATGATTATTCCTGAAAACGTAGGACACTTTGAAATCAAACCAGGAGTAATTCAATTACTGCCCAAGTATCATGGAATGGAATCCGAGAACCCTTATCTTCATCTTAAGGATTTTGAGAAAATTAGCATCGCATTTAGAGTGCCAAATGTATCGGAAGATGTCCTTAAATTGACCCTGTTTCCTTTTTCCTTAAAGGATAATGCCAAAACATGGCTGAACTCCTTGAGACCTAGATCGCTAGGAACATGGCATGATATGCAAAGAGAATTCTTGAAAAAATTCTTTCCCGCACAAAGGACTAACTTTTTGAAAAGGCATATTAGTAATTTCCAACAAAAAGACCATGAAACATTTTATGAATGCTGGGAGAGATTTAAAGATTTGCTTCTCTCTTGTCCTCATCATGGGTTTGAAACATAGAGAACCATTAGTTTCTTTTACGAAGGGTTGTCTCCACAATTGAAACAATTTATAGAGACTATGTGCAATGGTCTATTTCTGGAAAAGCAACCCGATGAGGCATGGGACTATTTAGACTCTCTCGCAGAGACTGCACAATTATGGGATACAGGGGATAGAGTGAATAAACCTTTGCCTAAGCCTACTAGCATTCCACACGAGGGCCTTTACAACCTGAATACTCAGGATGATATTCAGGCTAAAATGGCAGCCCTTACTAGGAAGGTAGAGGAAATTGAACTTAGAAGGATTGAACCCGTCAAGACCGTAGAACATAACAGCGAGTGTTGTAGGATTTGCGAGATGTCTGGCCATCTCATCACTGATTGCCCCACAATACCCGCATTCAAGGAAGTCTTGCACGATCAGGCCAATGTTATGAATACCTATCAAAAATCTTTCAATAATCCTTTTTCGGGTACTTACAACCCTGGATGGAAGAACCATCCAAATTTCAGGTGGAGGAATGAGCAACCTCAACAAATATATAACCCAACTCCTCCACCTCCGCAACCTCATTATGCACACGCACCCCCTCAAAAATCCAGTCTCGAAGAAACTTTGCAATCTTTCATGCAAGGTCAAGCTAAAATCAATGATGAATTAAGAAATCAACTGACAACGCTGACCACTGCTTTAAGTGCTCAAGAGAAGGGTAAGCTACCAGCTCAACCACAACCTAACCCTCAAGTCTACGGCGGTAGCAATGCATCATCTTCAACTTCGCATAAAGAGCAAGCAAAGAGTATAATAACATTGCGAAGTGGAAAAGTTATTGACCGACCAGTCCCAGAACAAACTCAAGCCATACCTGATTCTGACCCTTTAAAGACAAAAGAAAAGGATAACGAAGAAACCGAAGCACCAACATCTACTGAAAAAATTGAATGTCCTTTTCCTGCACCATTTCCACAAAGATTAAAGCCCTTGCAAAAGCTTGAACCAAACTCTGAAATTCTTGAGCTTTTTAAGCAAGTAAAAATCAATGTACCTCCTCTTGATGCAAACAAACAAGTGCCTTCATATGCAAAATTTTTGAAAGATTTGTGCACTGTCAAGCGTCGATTAAATGTCAAGAAGAAGGCATTTCTGGCCGAAAATGTGAGTGCAATTTTACAGCATAACATTCTTCCTAAATATAAGGATCCAGGTTGCCCAACTATCTCGTGCATCATTGGCAATTTTAGGATTGAGCGAGCATTACTAGATTTAGGAGCGAGTGTGAACTTGTTGCCATATATGGTATATGAGCAACTCGGTTTGGGTGAGTTGAAGCCAACAACTGTAACCTTACAATTAGCTGACAGGTCAGTGAAGGTCCCTAGAGGGATTATTGAAGATGTGTTGGTCCAAGTAGACAAGTTCTATTTTCCTGTTGACTTTATCGTACTGGACACACATCCTGCTTCTAATTCACCATCTCAGATTCCGGTCATCTTAGGACGTCCATTCCTTGCAACTTCTAATGCATTGATCAATTGTAGGAATGGTGTCATGAAGCTTTCTTTTGGCAATATGACTTTGGAACTGAACGTCTTTAGTATAGGTAAACAACCCAGTGATCATGAAGAAAGTAAAAAAGTTGAATGGGTTGAAACCATTGCGGAAGAATATTTATTAAAAGAAACATTTACTGAATCGGCCGACAATGGTTTGATAGATTGGTGTTCTGAAGGTATTGCTGATGATACGGTCCCACCTATTTTAGATAACTCGGATGTCATGATGGTCAATGGGTGGAGACCGCGAATAGAGGAATTTGAACAGTTGCCACCTCGAAAAGCAAAGATAGTACCATCCTATGAACAAACACCTAAGCTCGAGTTGAAACCTTTACCAAAGGAACTCAAGTATGCCTTTCTTGGATCCGATGACACATTTCCTATAATCATCTCATCTGATCTGGATCATGCCCAAGAAAGAAAATTACTTTGTGTTCTAAAGAATCATAAAGGAGCTTTAGGGTGGTCTATTGCCGACTTGAAGGGGATTAGCCCTTTAATTTGCACGCACCGGATATATTTGGAGGACAATGCCAAAACCACAAGGCAAATGCAACGCAGGTTGAATCCTACGATGAGAGATGTGGTTAAAGCAGAAGTCCTCAAGTTGCTTGACGTGGGTATTATTTACCCAATTTCCGATAGCAAGTGGGTAAGTCCTACTCAAGTCGTGCCCAAAAAAGCAGGTCTGACGGTAGTCAAAAATGAACAGGGTGAGTTAGTCCCGACTCGTGTCCCCACGAGTTGGCGCATGTGTGTTGACTATCGAAAATTGAATTTGGTCACTAGAAAAGATCACTTTCCCTTACCCTTCCTAGACCAAGTTTTGGAAAGAGTTGCAGGACATGATTTTTATTGTTTTCTCGATGGCTATTCCGGATACTACCAAATCGAGATTTCACCAGAAGATCAAGAGAAGACTACTTTCACTTGTCCTTTTGGTACATTCGCTTTCCGTCGGATGCCGTTCGGGTTATGTAATGCACCTGCAACATTTCAAAGATGCATGCTCAGTATTTTTGAAGACATGAACGAAGAGTTTTTGGAAGTGTTCATGGATGATTTTTCTATTTTTGGCGATTCTTTTGATGATTGTTTACTACATTTACAAGCTGTCTTAGCTCGGTGTATAGAAAAGAACCTGATACTGAATTGGGAGAAATGCCACTTCATGGTGCCAAAGGGAATTGTCCTAGGACATATTGTTTCATCGAAGGGCATGGAAGTTGATAGAGCTAAGATTGACTTAATCGCCAAGCTACCTGCACCCAAGACGGTTAGAGATGTTAGATCATTTTTGGGTCATGCCGGATTTCATAGGAGGTTCATCAAGGACTTTAGTGTCATAGCCCGACCATTATGTAACCTCCTATCCCTTGATACACCGTTCAATTGGACTGAAACCTGTCAAGAGGCATTCGAAAAGTTGAAGTCTATGCTTAGCACTGCACCCATCGTGCGACCACTCGATTGGTCATTACCTTTTGAGATCATGTGCGATGCTAGTGACTATGCGATAGGAGCTGTCCTAGGACAACGCAAGGATAATAAGCCATATGTCATTTACTATGCAAGCAAAACTTTAAATGATGCTCAAATGAATTACACCACCACTGAAAAGGAATTAATTGCTTGCAGTAGTATTTGCATTAGACAAATTTCGCTCTTATATCCTTGGTGCTCCTATTGTTATCTTTACGGATCATGCAGCGCTAAAATATTTACTGGATAAGAAAGAGGCTAAACCACGCTTAATACGATGGATACTTCTACTCCAAGAATTTGACATCACTATCAAAGATAAAAAGGGAGTAGAGAATGTGGTTGCTGACCATTTATCATGGCTAGTTTTTAATGATTCGGTGCCACAGTTGCCCATCAAGGACTCGTTCCCTGAAGAGCAATTGTTTGCACTTTCTACTATGCCATGGTATACTGATATTGCAAACTTTCTTGTCACTAACCGGATGCCGGAGCATTGGGGATCGAATGATAAGAATAATTTCTTGCGTGAAGTAAGAAATTATTATTATGATGCTCCTTATTTGTTCAAGTATTGCAATGATCAAATCTTTAGAAGATGCATTCCGGAACATGAGATACAAAGTGTACTCTCTTTTTGTCATGCCAGTGCTTGTGGAGGACACTTTGCATCTAAGAAAACGGCAGCTAAGGTGTTGCAATGTGGTTTTTATTGGCCTACACTATTTAAAGATGCCCACGAGTTCTGTAGGACATGTGACCCATGTCAACGTGTTGGAAGTCTAACTCGTAGGCAAATGATGCCTCTTCAGCCCATTACTGCTATTGAAATTTTTGACATGTGGGGCATCGATTTCATGGGCCCATTCCTACCGTCTTTTGGATATGAGTATATTTTAGTTGGTGTTGAGTATGTGTCAAAATGGGTAGAAGCTGTTGCCTGTAGAACTAATGATCACAAACCTGTTTTGAAATTTCTAAAAGAAAATATTTTTTCACGATTTGGGATGCCCAAGGTTATAATTAGTGATGGGGGAAAACATTTTTGTAATAAGCCTTTTGAGATCCTATTACGAAAGTACGGTATCACTCATAGAATTGCAACTCCTTATCACCCGCAGACTAGTGGCCAAGTAGAGCTAGCCAATCGGGAGATTAAACGAATTTTAGAGAAAACGGTGAATCCATCACGCAAAGACTGGTCTTTAAAACTTTCTGATGCATTGTGGGCTTACCGTACTGCTTATAAAACTATTCTTGGTATGTCCCCGTATCGGCTAGTCTATGGAAAAGCATGTCATCTACCTGTTGAATTAGAGCATAAATCATATTGGGCCATTAGAAAATTAAACTTTGAACTGTCAGATGCTGGTTTCGCTAGAAAATTACAATTAAGTGAATTGAATGAAATTCGTCGGGATGCGTATGACAATGCTAGACTTTGTAAAGAACGAATGAAAATTAGGCATGATAACTCAATTCTAAGAAAATCTTTTGAACCTACACAAAAAGTTCTTTTGTATGACTCTCGCTTACATCTGTTTCCTGAAAAGTTACGATCAAGATGGATAGGTCCTTTCATTGTAAAAACTGTTTTTCCACACGGGGCAATTGAAATTGAGAATCCACAGGATGGCAAAATTTTTAAGGTTAATGGACAAAGATTAAAACCTTTTCTTGAGAATTTTGCAGATGAAGAGCACTCCTTTTCCTTGGAGGAGCCTTCTTATGACTGAGCATGACGGCCAAGGTACGTGTATATTAGTTAGAATTAAATTTTTTCTTTTATTTCTAGTTTTCTTCTTATTTTGTAGGTCTTCTTTTCTGGAAATCAACAGCTCAAGGTATTCTTCTTCTATCTATTATTTTCTCTATTGTCTCTAATATATAATTTTCTTGCATTTTTTTTTACATTGAGGACAATGCAATGTTTAAGTTGGGGGGAAGGGAAATATTTTGATCAAAAAAAAAAAAAATTAAAAAAAAAACTTGTTTTTGCATTTGATTTATTCTATTACTTTCTTTTCTGAGCAAATGCACATGTATTTTCATATTGAGTGTGTGCAACTATTAAGGCAAGGAACACATGCATACTATGACTGATCAGAGACCTATTATTAGATCCCCACACGTGTACTTAATGACAATAGGAAGGCCTCAGGAGTTCATATTTGTTAACTGCATTTTTGTTAGCCTTATCCATAAAAGAAGTATGAGTATCCCTGTTCATACCATAAGGTTCAGGATTTGGTTTTCACATAAAGATAGAGGTTGAATATCCCGACTGGATTACTTAGGTACCTTATGATCCGACCTTGGTTGACCTATAGTCACGATGCAGTCACATATATAATAAAAATATTTATATGGTTCAGTCTACCATTTCTTTTCTTGCATAATTATTATTCAAAAAAAAAAAAACTTATGATGACAAGTCTGGCCTCGTGGCGTAGTCTGGTTCGAGTAATTAAGTCCGAGGGGTGTTTCACCTAATGTCTTGAGCCAACTGGATCGGGGGCCATTGACTGAAAGCTCGCTACATGGACCTTACTAGAGCCTAATGGGGTTGGATAGCTGTAGTTGTCATGTGTATTGAAAAAATATATATATATATGAAATGAAATAAAAATAAGCATGAATGAGTTGGTTAGGCTGAACCTAGTGACATGTGGTAATGACTGGTTTGACTCCATTGTGTTGGACCTCTGTGTACCCGGGTTGTTTAGTTGGGATTGATAGCTCTTTCTTTACATGCGAACCATTCTTGACAAATTTAGACAACATGTGATATTCTGAAAATTTGATGGATCAGGTTCTAACGAATTGTAGAAAATACTGTGAACTTGAGTAGTGCACCTAAAACTCAGGCGGTGCCCTGTTGTGGTGGAGGTATTAGTACTCTGGGAAAGTCATGCGATTTGATGCACACTTCACTTTTATATTTTCTTGCTTTGACGGTTGCCATACTTGAAAATATATGTCAATTAATTACATGTGTATTAGCTTAGGGTTTATTTTTATTAGAATCTCATGTCATATAATTCATGATGTTTGTGGGTAACATCCCTGAAAACCCTCACGAGACAACACTCGTCCACTAGGGTAACCTAGGGGTTTAACGGCTTGTTGCACGTGCTAAGTGCAATCGTGATTCCTACGAAAGTGAGTACTTATCTTAATTTTATGCAATTAGTTCTAATAAAACATCAAAGGACCAACCAACACTTTTTGTACTCTCATTTTATCAATTGCTTGTTAATTGCTAGAGACTAGCAATAAGCTAGTTGGGGGGTGTGATGAGAGCACAAAAGTGCGATGTACACATTACTTAAATTAGCATTATTGCTAACAAATAATAATAACAGTGCTGCATTAATATTTTATTTTTGTTGGGTGCAGGTGATCGTAAATCAAAGTTAAAATGCGCATTGGGTCCAAAAGATGCATCACCGTAGGTGACCAGTCAACCGCATGGTTCAACCCCAGTTGCACATTAGAAGGAGTCTAAGTTCAGCAAGACAGTTCACTGCAATTAATTCCCAGCATCTCGTGCATCCCAGTTTCTTCTGCATCTTAAGCCCAGGTGCCAACATTCCAATTCTTCCGTATGCAATCTCCCGCACCCACAGCTCTCCCAGCCGAGTTGTTCTTCCTCTGTTCTTCCCAAAATGAAGCATCCGGGTCTACGTTCACAGCACCTCCCAGCCTTCTCCCGTGATCAGCTCGCTTCCGCTCATCCATGAGTCCAAAGCCACGCGTCCTAGCTCCCAAGCATCCCGTGTCCGTGCGATTCTCAGCTTCCTTCACACGTCCGCATGCAGCTCTTCTCGGATCTCCTTCCTCCCCATGTCATCCCGGTTCACTGTGCATCCCAGCTTCCGTGATCTCAGCGCCAGCATCCCATGTATCTTCTCCATATTCATCTCCTATGCATCCAGCTTCTCCCAGACTAGATGCAGCCACATTCAGCGTCCGTGAAGCATCCTCCACGCGTCTCAGCTCCAGCTCCCATCCGAGTCCGAAGATTTCGCATGCAAGACCCGACCATCCCGAGATCCCAGCTCCGTGATCGTTATCCACTCGCATGCAAACTTCCCAGCAGCCGTCCGCGCCCCATCTCCTGCATTCGATCCAGCCATTCGAATCCCAAACGCCAGCGGTCAAGCTTCATCTTCAGCATGAGATCCCAACATCCCGAGATTTCCGCGTTCAACCTCCTTCAATCAATCTGCAGCCGTCCGCGTCCATCATTTTCGCCCGGGGATTCATCTCATCCGGCCATCTGTCACCGCGTGCGAGAAAGGGGGGGGAGGAGAGCCGGTTATCTCTGCCATTCGGGAGGAAAAATAGGCTATCCCTCATTCGGAAACAAGGGCCTGTTATTGAAAAGAAAAAAACAGAGAAGGGAAACAGGGGAGGCCCTATTTTCGGAAAAAAAAAAAAGAAAAAAAAAAGAAAGAAAGAAAATGAAAGGGGGATTAAAGTTTTTAATGGAAGGCTAAAGTTCTAGGAAGGGTGATGGAGGAACCTTTGATGTATTGCTCTTTGAAGTAAACTCTAAACTTTTGCTTTCAATGATTTATATCTATTGATATGTTCTTGATCCATGCGTAGTTATTTTGTAGATAGATCTTTAATGGATTATGATTATTGAACAAGCTTGCTTTTCCTCCGTGTGAAGCTCCCTCCTTTTATAGGCTGCAATCTCCTCCTCTCTCCTCTGTTCCGAATGAAGGATTAAGATGAACAAAAGCGGGATAAGGCAGTTGACTTCTATCCCTTGATCCTTGGATGTGGGAGTTATCTTGCGGATGATGATTTGAGTCTATCCATGGCTAATGGAGCTTGATTATCCTGCTGGCGAGAACACGGGATGCATGCGAACGGTGGACGCTGCGGATTTGTTGCAGTCGTGTGGATGAGGATGCAGGGGATTCGGAGATGCTGCCGTTGGCTGTTGACGTGGATGCAGTGGGGTAAGGGAAGGGACACGCGGAACAGGGGAAGGAGGCTGCGGGCGTTTGAGAGGAATCTTGGGGCTCGGCTGGCAGCTTGGATGCCGAGATTTGCTGGGGTGCTGTTCACAGGGGAGATGAAGAACGGATTGTTGCAGATGATGGGAGTTTGGATGAACTTGGACGTTGGAAGATTCCATGGGATCAAACCAGAAGAGGATGGGATTTATGTGGAGGATTTGGCTCTGTTTTGTTTAAACTGAGAAGTTCGGACGTGTGATCTGAGAGGATGCGTCTGGAGTAAGCCGGGAGATGTGATTCGGAGGGACGTTTGAAGAAGTTGGCTTGGCTGATCCGTGGGTTAAGGATGAACTCGGAACAAGATGAGAGCTGGTAGATCTGAGAGGTTTGGGATGTTGGATTTGGTTCGGTTGTTAGCTTTGTTTCAAAATAGGGGAAGAGGATGCAAGGGATTCCGTGAAGTCTGGGATGAAGCTGAACCGAGGAAGCAGAGGGGGAATTCACGGGATGGTTGAAGTTTGTTTTGCTGGGATGTAGAGGAAGTGATCCGGAGCGGTTGGGAGCGAGCTGGGATTTGAGTTTATCCCGTGGAGATGAAGTGAAGATCACGAATGGGATCTAGCGGAAGAATGTCTGGGCGCATAGGATAAGGATGCTAGTTCAACATGGTGGAGATAAAGATTTGTTTGCTTGGCATGCATCGCGGGAGAAGCTTGGGAGATGTCCAGGAGAAGAAAAGATGAGCTGGGAGCAATCCTTCACGGGTGGAAGCGGTTTTCATGCGGAGGATGAGATCATTTGAGATGAAGATGAATCTATTGGATGCAGGGGATTGATCTTTATCCATAGATGCTAGGAGAATCAACGTGGAGGAGAAGATCTGTTCTTTGTTTCAACGCATGGGAAAAACAATGGGTTTGAGAGGCGTGGAGTTGGGTGATGCAAGA
Source organism: Phoenix dactylifera (assembly GCF_051530095.1). Lineage (NCBI taxonomy): Eukaryota > Viridiplantae > Streptophyta > Magnoliopsida > Arecales > Arecaceae > Phoenix > Phoenix dactylifera. The sequence continues at coordinate 22,721,342 of NC_143190.1, forward strand.
TGAATGGCTGAGATGGGATGAGGCTTTGGGATCCGTGCAACTAAGATGGTATGCTTTGAGATCTGAGAAATAAATAATTGAAGGGATTTTATTGTTTTTGAGATTAAAATTGGATCATGTGGAAAAAGAGTTGGAACGAGTGGGAAGAAAATTAGGTGACTGAATCAGAGGGTCTTGATTTGCGGGGTGCATGCGATTTGGGTTCAGAGATCATCCTAAATCAATTCGACTTAACCTGCATCCATTAGACTCAACCAATAATAATAATTAAAAGAATCAAACTTGAATAATTTATTTAAAATGAAATGATGAAGGAAAACACATTTTTTTAGTTAAATTTATAAAATATGTGAATTAAAATAATGATAAGTGCTATGAATAAGATATTAGTTTATGCATTATTTAGCACTTATCACACTTGACCTAAAATAATATATTACATTAGTTCTCCTTTAGAATCCTAAAGTAGCATCGGATCTAACTTCACCATTAGGTATATTGAAGATTTTAATTGGTTGTGCGACACTCTTAGGGTTCCACAACTAGGGATCCTTCTAGACCAAGGGTGGAATCCTAGATCTGCAATCGATGGTTCTACCTCACGATTGTTGAGTCCAACTTTAGTTTCATATCCTTGAGTCTAGCCTACCTTTCTAAGTAGGATTAGTGCTTACCTTGGGTAGAGGATTCTCTCCTCAAAAAGGGTGCCCTTCATAGATCCTAATCTCATATCCCCTAATCTGTGAGGGAAAAGGGCGAGGGTCAAGGCTCCCGAGTTGAGAAAGAGAGAGAGAGAGAGAGGGATAGAATAGGTTGAGAGAGAAAGAGAGAAAGAGAGTGTATGTGTGTGAGAAAGAAAGAGAGTGAGAGTTCGATTAAGGGAGAGTGGAAAGGGTCGGCCCTATGCCAACACATAAGAGGGAGAGAGAAGGTGAGAGGAGGAGAAGATGAGAGAGAGAGAATGGTAGAGAGGAGGTGGAGGGGCTGTTGCTCCTCAGCCACAACAGAGGAAAAAAGGATGGCCTTATGCCATTGTTGCCCAGCTATACAGTCCAAGAGATGGGTGAATTGGACTTTTGAAAAATTTTAAATAAAATACAGCAGAATAAAACTTGATGAGTGTATGTGAGTTGCAATAAATAATAAGCACAAGTATGCAGGAGTTCAAAGCACACAAGTCATACACCATAAATACAACAAATTTATAGTGGTTTGGTGTCGACTCTGTACCTCATCTACTTCCCAAGATATCCTTTTTGAAAATTTTCAATATAATCTCTCTAAGATTACATTCCGATTGCTGTGATCAGGGTCACAATCAATCTAGTACATTTTTACTGAAAATCAACCAAAAATACTCTTAAGCCTCTTCCTAGGCTCAATACAATCAAATTCAAGATTTGGATAGATCTTCTTCCAGGTTTCAATCTTTGAACTAGTCAACAATAGAGTATAGAGAGAAATACAGTGTAAACTGTTGCTGGTGGTCCAAACCGAGAACGATTGACACGACGGTGTGAACGGGGTTCCGCCTGAGTTGTCTTGGTTGGTGCTGGTTGCGCTCCACCTTCCGCCAAGGAACCTGCAAACAAGCCTTGCACCACCACCAGGGTGGTGATGGCCCTCCGACGGTCAAGTCAGAGGAGATTGGAGGAGGAGAGATGATAATCCCAAGTGGGAGAGAGTGCTCTGGGAGGTATTGCTTACCCCCCCTTCTCCCCCCAGCCGCATATATACCTGGCTGGGAGGTCTCTCAGGGGGGTTTGTCGTCGTGGGGCACGATAGAATGGCCACTGACATGGCCGTTACGGGGCGTCGTGGAGCAGCGCCGGGTACGGTCATGGCAGGGCGTAGTGGAGCTCCGCTTTGTACGGTTGATACAGGAGATCGTGGGCAGCATCGGGTACAGCCGTTGCAGGGAGTAGTGGAGCAGGAGGCCGCGGCGTGCCTCTGGAGAATAGCCTGTCGTTATCAAAAGATCTCCGACTCGGGGTCGGAATGCTGGATCATAGGGCAGCCGACCCGGGGTCGGGCTGCGAAGCCGGGGAGGTCCGACTCGGGGTCGGAGTGCTGGATCATAGGGCAGCCGACCCGGGGTCGGGCTGCGGAGCCGAGGAGGTCCGACTCGGGGTCGGAGTGCTGGATCATAGGGCAGCCGACCCGGGGTCGGGCTGCGGAGCCGAGGAGGTCCGACTCGGGGTCGGAGTGCTGGATCATAGGGCAGCTGTAGCTTTCCTGGATACGCGTGCCGATCACGTGGGGCATGGCGGCTCAATTCCCCCATAACAGTAGCCCCCCGCTTCCAAGCCTGGAACCAGAAGGGGAACAGGTGAAGGGAGTGATGTTTCGAGATTGCCGCCATCCTTCGGAGAGGCGCGCGCGCTTCAAGCTTCCCGCCTTCTTTATGGCGTATGGCGGTTGCTGCTGACCTGGCAACCTGAGGATTTCGGCGGACATCCTTCCTTAATGGTGTCGATTCGCCTTTGGGGTGCGAGCGACCCTTCGGCGGCCAGGCGTCTTCTGGCGTCATCGAGGTGTCACTTGCCCTTTCGCCTATTTAATCGGGGGCCCTCCCCCGTCCGTCTTCTTCTTTACGGACATTTTCGAGTTTCTCCTTTGCGCTACCATTGTTGCCGCCGAAACGTTCGCTTGCTTTTCCTTTGACGCTCTCGGAGCCGTTCTTCCTCCTCTTCAAGTGAGTTTCCCACTCTTCTACTTTGAGCTCTTCATACTTTTTCTTTTTGTACTAGTGCACCCCAGTCGTTCCGGCCTTTCCCTCCTTCTTGACCCCGTCCTGACCGTAGATTGGCCATTAGGGATGGGCGAAGTGGGAGCAGATAGCATCAAGTCAAAACTGGTCGCCGAGGACTTAGACGGATTTGTGGCTCGGTACCACCTTCCCGAGGCCTGCAATGTCACGCTCCCAGGGCCTGAGGAGAGGATGTCTCATCCTCCTCGAGGGAAGATCGCCATTAATGAGGGCATCCTCCAGGCCGGGTTCCGCTTTCCCCCTTCAGACCTAGTCTTACAGGTGCTCCGGGGTTTAGGAATGGCACCGACGCAACTGGTGCCGAACTCGTGGCGTGCTCTGACGGTCTTCCAGGTTCTCTGTCGCTTGCATGCGATTCCCGCCACCTTGAACGTTTTCTGGGAGCTCTACGGCCTGAGCGGCCACCCCCAGGACAAAGGGTGGTGGTGCTTCGCAGCGCGGCGAGGGTGCGGCCTTGTCAAGGAGGGTCCTACCTCCATTCACCACTGGAAGGAGCGCTTCTTTTTCGTTGATGCAGACCCCTCCTGGGAAATCAGGGCAATCTGGGGGACGCCGGTGAAGTCCCCAATTGGCCTGTCGAAGTTGTCGAGGGAGGAATCCGAGGGCGTCGCCGCCTTGAAGGGGTTGGTCGCCGAGGGCCAGCTTCCCCCGGTGGGCCGCCTTATTTCTGAGGATACCTTGGTGAACGTCGGTTTGAGCTCGGTCCCCACCGACCGTGAGTCCACCATCGTTTCTTTAGCTCTTTTCTTCTCTTTCGTTCCTTCTTCCTTTCGGTTTCTCAGTCCCTGACCATCCCGTCCTTCTTGCAGAGGTCGACGACGTCATGCGGTCGGTGAAGTCGAAGGCTGTTGGTAGGGCGTCCTTGCTGGAAGCAGTCCGGAGGAGGAAACGAGCTCTTCCGAGCGGGGCCCCACCGGCGAAGAAGTCCCGTAAGGAGATACCTCCGATGCCGACCGACGAGTCCGGGCCCACCGGTCAGGGAGATGTCGTGGGCACCGACCGGCAGCTGACGCTGTATCAGCCCTCCGGTGGTAAGGTTGCCGCTACTCCGGAGGTGCCACCTGAGCCTGCTCAAGACGGACGGGTCGGACGTGATCGGTCCCCAACCCGGCCTTCGACTCGGTCGGCTTCTGATGACTCGAGGAGGGACGCGCCGAGGCCCCGGCCGAGCGGGACCCTATCAATTCCTGGGGCGACCCCCGCCCCGAGCGCGATCAGCCGGACTCTTCCCCAGGCGATGGATAAGGGTAAGGCTGCAGAACCACCATCCGGCTCCGGGGAGAAATCGGGGTCTGCCTTCACTACCGATGGCGCCCGAAATCTCATCGAAACAGTGTTGCTGGAGAAGGACCGTCGGCGGGTCCGGGAGTTGGATGTCTCTGACGTTGGGGCCGCCAGCTGCGTCTGTCTCATGTCGGTGAGTGTTCTTCTGGCCGTCTTTCACCATTTATTGGCTCTGTTGTTCTCCGCCTGACTCCCTTATTTTTCCTATTTCTTAGCTCGCCCAGTACATGATCCGTCTGGAGGAGTGCTACAAGGAACAGGCGGGGCTTTTGGCGAAGGCCGAGGACCGGCTGAAAGCAATGGAAGAGGGAGGCCGGGCTGCGGCAGGCAGGACGACCGGGGACCTCGAGGCGAGGCTCCGGGAGGCCGAAGAGCGGGCACTCGGCTTCGCCGCCCTGGAGGAGCAACTGTCAGAGGCTCGGGAGCAACTCAAAGCCGCCTCGGGCCTCGTTGAATATTTCTTCATCTCGCCCTCGTCCTCTTTTTTTTTTTTTTTTTTTTTTAGCTCTTGGTTGCTTCTTGCTGACTTTTGATTCCCGAAGTTCTTTCGGCGCTAGGCCAGGCATCCGAGGGTTAAACCTCAGGAAACTCTTCCGGCGCTAAGCTAGGCATCCGAGGGTTAGGCCTCAGGAAATTCTTCCGGCGCTAAGCCAGGCATCCGAGGGTTAGGCCTCAGGAAATTCTTCCGGCGCTAAGCCAGGCATCCAAGGGTTAGGCCTCAGGAAATTCTTCCGGCGCTAAGCCAGGCATCCGAGGGTTAGGCCTCAGGAAACTCTTCCGGCGCTGAGCCAGGCATCCGAGGGTTAGGCCTCAGGAAATTCTTCCGGCGCTAAGCCAGGCATCCGAGGGTTAGGCCTCAGGAAATTCTTCCGGCGCTAAGCCAGGCATCCGAGGGTTAGGCCTCAGGAAACTCTTCCGGCGCTGAGCCAGGCATCCGAGGGTTAGGCCTCAGGCAACTCTTCCGGCGCTAGTCGGCCAAGGCTGGCGCAAGCCGAAGCGACCGGTCGGGGCTTCCGGCTAGTCTGCTCCCGGGATGATCATCGGGTTAGCCAGGCATCTGAAGGTTGTCAAGCCTCAAGGAAATTCCGCTCGTTGGTCGGCCAAGGCTGGCGCAAGCCGAGGCGACCGGTCGGGGCTTCCGGCTAGTCTGCTCCCGGGATGATCATCGGGTTAGCCAGGCATCCGAGGGCCGAGCCTCGGGAGATTCCACTCGTTGGTCGGCCAAGGCTGGCGCAAGCCGAGGCGACCGGTCGGGGCTTCCGGCTAGTCTGCTCCCGGGATGATCATCGGGTTAGCCAGGCATCTGAGGGTTGTCAAGCCTCAGGGAAATTCCGCTCGTTGGTCGGCCAAGGCTGGCGCAAGCCGAGGCGACCGGTCGGGGCTTCCGGCTAGTCTGCTCCCGGGATGATCATCGGGTTAGCCAGGCATCTGAGGGTTGTCAAGCCTCAGGGAAATTCCGCTCGTTGGTCGGCCAAGGCTGGCGCAAGCCGAGGCGACCGGTCGGGGCTTCCGGCTAGTCTGCTCCCGGGATGATCATCGGGTTAGCCAGGCATCTGAGGGTTGTCAAGCCTCAGGGAAATTCCGCTCGTTGGTCGGCCAAGGCTGGCGCAAGCCGAGGCGACCGGTCGGGGCTTCTGGCTAGTCTGCTCCCGGGATGATCATCGGGTTAGCCAGGCATCTGAGGGTTGTCAAGCCTCAGGGAAATTCCGCTCGTTGGTCGGCCAAGGCTGGCGCAAGCCGAGGCGACCGGTCGGGGCTTCCGGCTAGTCTGCTCCCGGGATGATCATCGGGTTAGCCAGGCATCCGAGGGCTCGTTGGTCGGCCTAGGCTGGCGCAAGCCGAGGCGACCGGTCGGGGCTTCCGGCTAGTCTGCTCCCGGGATGATCATCGGGTTAGCCAGGCATCCGAGGGCCGAGCCTCGGGACATTCCACTCGTTGGTCGGCCACTTGTCGCTCGCCGCCCATCGGGGTTTCTCTGTGCCCAGCCGCGACCGTGTTTCTCCTCTCCTCCAAGCGTTGCCTGGGGGGAACACGAGAAGGGTATTAAACGCTAATTAATGCGTTACCTGGGAAATCGGATCGCCAGTTGCTGCTGGTGAGGAGTGTTAGTTGAGCGGCCGCGATACGCGGGTTCTTCGAGGAGGATGCGGCCTGGGCGCGAGCGGAGACACGTGGACCTAGGGGTATACGTCACCCGGATCGTCCTGCACAAAGAATGCGATTTAAGGAGAATGACGCTTAGGAAATCGCGGGGAGATACGCCTCGGGAGCCGGAACGGCTCCGGATTCAGTGCGCCTGCATTTATTGGAGCCACCCGTATCGGAACTACCAGGGGGCCGCAGCTTGGCTATAAATACAGGTGCAGGTACGATGGAATTTGCCAAGCCGGAGCTGCAGGTTGCCATGGATCGCGGACCTCCTCCTTGGCATATGACTGAGAGACTCCTGTCGAAGGAAAGGGGAGGCGCTCCCCTTACAACTTCAGCCAACTAGCCGTTTCATCTGGGATCAACAAGGAGGGTCTCCCCGGCGGAACTCCGCTCTAGGCGTTTCATCCGGGATCACATCTCCCCTCCTTGAAGTTCAGCCTCCCGGTTGAGCTCTGCGCCGGACGCTCAATCCGGGACCGCGCCTCCATATACTCTTCCCCCTCGAATCCCTTCTCTTCCCTACCACTGGGGAAGATGGGAATATCCTTTGGAGGCGGCGTTCCCCTGGGGGCAGCGGGAGCTTCTTCTGCGGCGGCTCCTCCTCTTTTTGGTGAGGTGCTGGATGGCGCCTCCGGTTAGAAGCACCCACTTCTGGTGGGACTGCAGCCGCCCTGGGTTGAGGGTTTGGGTCCCCACCTCTTCTTTACTTTCTTTACTCCCTAATTCCCCTCTGGGAATTCCTTGTAATCACACGAGCACGCCACTGTAACCAGAAATTATTGAAATGAAAAGTATTGCACCTTTTTAAATTGTCTTTCTGGCCTTGTTGTTCTACTGGTAATACATCCGCAGGTTAGCGGAATTCCAGCCCCTTGGAATTTCTCGGCCATCTAGGGCTTCCAACTGGTAGGAGCCAGGTCGGTTTACCCAACGAACTTTATACGGGCCTTCCCAATTTGGCGCTAGCTTCCCACCTTCCGTAGGTTGAGATGCCTTAGCTCGCCTCAGCACCAGATCTCCAATTCTGAAAAGCTTCGGTCGGACTTTGGAGTTGTAATATCGGGCCACCCTCTGCTGATACATTGCCATCCGTACCTGAGCCATTTCCCTTGCCTCTTCCAAGAGATCCAAGTTCCCTCGGAGTTGCTCTGAATTGGCCTCGGGTCGGTGCGCGGCCACCCGAGGCGAGGGGAGTCCGAGCTCCACGGGGGCAACGGCTTCCGTGCCATAGGTTAGGCTGAAAGGCGTCTCTCCAGTAGGAGTCCGTTGTGTGGTCCGATACGCCCAAAGGACATTCTCGAGTTCCTCGACCCAAGCTTGCCCCGTCCGGCCGATCCGCGCTTTGATACCTTGGAGGATTGTCCGATTTGTGACCTCGGCCTCGCCGTTGGTTTGGGGATGCGACACGGATGTGAACCGATGCTCGATCCCGAATTCCTCGCAGAAGTCCCGGAAGTGCTTGTTATCAAACTGTCGACCGTTATCCGAGATGAGGACCCGAGGTACTCCAAATCGGACAATGATGTTCTTCTTCACGAACTTCCGGACTTGTGCCTCCGTGATGGTGGCCAGTGGCTCTGCCTCCACCCACTTGGTGAAGTAGTCGATGGCGACAATCAAAAATTTCCGCTGGGCCGAAGCGACGGGGAATGGTCCGAGGATATCCATTCCCCATTGTGCGAAGGGCCAGGGCGCGGTGATTGGCGCCAAGGGGACAGAGGGGACTCTCTGGACGTTGGCGTGGCGCTGGCAGGCGTCGCATTTCCGCACGTGGTCCTTCGAGTCCTCCATCAAGGTCGGCCAATAGTAGCCTTGCCTCATGATCTTATGCGCCAAGGACCTAGCCCCCAAGTGCGATCCGCAGATGCCTTCGTGGACTTCGCCGAGGGCGTAGGCCGCTTCCGTGGGGCGGAGGCACCTTAAGAGGGGGGCGGTAAACGAGGTCCGATACAGCCTCCCTTCATAAAGTACGTAGTGGGCGGACTTCTTTACAAGCCGCCGGGCCTGATCTTCGTCTTCAGGGAGGATTCCTTCGGCGAGGTAGGCGACGAGCGGGTCCATCCAAGACGGCTCCAGATCAATTGCCATCACCGCTCCAGCCCCGTCAATGCTCGGGGCATCCAGGGTCTCCAGGTAGATTGCCCTCGACAAGTTGTGCGCGTCTGCGTCCACTAGGCGGGACAACCTGTCGGCCCTGGCATTTTCGCTCCTCGGGACCTGCTGAATGTCAACACTGCCGAGGTCGGGAATGAGTGTTTGCACCTTCCGGACGTAGCTCTGCATGGTCGGGCTCCGCGCCTCGAACTCCCCTCGAACCTGCCCGACCACCAGCTGGGAGTCGGTGAAGACTTTCAGACGCCGGATGCCGAGCTCCTTGGCGAGTTTGAGTCCCGCGACTAGGGCCTCGTACTCCGCCTCATTGTTGGTCACTGGAAATCCGAACCTCAAGGCATACTCGGCTATCACTCCATCGGGATTGGTGAGGACCAACCCAGCCCCTCCACCTTCAGGGTTCGACGACCCGTCAATGTGGAGCGTCCAGATCGGGAGATCGAGGCTGGGTGTCTCCGGCGGCTTAGGTTCCGCCTCCTGCACAGTGCACTCAGCGAGAAAGTCCGCGAGTACCTGGGCCTTGATGGCTGGTCGGGGCTGGTAGCGGATGTCGAACTCACCAAGTTCTACTGCCCACTTCACCAGCCGTCCCGCATTCTCTGGATTGCTGAGAATCTGCCGCAGTGGTTGATCGGTCAAAAGGGTGACAGAATGAGCCTGGAAATAGGGGCGAAGCCTCCTGGTCGCAGTCAGCAGCGCGAAGGCGATCTTCTCAGCCTTCGTGTACCGCGTCTCGGCATCCCGGAGGACTCGGCTGATGTAGTATACAGGCTTCTGAAGTCTTGCCTCTTCCCGAACCAGTACTGCGCTGACTGTGGTTGGGAAGACCGCCAGGTAAAGGTAGAGCATCTCCCCCTCTTGCGGCTTGGACAGCAGGGGAGGAGACGCCATGTACTCCTTGAGCTGGTCGAACGCCGCATGGCATTCGGCCGTCCAGAGGAAGTCTTTTGGGCGCTTCAACACCTTGAAGAATGGTTGGCAGCGTTCGGCCGACTTTGCCACAAATCGTCCGAGCGCGGCGACCCTTCCAGCGAGCTCCTGAACCTCCTTCACTTTGGTCGGAGGGGACATATCTTGGATGGCTTTGATCTTGTCCGGGTTGGCCTCGATCCCGCGCTGGTTGACAATGAAACCGAGGAACCTCCCGGCCGAAGCACCAAAAGCGCACTTCGCTGGGTTTAGCTTCATGCGAAACTTTCGCAAGGTGGTGAAAGTCTCCTCCAGATCTGCAATGTGCTGGTCTGCATGGCGGCTTTTTACCAGCATATCGTCCACGTACACCTCCATATTCCGGCCGATCTGCTCCTTGAAGATTTTATTGACGAGGCGCTGGTAAGTGGCGCCAGCGTTCTTCAGACCGAAGGGCTTTACCTTGTAACAGTACAGCCCCCGGTCTGTTATGAAGGCAGTTTTCTCCTCGTCCTGTGGAGCCATCATTATTTGGTTGTAGCCGGAGAAGGCGTCCATAAAAGACAGTAGCTGATATCCGGAAGTCGCGTCGACCAGTTGGTCTATCCGTGGAAGCGGAAAGCTATCCTTGGGGCACGCCTTGTTCAGGTCGGTGTAGTCGACGCACATCCTCCACTTCCCGCTCGCCTTCCGGACAAGTACGACGTTTGCCAGCCACTCGGGGTAGCTCACCTCTCTTATGAAACCTGCCTCCAAGAGTTTGTCTACCTCCTGGTCGACCACCCGGATCCGATCCGGGGCACAGTGTCTCTTCTTTTGCTTTACTGGTCGGTGGGTCGGGTCGACGTTGAGGGCGTGAGAAACGACCTCCGGGTCGATCCCAGGTACATCGGCCGCCGACCAGGCAAACACATCTGCATTGGCTCGGAGGAATTCCACTAACCGGAGCCGAGCTTCCAAGTCGAGGTTGGCACCGACCCGGACCGTGCGGTCCGGGCGGCCTTCTTCGAGGGGAACTTCGATTACGCCCTCGGCCGGCTCCCCGTGCCGCAAGGCCACTTCGTCTCTGGCGTCAAGTGACTCGACGCTTAGGGCCTCCATGGGCTTCTTCCCTTTGAGAGTTGCTAGGAAACACTGCCGTGCGGTCGGCTGGTCACCTCGGACCTCTCCAATCCCGGCCGCTGTGGGGAACCGCATGAGCAAATGGTAGGTAGAAACCACCGCGCGAAGGGCGTTCAGTCCGGGTCGTCCGAGGATAGCGTTGTAGGCCGAGGGGACACGGACGATCAAAAACCCGAGCCGCACCGTGGCTTCTGCGGGTGCAATGCCCGCAGTCACAGGCAGCTCGATGACACCTTCGGCCGAGATAGCGTCTCCAGTGAATCCTATGAGGGGGGTGGATGTTTTGTGCAACAATTGTCGGGAAAAGCCCATCTTTTGGAAGGCCTCGTAATACAAAATATCAGCTGAGCTTCCACTATCCACAAGAACACGCCTTACATCATAGTCCGCCATAGTGAGAGAGATCACCATGGCGTCATCGTGGGGAGTCTGAACCCCCTTTACATCTTCATCACAAAAAGTGATTACATTTCCGACCCGCTGCCTCTTCGCGACGGCCACTCCTGATACTTCCGCCGAGCCCCCTGCGTTCCTCACGGGCCGAGAGCAGCCCCCAGTGATGGTGTGGATCACTCCCGCAACGGGTCGATTCTGCTCCCGAGGCTCCTGAGGGGCCGGGTCGGCTGGACGCGGGTCTGCGGGGGGACGTCGGTCGTTTACATATCGACCGAGACGCCCTCGGCGAATGAGAGCCTCGATCTCGTCCCGAAGCTGGAAGCAGTCTTCGGTATCGTGGCCGTGGTCTCGGTGGTACTCACAGTACGCCCGAGAAGGCTTCCTCCCAGGGATCTTCTTCATCTGCCTCGGGACCGGGAGGTCCTCCCGCCCCTTGACCTCCATGAGGATCTGGGCCCGGGGGGCCAGGAGTGGGGTGTACCGGTTGAAGCGTCGGTGCGGAGAACGAGGGCGTGTGGCGCCGTGGTTCCTTGCTGGTGACGGGCTTCTGCGCCGGCGTTGAGGCGTCGGGCTCCTCCTCTGGGGTGCCTCTTTTCGCCTTTTCTTCCCGGGCTTTAGAGGGGCTTCGGCGGCCTCCTTGTTCCGGTGGGAGGCTGCCTCCTCGGCGTCTGCATACTGGTTTGCCCGAGACAACAGCTCCGGGAAGCTCCGCGGCAGACGTTTGTCCAGGGAGAAGGTGAGTCTGCCCTTCCGGAAGCCTCGCTTCAGGGCTGAGAGAGCCACCTCCTGGCTCAAATTCCGGACCTCCAGTGTTGCCTTGTTGAAGCGGGTGAGATAATCCCGCAGGCTCTCTCCCTCGTTCTGCCGGACATCGAAGAGGGAGTCGGAGACCAGTCTTCGCCGGCTACTGACGGCGAAATGGCTGATGAAGAGACGGGTGAACTGGTGGAAGGACTGGATGGAATTAGCCTCCAGGCCGGCGAACCACGCCCTTGCCGGGCCGCGGAGGGTCGCCGGGAAGGCCTTGCAGAGGAGAGGATCCGATGCTCCATGGAGGAGCATAAGAGTCCTGAAACTCTCCACGTGGTCCCGTGGGTCCGCCGCCCCGTCGTAGGGTTCGATCGCCGGCATTTTGAACCCCGGCGGGTTTAGGGTTCGCAGGATCCTTGAGGCAAGCGCCGGCTGGGAGGAGATTTCCAAGTCGGCGAAGGGATCTTTGGAGTGGCCCTTCAGGACCTGGAGCTGTCTGTGGAGATCGTCCACCCGCCGGTCCAGGGAGCGCGACCGGTGGGTGGGAGACAAGGAGCGGCGCGAGGGGGACCGACTGGAGTGCGGGCCCCTCGAGGACTGGGGTGTCTGAGAACGCGCCCGGGTCCGCCTCTCGTACCCCGCGCAGCTCCGATGAGAAGGTCCTGGCAGAATGGACCGCACTCGAGAATCCTCCCCGCGCCGGCGCTCCTCTCCATGGGAGAGGAAGGAGCGCGGGTTGTGAGGAAGAGGCGAGTGCTCGGAGAGCAGCGGCTCCTGAGCCCGCTGCGGCACCCGAGAGATCACACCCTGCAGATTCTGCACTGCCTCCGCGAGGGTGCGAACCTGCTGGGCTAGCTGGTCGAACTGAGCAGGTTCGACCGTCTGAATGGGAGGAGAAGCGGTGGAATGCTGCTGAGAGTGTGTTGGGGACGCAGCAGCCTCCCGGCCAGAGGCGCGAGAGGCTCCGCGACCGGAAGCATTGGAAGCTCCGCGACCACCTCGCCGTGCCATTACGATCGTTCTGAGATTCGGCCCTTCCTTTAGCGCCAACTGTTGCTGGTGGTCCAAACCGAGAACGATTGACACGACGGTGTGAACGGGGTTCCGCCTGAGTTGTCTTGGTTGGTGCTGGTTGCGCTCCACCTTCCGCCAAGGAACCTGCAAACAAGCCTTGCACCACCACCAGGGTGGTGATGGCCCTCCGACGGTCAAGTCAGAGGAGATTGGAGGAGGAGAGATGATAATCCCAAGTGGGAGAGAGTGCTCTGGGAGGTATTGCTTACCCCCCCTTCTCCCCCCAGCCGCATATATACCTGGCTGGGAGGTCTCTCAGGGGGGTTTGTCGTCGTGGGGCACGATAGAATGGCCACTGACATGGCCGTTACGGGGCGTCGTGGAGCAGCGCCGGGTACGGTCATGGCAGGGCGTAGTGGAGCTCCGCTTTGTACGGTTGATACAGGAGATCGTGGGCAGCATCGGGTACAGCCGTTGCAGGGAGTAGTGGAGCAGGAGGCCGCGGCGTGCCTCTGGAGAATAGCCTGTCGTTATCAAAAGATCTCCGACTCGGGGTCGGAATGCTGGATCATAGGGCAGCCGACCCGGGGTCGGGCTGCGAAGCCGGGGAGGTCCGACTCGGGGTCGGAGTGCTGGATCATAGGGCAGCCGACCCGGGGTCGGGCTGCGGAGCCGAGGAGGTCCGACTCGGGGTCGGAGTGCTGGATCATAGGGCAGCCGACCCGGGGTCGGGCTGCGGAGCCGAGGAGGTCCGACTCGGGGTCGGAGTGCTGGATCATAGGGCAGCTGTAGCTTTCCTGGATACGCGTGCCGATCACGTGGGGCATGGCGGCTCAATTCCCCCATAACATAAACGAATTACAGCTCCTCAAATTTAAGTACACAAAAATAAATGGAGCCCTAAATCAATTGGTTGGCCTTGATTAAACTATAATGCTCTTCACCAACTCTCACAATAGTGGAGGATGTGATATTTTAGCTCTTAATGAATACACTTGAATGTTCTCCATTTTGAACCCCTTTTCTTTCTCTTTGCTATACGATTACCCCTCATTCATTTCTTGCTGATTTCTTGATTATTTCTTGTCTTTCTTTTAGTGTTCCAATGCATTTATACCACCAAGAAATGGTTGGAAGACACTTATAGCAATTCGATAAGTCAAAAGAGTCGTAGTGAAATAAAAATAGTAATTCTAATTTACAGAAAAATTAGTCGTTACTATTGTCAAGCGCAGACGAGTCGACTCATCTTCTATAAGGGTTGACTCATGATCTTCAGGGGTAACTCGTGATATTCAGTAGTCGACTCAAAATAGCTGTTATTTTTGCTATACTCTGTCTTTCTTCTGTGACAATTGTGGGCTTGACTCTTTTAGTTTAGGGGTCAACTCGTTTATTGATAGGGGTTGACCTGTTATCTTCATGGGTCGACTCTCCAACAAATTAAAATTTTCTGCTCTCTATCTTTTATCTATGGCCATTTAGGGGTCGAGTTGTTTTCTTCTAGGGTCAACTCTTGTCTAACTAGAGTTGGCTCGTGATCTTTATGGGTTGGCTTTTCAATATGCTGAATTTTGCAGCTCTCTATTTTTTGTCTAAAACTGTTCTAGGGTCAATACCTTTGCTTCTCGAGTAGACTCGTGAAGGCATATCAGTCTATATCAGTATGCCAGGGTTGACTCATTGTAATTTAGGGGTCGGCTCTTGAGATAGCCTTTGTTGAAATTTACTGTCTGTTGATCCTAAAGAGTTGATTTAGGTGATGCAAAATAGTTAAGTCAAAAGTTGACTAATCCATTGCTTTAAGTTTAATTGATTAACTTCAGAAAATAAAGAAGAAAGCCTTTAGCTGCTCTTTAGAAAAAGGGCATCTATCTAAAGCTTTGCACCAAGAAATTGAACTCCAATGAGGCCATGAGAATATTTCTTGAAAGCTCACTGACAACCACAAAAATTTTATTCGGAGCTACCTCAAAAGTCGACCCTAAATTTGCAATGAGTCAACTCTGGCATACTGTCACTAATTGATATGCCTTTACGAGCCGACTCCAGCAGATCGCAAGCTGATAGGTGCATGAAAATGTACCTTTTAATACTACCACTTTCGGATAAATTGTTAAGAATTTGGGTGTTTTTATGATATCTTTTTAATCTGAACTTTACTTTACAAAGTGTTGAGTCTTAATTGATTTTGGTGATTTTATTATAGGAATGGAGTTAAGGAGATTAAATGTCCCATTGCGGTCTGAATGAAATAAAACTTGGTGGAGATGAAGTAGACATGTTGAGATTTCATATGCATCAAGAATTAGGTAATTGGAGCTCTAGAGAGAAAGTTATGAGGTTGCAAAGTTAGGTTTTCCTAAACCACCAGCCTGGGCCCTGATAGATTGGACCTTTGTGTAGTATTTTGATGATTTTGGAAGCTATAAAAGTCCAATTGAGCTGATTCAAATTTTGTTAGAAACTAGACTTTTAGGCTTTCCAATGACTATAAGAACGTAAAAT
Organism: Phoenix dactylifera; assembly: GCF_051530095.1. NCBI lineage: Eukaryota > Viridiplantae > Streptophyta > Magnoliopsida > Arecales > Arecaceae > Phoenix > Phoenix dactylifera. Next base: position 22,736,358 of record NC_143190.1, read on the forward strand.
TTGAAGATCGGAAGCCTCCCAAACATATCCGATTTGTGAATTCTACCTTCAAGAAAAAAGTGGCCAAATTATCCTTTGTAGGACATGGGGAGGTCCACTAAAGTACTTACCCTAGTACATACTGATATGTGTGGCCCATTCGATGTGCAGGCTAGGGGTTGTAATTTTTACTTCATTTACCGATGATTTCTTACGGTATGGATATGTGTATGAGACACAAATCTGAAACTTTTGAAAGGTTCAAAAAATTTTAGATATGAAGTAGAAAAACAAACAGGAAAACTTATTAAGGTTCTTCGATCGGATCGAGGAGATGAACACCTTAATAGAGAATTCCGTGATTATCTCAAGAAGAATAGTATGGTTTCATAATGGACCCCTCCTAGAACACTTCAGCTCAACGGGGTGTCAGAAAGGAGGAATCAGACTCTATTGGATATGGTCCGGTCCATGATGAGCTTCACTGATTTATCCTTGTTTCTTTAGAAAGATGCCCTATTTTCAGCTATTTACTTATTGAATAGAGTTTCCTCAAAAGTCCGTTCCTACCACACCATATGAAATATGGCATGGTAAGAAGCCGAGTCTTGGTTATCTCAAGATTTGGGAATGTCCAGCCCAAGTCAAGCGACAACGGATGGACAAGTTAGAGGATAGGACAATTAATGCTCGTTTTATAGTATATCCTAAAGAGTCATTAGAATAAGAATTTTTATCTCAAAGGATCACAAAGTGTTTGTGAGCCTACATGCTATCTTTATGAAAAATAGTTTACCCTTGATAGGGACAGTAGGAAGAAAAATTGAGCTCGAAGAGAAAGTCTCTGAAGAGCAACGAGCCATTGTGCCTATAGACCCTATTCATATTAAGCCAGTACATGTAGTACCTCCTCCACCTTGTAAATCTAATAGGATCTTCCATCCTCCTAAAAGGTACTTAGGTATGCTTACAGAGGATGTAGAGGAAGTGTTCCTCATAGGAGATAGGGATCAAGGTAAGGATCCCAATACCTACAACTAGGCGATGTTAGACATCGATTCCGAGAGATGGTTGGAAGCCATGAAGTCAGAGATAGACTCCATGCATTCCAACCAAGTCTGGAACTTAGTAAATCCACCAGAAGGTATTGTACCAATTGGATGTAAATGGATCTACAAAAGAAAGATAGGTTCAGATGGAAAGGTAGAGACCTATAAGGCAAGGCTAGTGGCGAAAGGGTATAGTCAGCGCGAAGGCATTGACTATCAGGAGACTTTTTCACCTGTAGCCATGCTGAAACCATTCGAACATTGCTTGCCATTGCAGTATTTCATGATTATGAAATTTGGCAGATGGATATGAAAACTACTTTTCTGAATGGATATCTTGATGAAGATATCTAGATGGAGCAGCCTTTGGGTTTCACTTTTAGTGATGGAAATCACAAGGTCTGCAAGCTGCAAAGGTCCATTTATGGACTAAAGCAAGCATCTCGGAGTTGGAACACTCGTTTCAATGATGCGATCAAATCGTTTGATTTCACCAAGAACGAAGAAGAACCGTGTGTTTACAAGATAGTTAGTAGGAGTGCCGTCATTTTTCTCGTATTGTACGTGGACGACATCCTCTTAATAGGAAATAATACTCCCATGCTAACCTCGGTCAAGGTCTGGTTGTCAAAAGAGTTCTCCATGAAAGATCTTGGGGAAGCATCCTATATTTTGAGAATTAAGGTCTATAAAGATAGATATAAAAGGATGCTTGTCCTATCACAGAATATGTACATAGAGGGAGTGCTGAAGAGGTTCGGCATGGAAACCTCTAAAAGGGGATTATTACCCCTTAGGCAAGGAATAAATCTCTCCAAGAAGATGTGCCCCAACACATCTGAAGAGATTTAGCGGATGAGCAAGATCCCTTATGCTTCGACTATAGGGAGCCTCATGTATACCATGCTATGTACATGACTTGATATAGTACATGCTGTGAGTGTCACAAGCATATATCAGTCAAATCCAGGCAAGAAGCACTGGATAGCTGTGAAGAACAGTCTTAAGTACTTGAGAAGAACTAAGGACATGTTCTTGGTCTTTGGGAGAAAATCAGAGTTGAAGGTAGAAGGATGCACACATATTGATGATAGAAAGTGTACATCAGAATATGTTCAATGGTGGTTCAGTAAATTGGAAGAGTTCCAAACAACCGATCATAGTAGATTCTACCTTAGAAACTGAATGTTAAGCCGTCTCTAAGGGTGCAGCGGAAACCTTTTGGTTTAAGAAGTTCATTGCAGAGTTAGGTGTAAGGTTATCAGATGCCATAACACTCTACTGCGATAACAAAGGCACTATAGCACTAGCTAAGGAGCCAAATGTCTCACCAGAAGTCTAAACACATGGAGTGGTGGTTTAACCTGTTACGCGACTATCTCAAAAAAAAATAAGTAGAGGTACAGAGAGTAGACTCCACAGGCAACGTGGTTGACCCATTCACTAAGTAGCAAAGTCAGCAGAAAACTGAAGCGCATCTTGGAAAGATGGTGTTGGGATTTGTATCCTAAATGTCAATTGTCAGCATATTGATGATTGAATTTTGTAAATAAATTGATAAATTAATAAAATGTTATTTGGCATTATTCATCATTTTATATCTTCAAATGAACTCTTATATGATGAAGTCCTTAGGACTTATTAATGATAAAGGAGGATTTATCTTCGAGTCCTTAAACTAGTTCGCGATCAAATGATATGTTGTTACAAGGATGACAGCATTATCGAGATTAGGTCGTTGTGTGACATATACGTTGGTTGTCCTCTTAACCAAGGAGTGTGGAGACACTGGTATGCCACACAGGTGAAGTGTAGGAGTACATTTCACTGAACGTGACCAATTTCGGAATGCTCTACAGTCAAGAGATGTTCTGAGTGGATATGGGTATAAGTTTGGCCCTCTGATCTAAGACCGCAACCTGTGACTAGCAAGCAACTCATTGTACTTTGGTACCAGACTACCTGAATTTCTAATTCAGTGACAGAAGATCACTGGGTGCATTCAAGTACTTGCGTAGTTAGTTGTGAGTCGAGATGGAATTGACCCATCCTAGAAACAGGAGATAATGTCTTGTGATTAATTTAGCAAAACCTTGGCCAGGATAATCCTAATGAGGAGTCATGGGATATCTAAAGTTAATCACATAATGGATGTATTAATTATAGGGTTGATTGTGATCTCTAAGTCATCCTAGCATTAGGAGTCAAAGGGATTGAATTATACAGTAACCATAGTCCAGGATTTCAGAATATTTGCTTTGCATATATTCGGCCTATCCGAACATCGGGTACCATTGCTAGATGGTCACATCGATTAGTATAGGAAGACGTTCCTATACTATCGGCTTAGGTTCGAGCCTATGAGGTCACACGCATAAAAGTTTATAGGTTCATCAAATGGCTGATTGATGATTAAGAATCATTTAGAGGTAATTTGGTCAATTCGATTGACAAATTATCCTAAGCAAAAGTTGCATTAAAATAATTATTAAATTATTGAAGGATTAATTAGTAATTAGATTGCTAATGAACTCAATTTGATTGAGTAATTGGGCTTAGGTTGAGCCAAATTGAATAGGATTCAATTTGGGCTGCATCAGGGTTTAACCTAATTGGATTGGGTTCAACCCAAGTAGATTGAGCTTGACCCAATTGATGGAACTTGATCCAATTGGATTGGGCTTGATCCAAATAAATTAGAAGACCTTATTTGATGATGATTATGAGTCCAAATAATCAGAATTGGATAAGGAGAAGAATCCTTAAATTTTAGGAACCCATCCTTATCTTCTTGGAGAAAAATGATACCTTGATTTATCCCCAATATTTTTTATGCCTATCCTCTTTATTTTTGGCCAAAAATTGGTGTGAGAAGAGAGGAGGCATGGGGCTATATTTTCTATAAAAATGGCCCTCTAATATTCCTAAAAAGATTTAGATGAATTTCCTAATTTGTAGGGATTGCATGGTGCATGAAATAGGATGGTCTGCGGCTGAACTTTGGATGCATGAATTCCTGTCTTTTAGCAATTCGAAATGCACAAAATTTGGATATGTTTATCTCCTCTTAGCTGCCAAACCACCAGAATTTTTTGGAGATTTTATCAGCCAAATTAATTGGCTAAATTAGGTGTGAGGCGTGGGGGGATCTTTTGGCTATAAAAGACCCCCATGCCTTGGGTTCAAAATATTCAATATTTAGAGGTTTCAAAAAATTCTGAAAAGCTTTCCTGAGGGCCTCCATCCCTTCTTCTTCTTCTTTCTCACATCCATCCTCCATATCCTTGAAGAACAATCAAAGGTTGAGTGTTTAGAAGGAGAAAGCTTCAGCCATTGCAACGTTCCTGCGTGAGCTAGCACTCCAACGGAAGACGATCTACCTAGGGCTTTACGTGTACTTCTCATAGAGGTCATTCGTATGCGTGGCTACGAAGTTAAGGATCAGATCCACAAGTTTCTTTCATTAAAAAAGGTATTAATTCTATATTAATCTTTTATTTTGGAGTCAGGGTCTAAGTCCGATTCTCCGAGGTTTTACCCTCCTTTGGGGCTCCTCAAGGAGTTATCTCCAGAATCCATTCGATGGATATTCGGAGATTAATTAGAATAAAGTGTTTACCTTTCAGATATGATAGTTAATCATGCATAAAGTTTTAGCATAATTGTTTAAATATTTTCGGCGTAATCCTATGTGTTCTTATAATGCTGATTTCTAGATTTGATCTTGTAAGCATGCACGAATTAAATTGTTTAATTCGATTTTTTTGCTGCATTTTTGAAACTTAAAAAAACTACGTATGGCTTGATCCTCCTTGTGAAGGGGTACGTAGGCAACCCGATCAGGTTCAGCTATAGTTTTCAAAAAAAAAATTCAGCATGCTTAACACCGAAGAACCTAGGATTCACTTTCAGTGGTATCAGAGCCAGGTTCATGTTTAAACTTTTATGTTTTAATTCTTGAAATTAAACCTGAAATCCAACATGTTTAGATTAGATCTAAAGTACTTTTTATGATTGATTTAATTGCTGATTATGCATTATTAAGTAGATCTGAAATTTTGGATGCATATGATGCATGTTTGTGTTAGGATTAGTAACATTAATAAATTTGAAATTATAATATTATTTATATTAGATCTAAATAAAGTTTATGATTCATATGATCTCTGATTTTAATGAACAAATCAGATCTAAAAATAAAAGTGAAAAAACAAATACATAAGATGTATGTTGTTTGTATTAATTCATATTGTTATGTATATGTGATGCATGAACATAAAACGTAATGACTTAAATATGAATTAAATCTGATTGCATGTGATTAATTACAAAAACTCAGATCTGAAAATGTATTTTAAGAACTGAAAGATTGTAATTAATATGTAATTAAAAAAAATATGCAATGATCAAAATTTTTATAAGTCTAAACTTAATTGAGAATTAAGTGTTATGAAATAGAATTGTAACTCAATTAATTGACATTGCATAATTCTTTGGGCTTATGGGTTAGCTTGAATCAAGTTCCTTGGATTAGGTTAGACCTAAGGTTAGAATCATACATGGATAAATAGAATTAATTGATCAAATCTAATTAAGTAGTAACTAGATTAGGTCAAGAAAATTCTAGGTCAATTTACAATAGTTGTAGATGGATCAAGTCCATGTCTTTGATTAGATCAAGATGGAACTTGATTTAAGCTTAGAGGTGTAGCCCGAGTCATTTGAGTAATTAAATCGAAATTGATTAACCAGTCGGTGTCTAAGGTAAGTTTGGCAGTTTTGATCGGTGGTTTTTAATTGGGAGTTACTCGCACTGATTCGTCTTTGTCGAGTTAATGACATATCTCTTCCATCGATCTCACTTACCTGGCCGACATGGTCAATCACATTTTGATTGGATCACTTAATGATTCGAGTTAGCCCATGCCTATAAGAAAAATTAGTTTGACTGATTTAGGTGCCTTCTTAACCGGTTTGAGTCTAATCTGATTTGGTGAAGTTAGTAGGAGAAATTAGACTAACCGGATCTTCTCATCTATCCTAATTATGAAATCCTCTAAAATTATTAGGTCCTTAAAATAAAATGGTTATGGGGATAACTAGGTCATAGCCTCTTATTAAGTTGGATGATATATGATGAGTTGAGTGTATCTTCAACCGCAACACGCCTGGTACTTATCAAGCATTAGAATTGTCATTCAATATATGATGAGTTGAGTGTATCTTCAATAGACGGTCAGGTGAGCCAAGCCACACTCGGGCTTGGTCGTCTATTAGTTGATTAGATTGAACCCTATCATTTAATGGTTGGACCTAATTAGGGTATTTGGTGGAGGTGCCACACGCCTGCCGAAGAACCTAGGGCAAAATCATCGCTAGAAGTTACATAGTGAAACAATTGGTTAAGAACCTACCAATAGGTGCATATGGGTTGGCCGAGCCACACTCGGGCCTATATGCGATCTATTGGGTTCTAGTGCCCACTAAAGAATTAAGAGTAATTTTTCGAATTGGAGGTAGAGGCTACTAATTTGTATAAAATAGTGGGAGTATCTTTAGACTAAAGTCCAAGTCTACTGTGTTTAGTCAATTCATATACTAATAGCCAAATTTTTTTTAATATAGAAATGGCCACAAGTTTGTCACTTCGCTCATTATTGGATAATGACAAGTTGACTGGTCCCAACTTCAATAATTGGTATAGAAAGCTGAAAACTCAGTATAGTCAGACCAAAAAGATTAAGGATGACCAAAGTCAGGCAGAATGCTTCTATTGTAAGAAGCAGAGGCATTGAAAGAGGAATTGTCCTCAGTACCTTACCTCACTTGATCCGAACAGGCCAAGCAAGAGAAAAGGGCAATCAATTGCTGATCAAGGTATTTATATGATAACACCTTGTAATTTTTCTATATGTGATAATTCGACCTGGGTATTAGATACTGGAAGTCCGTTTAATATATGCAATTCGTTGCAAGGACTTCAGATCAATGAGAGATTTGAAAACAACGAGAGATTCTTGAATGTTGGAGATGGAAGATCTGTTTCAGTGCTAGCTTTAGGAAATCTCAAACTTGTTTTCAATTCTCATGTAGTTGTCTTGAGTGATTGTCACTATTGTCCTATGTTTTTATTGAATGTAATTTCCGTAGGCCTTTTGGCCATGAACGGTTATAAAATTTCAATAAAGAAATGTTCTTGTGATATCATTATGAATGGTGTTACTGTAATGAATGAACGATTGAGCAATGGCATCTACTTGTTATCACAACCTGTTAATGTAATGTACACGTCAAGTAAGTGTTAGAAAACCCCGATCATGCCGCTAAAATTTTAAAAAATTCAGATGCAGCGGAAGAGGCATGCGCGGGATCAACCGTTCATCGCATGAACGTTGTTCAAAAATCGTTCGTAGATAGATAAGGATTAAAAACTTTTAAAATCTTTAGAAGATCAGATCTTCACCTTGTGCGGGTAGATGATCACCGCAAACTGAAGTTCGTGGTTTAGGATGAAGGTTCGCTTGAAGCCGTTCAAGTGCCCGGCCTCTACAGGTATCTACACGAAGCAGAAACCGATCAAAGCTTTCTTGTCTTCCCAGGGTGCTAGCTCCCTTGCAGAGACAACTTTGGATGGCTGATTTCCTCTCTTTCAATCAGCCCTTGATTGTGCTTAAGAGGAGGAAGAAGAAGGAGGGATAGAGAGAAGCGGAACGAAGCCTGCAGCCTTCTTTTATTCTCCCTGCGTTGGAAGGAGGAAGAGAGGAGGAGGAGGCCGCCACCCTTCTTCTTCTTTTGCTCTTGCTTGCGGCTGAATCAAGGAGAGGGGAGAGGGAGGCCACGGCTGCAAGGAGGAGAGCATCACATACATTAGGGCGTCAGCCCCCTTTCACCTCCTTATAAAGCATCTAGGGCTCCTACAAGTTAGGAGCCCTAGACCTTTTTCCAAGAGGGGCGCCGGTCCCTCTTGTGTTGCCGCACCAATGAAGCAAAGGAGGAGGGGCTTGAGCCCCTCCTTCTTGTGTTGCCCTAATCCTCATCTAATGAGGATTGGGAGTCCCTAATGTGGTTTAGCCCTAATCCAATTAGGGTTTAACCAAATCATGAATCAATTGGGTTCAATCTATACTAGTCCTAATCCAATTAGAACTTGAGTGAACCATGACTCAATTGAACTCTTCAATCCTAACCCAATTAGGAGTGATGTTGATTCATTAGATTAATAATTAATTAGGACTTAAGAAACCCTAATCTAATTAGGACTTATTTAATTTTAGTCCTAATCCAATTAGGACTCTAATTTGAATCCGAAGTCCTAATCCGATTAGGACTCTAGGAATCCTACTCCAAGCAGGAATCCAATTTTAACTCAAAACTCCTAATCTAATTAGGACTGTAGGAATCCTATTCCAAGTAGGAATCCCAGTCCTACTCCAACTAGGATTCCCAGTCCTAATCCAATTAGGACTCTAGGAATCTTATTCGAAGTAGGATTTGTGTTTTAAGTCCAATTAATTAATTTTCTTTGTTCCTTCTTCAACTGAATATCAATCGAATTGATTACTTGTGATTCCTAATCACGATTCAACCATCGGATCGGTCAATACTTCTAGTGTGTGTGACCCCATAGGTTCTACTCTGACTGGTGGTGAGATATATTATGATCTCTATCACAATATCATTGAAAACTCCTTTCAATGGATTGGAACGATTCCAACTCTACTCATTAGGGTTTATCAATCATCGAGATAATCCCTGTGAGTCCCACCATCCACCAGTGACACCTAGCAGCATGTAGTGGCTACCCAGTAAAATAGAATGATGAACCTCTAGGTGCAGTTATCATGTGATACAGTCCTACTATCGTGGATCCCTACAGGACGGAGGTCATGGATAACTCGTCAAACCCCTTCGTCTGTCATATGTCAAGATTTATTCGACTCGAGTTCGTTAGTGGAAAACTCTTTCTCCACTTTATATTACTGCCCTGGCCAAGGTCTTAGAACTCAGTCTAACAAATCACATAGGATCACTCCTCTTCTATCAAGGTCGATAGATTCCATGTGAGTGCATACCCTACTCCTACAGTGAACTTACTGCAGCCAATCTACACTACAATGACCCATATGACTAGAGACCATGTATACGTGTAGTCAAACTACAATAACCTCACTGTGAGTAGCTGAAGCACCGCAGGTCAAAGGACCAGTCATACTACTGCAACATCAAGCAAGTCACTGACGAATGGATAGACATCCAAGTGACTTCTTGTCTTGGTCACGCTCAGTACCCTTGTTCTCTAACAAGCACCTGCACTATCACTTCAGTGTCCCTACACTGTGGACTCAAGTCTCGTCCATCCAGAAGGAAAGTGATCTGTGCACTGATCGGATCGATCACCGTCCTCGTGATGATCCATTGATCAGGAGCATTTAGAAATTAATCACCAATGATACATGGCTCAAATTCTCAACTCTTGAGAATATGCATCATCATCTTATTAATTTCTTGGACGATTCATAGACACATAAATAATATGAATGAAAAGATACCTTTTATTTATAAATAGTCAAGTACAAAATTATGTCCCTAGAATTAACAATGTGTCAGCCAGATTGGCTTCTAGGGCATACATCTAACAATCTCCCACTTGCACTAAAGCCAATCAGTCATATATCTAAGCCCCATCTTCTCAAGGTGGGCTTCAGTCTTTTGCTGACTTAGCTGCTTAGTGAACGGATCTGCCACGTTATCCACGGAGTCTACTCTCTGCACATCTACATATTTCTTCTCAACATAGTCGCGTATGAGGTGGAAGTGCCGCTCCATGTGCTTGGACTTCTGATGAGACCTTGGCTCCATAGCTAGTGCTATGGTGCCAATGTTATCGCAGTAAAGTGTTATGGCATCTAATGACATTACACCTAACTCTGCAATGAACTTTTAACCAGAAGGTTTCCACTGCACCCTTAGATACGGCTTAACATTCAGCTTCTAAGGTAGAATCTATAATGATCGGTTGTTTGGAACTCTTCCAATTTACTGAACCACCATTGCACATATTCTGATGTAGACTTTCTATCATCAATATGTGTGCATCCTTCTACCTTCAACTCTGATCTTCTCCCAAAGACCAAGAACATGTCCTTAGTTCTTCTCAAGTACTTAAGACTGTTCTTCACAACTATCCAGTGCTTTTTGCCTGGATCTGATTGACATATGCTCGTGACATTCACAGCATGTACTATATCAAGTCATGTACATAGCATGGCATACATGAGGCTCCCTATTGCTGATGCATAGGGGATCTTGCTCATGCGTTGAATCTCTTCAGATGTGTTGGAGCACATCTTCTTGGAGAGATTAATTCCATGCCTTAGGGGTAAGAGACCCCTTTTAGAGTTTTCCATGCTGAACCTTTTCAGCACTTCCTCTATGTACATCTTCTGTGATAGGCCAAGCATCCTTTTAGATCTATCTCTATAGACCTTTATTCCCAAAATATAGGATGCTTTCCCAAGGTCTTTCATGGAGAACCTTTTTAACAACCAGATCTTGACCGAGGTTAGCATGGGAATATCATTCCCTATCAGGAGGATGTCGTCCACGTACAGTATGAAAAATATGACAGCGCTCCCACTAACCCTTTTGTAAACACACGGTTCCTCTTCATTTTTGATGAAATCAAACGTTTTGATTGCGTCATTGAAACGAGTGTTCCAACTCCGAGATGCTTGCTTTAGTCCATAGATGGACCTTTGCAGCTTGCAGACCTTGTGATCTCCATCACTGGAAGTGAAACCCAAAGGCTGTTCCATATAGATGTCTTCATCAAGATATCCATTCAGAAAAGCTGTTTTCACATCCATCTGCCAGATTTCATAATCATGAAATGCTGCAATGGCAAGCAATGTTCGGATGGATTTTAGCATGGCTACAGGTGAAAAGGTCTCCTGATAGTCAATGCCCTCGCGCTGACTATACCCTTTCGCCACAAGCTTTGCCTTATAGGTCTCTACCTCTCCATCTGAACCTATCTTCCTTTTGTAGATCCATTTGCATCCAATAGGTACAATACCTTCTGGTGGATCTACTAAGGTCCAGACTTGGTTGGAATGCATGGAGTCTAACTCTGACTTCATAGCTTCCAACCATTTTTCGGAATCGATATCAGATATCGCCGCGTCGTAGGTTTTGGGATTCTGCGTGTGATCCCTATCTCCCACTAGGAACATTTCCTCGGTATCCTCTTCTAGTATACCTAAGTATCTATCGGGAGGATGGGAGACCCTACTTGATCTGCGAGGTGGTTGAGGGACATCGTGTACTGGCTCTGTATTAAAGGGTTCGATAGGATCCATGACTCGTTGCTTTTCAGAGACTTTCTCTTCAAGCTCAATTTTCCTCCCACTGCCTCTGTCAAGGATAAACTGGTTTTCCAAGAAGATGGCATGACGGCTCACAAATACATTGTGCTCCTCTGAGACGTAAAAATTGTATCCTAATTACTCTTTAGGTTATCCTATAAAACGAGCACTTATGGTCCTAGCCTCTAGTTTGTCCGTCTGTAGTCTCTTGACGTGGGCCGGACATCCCCAAATCTTGAGATGACCAAGATTTGATTTCTTATCATGCTATATCTCATACGGTGTGGTAGGAACGGATTTAGAGGGAACTCTATTCAACAAGTAAATAGCTAAAAATAGGGCATCTATCTAAAGAAACAAGGGTAAATCAGTGAAGCTCATTGAGGATGATAGTGTTATTTTGATGATTAACAAGCAATAATCAAGAGTATGTTATAAGTTAAATCGATACTTCATTTATAAGTCTGTTACTTTCAGTATATTTGTATAAATTGATATAGATACATTTCATTGTTTATTTGAATGAATCTAACCTTGAGATGCAGCAAAGTGTGGATTGAGTCGACCCAAAGGATGATTGGGTCGACCCCGGCACATCAAGAAAGCATTTGGCACACTTCTGCAAAAATGGCACAAATGAACAGTGAGTTGGGTCGACCCAAGGAAAGCATGAGTCGACCCAAACATCAAGATCCTCAAACAGAAGACAGAAAATGGTTCTCTGAATTTACTGAGAGGGTCGACCCAAGATATAGTTGAGTCGACCCAAGCTTGAGTCGACTCAAACCCTGAGTGGGTCGACCCAAAGGCAAGACAGAACAGAAGACAGAAAAGGTTCTCTGGAAACCCTGTTAGGGTCGACCCAAGAAGAAGTTGAGTCGACCCAACTGAACCTTGAGTCGACCCAAAGAAAGGTTGAGTCGACCCAAGTGAAGAAAGGCTGAAATTCAAGGTTCTGAATTTTCTGAGAGGGCTGACCCAAGAAAAGCTTGGGCCGACCCAAGAAAAGCTTGAGCTGACCCAAGCCTGATGAACAGTGGTTTGGGTCGACCCAAGAAAAGTTTGGGTCGACCCAAGCACGGGCAGAAGCATAACGGCTAGTTGTGCAGAAGTACTTTTTGGACTCCCAACGGCTATAAACGGCTAGTTTCTTCAATCCAACGGTCAGGAAGGACTATTTGGAGGTTGGAGAAGTATTTAAGGGGGAGTATTCATCAGAGGAAGCAAGCTTTGGAAAAAACATCAAGTGCATTCAAGAGAGAACCCTAGCAAGGCAAGCTTCATTCAATTGCTTCATTCAAAGAGCCAAAAGGAAGTGGTTGAGCAGATTCCAGGAGACATTAAGAGCTCCACCAACCCTTGAAGAGTGAAGCAATCATGACAAAGAAGAGAAGAGCTTTATTAAAGGGATAACTATATTCTAAACTCTTCTTTGTAGATTATATTGTTATATTTGCTCATTTAGGAGTTTAAATCTTCTTCCTTTATTTGTTAAACTACTTGTAAAGGTTGGTTGGTAAGCCCGCAAAACCAACGGAATAGGTTGATTGGTGAACCCGGAAAATCAATTGTAAAGGTTCGTTGGTGAGCCCGTAAAACCAACATAGGTTCGTTGGTGAGCCCGTAAAACCAACATAGGTTCGTTGGTGAACCCGGAAAACCAATTGTAAAGGTTCGTTGGTGAGCCCGTAAAACCAACATAGGTTCGTTGGTGAGCCCGCAAAACCAACATAGGTTTTTGGTGAACCCGGAAAACCAAAGTGTAAAGGTTTTTGGATTGTGAGCCCGGAAAACAATCCAACTGTAATCCGCGGGATTATAGTGAATTCCCAAGGGGTTGCTTGGGGAGTGGACGTAGGTGCTAAGGAGAGCACCGAACCACTATACTTCTTGTTGTTTGCATTGCGATTTGTTTAAGTTCACTAACTCATCATTTAACACAAGTAAGATAGTTAAAATTAAAAGAAACCAATTCACCCCCCCCCCCCCTCTTGGCTTGTCACCTTGGGCAACAAGTGGTATCAGAGCAAGGTGCTGCAATAGTAATTATTGATCTCACAATCAAGAGTTAAAGATCATGACAACCCAAGTGGGATGTTCTATGAGTGAGGGACAATTAATTGATAGACCTCCACTTTTAATGGTATAAACTACACACATTGGAAAGCACGCATGCGCATTTTTATTCAAGCACATGACTACGATTTATGGAGTATCATAGTCAATGGGCTACATACAAATGCTAATCATGATAAGAAAATGGCTCAGCAAAATGCAAAAGCCATGAATATTCTATATTGTGCATTGGATGATAGTGAACTTAATAACATATCTTTTTGCATGTCTGCTAAGGAAATATGGAGTATGCTTGAAGTTAAATATGAATGCACTAATATTTCTAGTGAATTTGAAACTAGCTCCGAAGAAGTAGAGCAGCAAACTGAAATTAAAAATCCTTGCTTTATGGCACATGAAGATAAGGTATGTATTGGAACACAAAGTGATTTCTCATTCCAAGATAAAGTACATGCTGAAACTCAATCTGATTTTACATTTGATGAACTTCATGATGCTTTTTCTGATCTATACTTAGAATATAAGAAGCTTAGTTTAAAGAATAAAAAGCTAAGTCAGAAAAATCTATCTCTTGTTGAAAGCTATGATATAACTCAGAAAAATAATAAATTACTTTCAGAAGACAATGAAAGGCTAACTAAAGAAGTTAACAAATTTAAGCCTATAGTTGAAAAATTTACTATCAGCTCTGAAAAACTGAACTTAATGATAAATAATCAAAGAGCTGAATTTGAAAAGGCTGGATTAGGATATCAATCTTGGTACACACAAAAATCCCTTAATGACATATGTGTTAAATCCTCCACTATCTATCATAAAACGGATTCTAATTTATCTGATGAACCTAATGAACAAAAACAGAAAATTAAAAATCCATCATCTACTTATATTAAATCGATGTTTGTTAAATTTAATAAGAGTATGCAGAAATACATTCCTTATAATCCTAAAATCTGCAAGCCTATGGACAAAATAGCTATTAAGAAAATATGGGTTCCAAAAGAAACAATAATAGCTAACCTACAAGGACCCAAAAGAGCTTGGGTTCCTAAGTTGAAAATCTAAATATTTTCTATAGGTGTGTCTAGCACTCAAGGCTCCAACAAAAGATGTTAATTTAGACATTGGGTGCTCTAGACATATATTAGAGAATGAAACTTAAAATATACTTAAGAAAAGTAATTGAAATGAAAAGAATAATGAAATTAGTAATCCTTGCATCTCATCATTCTCTTTGCCTTAGTATCTAATTAAAACATAAATTGTAGGTATTAATCAATTTTGTGATATAGTAAATATTTTTAAAAACATAATCAAATCACTTCATTTTATAGTATGATTTACTTACTGCTGGATAAGTTGCTAAATGATTAATCAATTTATTAAGAATAATTCTATGAATTCTCTATATGCTTGATTGAGAGTTTTTATCAATGGTATTATCTTTTATTGATCATAGACATGAGAATGTATACTTGGTATGACTTCTATGAATACCAAGATTAAAGAAACCACTTTTGGCATATAAAATCAACTCATACTAGTATGTACTTAATCTCAAAAGACCTTGTCATTGGCTTACTTAAATTAATTTCTACAAGGTCAAAGTTTGCTATGCATGTCATCTAGAAAAACAAACTAGAATCATTTCGAAATCTGAAAACATTGTTTCCACCTCTTAGTCTTTGAAAATTCTCCATAAGAACTTATTTGGATCTCTAGGATAGTAAGCCTAGGAGATAAGCTTCTTGACTTTGTAATTATGGATGATTTTTCAAAACTAACGTTGGTTTTATTCTTGGCACTTAAATTGAAATATTTTCTGCTTTGGCACAAACTTACAAAAGGTTTCAAATGAAAAAGGTTTGCAAACTGTGAAAGTATCATGGCACAGTTTTGAAAACCAATTTGTTAATAAGGTTTGCACAGAAAACGGTATTGAATATAATTGTTTTTGCACCAAGAATACTATTACATATAGGGGTTATAAAAATATAAAAATAGAACCTTTGTTGTGTAAGGACAATGCTTTGTGATAGCAGTTGATTAATGTTATCATCACAGCTTGTTATATTATAAGGTTTCTATTAAATCTATTTTTGAAGAAAACCCCATGTGAACTCATGAAAAACAGAAAATCAAATGGTGCATACCTTCATTTTTTTTTCCAGTTATACATGTTATGTTCTCAAGAATGAAATATATGCCAAATCTGATAAAACAAGTGTTTCTTTGGATATTACTCTCTAAGCAATGCATATAGAATATTCAATGAAAAGATACCAGTTGTAGAAATGTCAATTCATATTATTCTTATTAAAACTAGATCTTTTATTGAGAATATAGTTTGTCATTTTTGCTTCTATTTAAAAGACATTAAGAAGAATGAACAAGATGATAATTGGTTAAGTTAAACTAAATCATTTTGAAAGGGATAAAATTTGAAATCTTATTGAAGAATCTGAAAACCTTTTATATTTGGAACAAAACTGAGTTTTTCAGAAACACACTAAATTAAGAAGAATTTGTGATTACTAAAAGAATTAATCAGAAAAGATAAAATAGATCTTGATGAAATCTTTGCATAATTAGAAGCCAAAGATAACCACTTTCATTTGATTGTTTTATGAGACTTGTATTTTGTCAAATGAATGTGTAGAATGAACTTCTGTGTGGTTATATTATTAAAATTTTTATGTAAAAATAACCATCTATATTTGAAAAATATTCATTACAAACATGATAAAATACTATTTGATTTAGAACAATCACCAAGAGCATGATATGAATGATTAAGTAACTTTTTGATAGAAAGTAATAGTGATAAAACTATGTATCAAAAAGAAAAATTCTGATATCATAATTGCTCAAATATATATTGATGATATTATTTGTGGTGCTACTAATGAAGCTTTATGTAAAGTTTTTTTTTAAACTCATGCAGGGTGAGTTCGAAATGAGTAAAATGGATGAACTAATCTTTCCTCTCGAACTCCAAACTAAGACAAATAAGAAAGGGGATCTTCATTGGCCAAAGTAAGTTCACAAGAATATTCTTACAGAAGTTTGGCATGAAGAAAGGTATATCTATGACCCCATATTGTAGAGTTTAAAAATAATGAGCAAGGTAATTTTATTGTTTGAAGCTGTATTACTATATCATGCAGCTTGTAGGCCAAATTGTATGCTCATTTTGTGCTTATATGCAAAGATATCAAACTAATTCTAATGAATCACATCTAATTGATATCAAAAGATTCATAAAAATCTGTTAAGATAATAAAACTAAGTACTCCAATCTTAGGTAAAAGCAAAACAAGTATAATATATTCAGCACATTTATAAGAATTATGTGAGCATTCCTTTGGATGGGATAAAATCCATAATCAACTATAATAGGAAGAGTTTGGAGTGAACATTTTTAAAGAGAAAAGTTTAACCTTTCTACATTGCTCATCATAGGGATGGTGCCAATGAGGAGGCTAGTGGTAGTACCCGGCACTATTTGACCCAACTATTCGGTGTAGGGTATATTAGGGACGGCACAAGAGGGAGGCTAGTGGTAGTACCTCGTGCCCCTTCCAACTCCACCAGATAGGGAGCAAATAGAATATAGAGCATAGAAAAGTAAAACCGAAAAACAAATGAAGATAATCAAAATGATCATTGAGTGGTTAAAGGAAGAAATTAAAAAAAAATTTTGAAAAATAACTCAATATGATTCCTAGATGAAAACTACGGTTTAAGAAAAATAGAATTAATTTTGATGCTTTGGTTGTTTGCTCCGATACGCATATGAAACATATCTTCTTCTATCTTATAAGTATACTGAAATTGGTCTAAATGATGTATTTTTCAATGATCTTGATTGCAAATAAATGGTTCTAAACATATGATATTATTTTGATATTAAAAAGATTTATGGTGCTTCATATATACATTGCTGAAAAACTATGACTAAGAAATTAATATTTTGAATATACACTCCTACATAATTAAATGCTTCTATCATTAAAAAGAAAAGCTGTTTTTAAGAAGAGAGTTAATGATCCTAAAGCTTAAAATATTTCAACTCACTTCAATAATTCTTATAGGAAAGAAAATATAATTACTTTTGAAAGAAATTTGAGCTTCAAAAGAATTATTTTCTGATTAATATTTCCATACATATTCAAAAAAAAATAAGAGAAAATATAATTTATTCTTGAAAGATTAAAAAGAGTGATTGCTATAAATTTTGAAAAATTCCGGATCACTCTACATTCTTGATATTATAGAAGAACAAAAAAAAAAAAGGTTTCAAAGAAAATGCATCTTTCGAGGGGGAGCTTTAAATACTCAATCTCTTTATTGAAAATTATCTTCAAACTCTAAACTCTCAAATGGAATGATTAATTAAGGGGGAGAAAGAAAATTTCAGAGTGAGAGATCATATAGAACTTAATCGTATAAATTCGCATCTAAAGATGAGACAAAGAATACTAAATGTAAAGTGGTATTAAACTTTGTGCTTCATTGAATATCTTTTGAAAGTTGGATTTCCATCTGTATTCATCGGTAAATCATTTATTTCTGAAAATTAATTGAAAAGGATTCCATCTGTCTTAGTTTCGAAAATTTATCTTGGAATCTACTTATGAGTTCTTATTGGCTTGCACTTTAGTGTTTCAATCCTGAGCCAATTCATTTTAATTGATTTTGATGCTATGATCTTTAACGGAGTAAAAGAAAGTCTTTAAGAGAGCTCTAAAAGAACTTTCAAAGCCTTGAATTTTATGTATCCTACACTGCATAAATTCATGTTTTGGTATCTATGCCTCAATACTTTTATATCATGAAAGAACTTTGAAGTCATTAAGAATTAAGGATTCAACATAATCTTATGTTTTTCGAGTATATAAGGTTTGATCTTTATTTGCTCTTATACTATACTCTGAAAATTAACTAGATTGCTCTCATCTTGCTATATACTTAATATATATATATATATATAAAGGTGTTGAATTTTCATTCGTGCCTTCTTTGAATATTATTCTTGATACTCCTTGAAATAACTTGAAAAAGATTCCATCTACACTTGATTTGAAAAATATCTTTGGAATCTACAGTTAGAGATCTCTTTTGGCTCACATCTTAAATGTCTCATTTCTAAAGCCAAACACATAGAAATAAGATATCATTTTATTAGGGATCATGTGCAAAATGGAAACATATGTATTGAGCATATATGTACTGAAAAACAATTAGCTGACATATTCACAAAACCCTTGAGTGAAGATAGATTCTGTACGCTAAGGAGAAAATTAGGCATATGTGATCCTTTTTATTGAAGAGATATAAAAGGGAGCAAGCAGTCTCATGATACATTCCTCCCATTTCTAAAAATCCATGAAACATGAGTCAAACTTGTAATCTATAGATTCCTTACTCATGTATCATTGTCCCAGAAAGAATTTGTAAGGATTGGAAGCAAGGAAAATTTTTAGAAGCGAAAAGGAAGAGAAAGGAAAAATTTCTGAACTTGGGTCGACCCAACCCAGAATAGGGTCGACCCAACGTTGAGTCGACCCAAGAAAATTCTTGAGTCGACCCAACGTCGGGACCCCACTGTTAAAAGGGGGACCCGTGAGCTTCTAGGGCACTGTTTACCCTTTGTCCTCTTCCGAAAATCTTATTCCCCACTCTCCAATCTCCTCCAATCATCTCCAAACACTAGATTACTTCAAGATCTTGGAGAAATGGGACCCAAGAGAGCCGTAGCCAAGCGATCCGGGAGAGTCTCACGATCTTGTTTAGAGCCTAGGATATGTATCTAGTTCTCATATGTATTTTGTGTTGATCATGTATTTTGAACCTTGATTGAGGAACATTGTATTTGCTTTTGTTTTTGGCATGAAATTACTAAAATGTTCCTATTTTGATCAATGAAGTTTGAATGGTTGTTATTTATTGTGTCTTTTTCCATGCACCTATTTGATGATAACAAAAAGGGGGAGAAGTAAAGAAAGAGTAATAAGAGGAGAAGTAAAGAAAGAGAAAGAAGAAGTTGAAGTAAAGAAAGAGAAATAGGAAGTTATGTAAAGAAAGAGAAATAAGAAATTATGTAAGAAAAGAGAAATAACTTATAAAACAAATTGAAAATCATATAAGAAAGCATATACATTTAAGGGGGAGCAATTTGCAACAATGAAAATGATCAAATCAAAAAATTCCATCAAATTTCAGAATTTGGCACATAGAATTTCAGAATTTGGCACGCACCTTTCACACCTCGATACATAACCTGAAACTCATGTTTTATCTCAAATTTTTGGAGTTTCATTTTTAATGAATTATAAATGAAAGGGGGAGCAATTCAAAAAGTCAAATTGGCAACATTTGAATGATATAGGGGGAGACTTCACTCTTATATATGAAAAGCTGAAATTCAGCAAGTTAAGCCCTTTCAAAAACTAATTTTAAGATAAGTATCAATAGGCTTATACTCTATATTTTGTAATCATCAAAAAGGGGGAGATTGAGGATGATAGTGTTATTTTGATGATTAACAAGCAATAATCAAGAGTATGTTATAAGTTAAATCGATACTTCATTTATAAGTCTGTTACTTTCAGTATATTTGTATAAATTGATATAGATACATTTCATTGTTTATTTGAATGAATCTAACCTTGAGATGCAGCAAAGTATGGATTGAGTCGACCCAAAGAATGATTGGGTCGACTCCGGCACATCAAGAAAGCATTTGGCACACTTCTGCAAAAATGGCACAAATGAACAGTGAGTTGGGTCGACCCAAGGAAAGCATGAGTCGACCCAAACATCAAGATCCTCAAACAGAAGACAGAAAATGGTTCTCTGGATTTACTGAGAGGGTCGACCCAAGATATAGTTGAGTCGACCCAAGCTTGAGTCGACCCAAACCCTGAGTGGGTCGACCCAAAGGCAAGACAGAACAGAAGACAGAAAAGGTTCTCTGGAAACCCTGTTAGGGTCGACCCAAGAAGAAGTTGAGTCGACCCAACTGAACCTTGAGTCGACCCAAAGAAAGGTTGAGTCGACCCAAGTGAAGAAAGGCTGAAATTCAAGGTTCTGAATTTTCTGAGAGGGCCGACCCAAGAAAAGCTTGGGCCGACCCAAGAAAAGCTTGAGCTGACCCAAGCCTGATGAACAGTGGTTTGGGTCGACCCAAGAAAAGTTTGGGTCGACCCAAGCACGGGCAGAAGCATAACGGCTAGTTGTGCAGAAGTGCTTTTTGGACTCCCAACGGCTATAAACGGCTAGTTTCTTCAATCCAACGGTCAGGAAGGACTATTTGGAGGTTGGAGAAGTATTTAAGGGGGAGTATTCATCAGAGGAAGCAAGCTTTGGAAAAAACATCAAGTGCATTCAAGAGAGAACCCTAGCAAGGCAAGCTTCATTCAATTGCTTCATTCAAAGAGCCAAAAGGAAGTGGTTGAGCAGATTCCAGGAGACATTAAGAGCTCCACCAACCCTTGAAGAGTGAAGCAATCGTGACAAAGAAGAGAAGAGCTTTATTAAAGGGATAACTATATTCTAAACTCTTCTTTGTAGATTATATTGTTATATTTGCTCATTTAGGAGTTTAAATCTTCTTCCTTTATTTGTTAAACTACTTGTAAAGGTTGGTTGGTAAGCCCGCAAAACCAACGAAATAGGTTGATTGGTGAACCCGGAAAACCAATTGTAAAGGTTCGTTGGTGAGCCCGTAAAACCAACATAGGTTCGTTGGTGAGCCCGTAAAACCAATATAGGTTGATTGGTGAACCCGGAAAACCAATTGTAAAGGTTCGTTGGTGAGCCCGTAAAACCAACATAGGTTTGTTGGTGAGCCCGCAAAACCAACATAGGTTTTTGGTGAACCCGGAAAACCAAAGTGTAAAGGTTTTTGGATTGTGAGCCCGGAAAACAATCCAACTGTAATCCGCGGGATTATAGTGAATTCCCAAGGGGTCGCTTGGGGAGTGGACGTAGGTGCTAAGGAGAGCACCGAACCACTATACTTCTTGTTGTTTGCATTGCGATTTGTTTAAGTTCACTAACTCATCATTTAACACAAGTAAGATAGTTAAAATTAAAAGAAACCAATTCACCCCCCCCCCCTCTTGGCTTGTCACCTTGGGCAACACTCATCATGGACTGGACCATATCAATAGAGTCCGATTCCTCCTCTCTGACACTCCATTGAGCTGAGCTGTACCAGGAGGAGTCCATTATGAAACTATACCATTCTCCTTGAGATAATCACGGAACTCTCCATTAAGGTATGCACTTCCTCGATCTGATCGAAGAACCTTAATGAGTTTTTGTGCTTATTTTTCTACTTCATACCTAAGCTTTTTGAACCTTTCAAAAGTTTCATATTTGTGTCTCATACACATATCCATACCGTGAGTAATCATCGGTAAAATGAAGTAAAAATTACAATCCCTAGCCTGCACATCGAACGGGACACACACATCAGTGTGTACTAGGGTAAGTATTTCAGTGGACCTCCCTGTGTCCTACAAAGGATAATTTAGCCATCTTTCCTTGAAGGCAGAATTCACAAATGAAATATGACTCGGAAGTCAATGAGCCCAAAAGCTCATGTTTCTCTAATTTGTTTATTCTGTCTTCTCCTATATGGCCAAGCCTGAGGTGCCACAAATACTTTAGATTTATATCATTTTTGGATCTATTAGATCCTATGGTATTCACTGTTTGCTCAGATATATTCACAGATACATCCATATGTATGTGATAGAGACTGTCAATCATAAAACCATATTGAATCAATTTATTTTTTCAAATAAAAATATTTCTATGCTAAATAAAATACAGAAATCAAATTTCTGCTAGCAATAGGTAACAGTCCCTAAGTATCCTGAGCATATCTGACATACCTTCTGAAGGTCTGTCACCCTTCATTGTTCTTTATGCTTCCCATGTATGTAGGACAGTTCCTCTTCCAATGGTCGTCGTCCATGATGCAATGGAAACACTTTCCTTGCAATTGGCCTTTTTCTTGGAACTTCCTTACTTGGTGTTTTCTTAGTCTTCTGTTTCTTCGCAGGCTTCTTCTTCTTCCAAATAGACTCTCTCTTGAAAGTAGAAACTAACTTGACAGCGAAAACGATGCCCCTTGAACTTCTTCAAGGTCCCTAAGTTAGTTACCAATTTATTTAACAATTCTATTTTGGTGCATACAATCTTGTTCATATGGTAATTTACTATAAACTATTCATATGAAGCTAGAAGGAATTGTGGGATCAAATCCGTTTGCAATTCCTTGTGCATGGTCATGCTGAGCTTCTCAAGCTTCTTCAAGTCCTTTATCATGGTCAAACCATGATCGTGGACAGACTGCCCCTCACGCATCTTTGTCTTAAAGAGCCTCTTGGACACTTCAAAACATGCTGCGCGACTCTGATCACCATACAACTCTTGCAGGTGATTTAATATGTCCCTGGCAGTCTCATGTTCTCATGCTAGCATTGTAATTCATTGGACATGGATGCCATTGTGCAGCACCTTACTTTATTGTCATTGTTCGTCCACTTAGCATGCGTCTTACGCTGATCAGTGATCGGATAGATTGGTAACACGGGGATTCCATGGTCTAGCACATACCCTAATTTCTCATAATTCAAAACTATTTTGAAATTTGCGGAGCCAGTCTTTATAATTGGGTTTGGTCAAACGGTTGTTCTATAGGATATGAGTTAAAAGTCTAGAAACTGACATTATAATCCTCAAAGAGTAAAGATTCTAGTTAGAATTTTGTACTTGATTCTAATTTGTTCTAGGGTCTTTTAGAACAAATGTACCTCCCACTATTTTCTCGAATTCTTCACACTCTCCTGGTAGGAAAACGGAAATCCTACACGACTAGGGTTTCTAGTGGGTACTGCGGTCCCACCGATTTACATGCCACCTCACCTAACAGTTATTGGTGATACATAAATTAATGAATGTACAACTCTTGTACAATGCTTCTCAAGCATGTTGCAGTGCTACTTGGTCTCTAAGCCATGAAGACCTCACCTAACAGTTATTGGTCCCATTTCTTAGTTAAGTCATACCCACCGTATAACCGTAGAAATAAAGTCGTCATTGGGTCCTCACCTAACAGTTATTGGTGCCCAACCCCACCTTTATCCTACAACATCTCATGTCCATAGAGAGGTCCAGCCCCCCGATGCAACTTGACCACTGTATCCAGCCGAGACAAATCAACATGAGAAAGGCCTTAGCAGCTCTACTACAGTGGAAGACCTATTGACTTAATATTGGTTAATCAGGTCTTAGTGTTTGCAACTTGAGCTCTTCATAAGAGGTAATCGAACAATTGGCCAGGTAAGCAGGTGGGAGGCTCCCCTTACTCAGAGAGTAAGGTCCTAATTAAGTAACCACCTTTCATGCTTTCCTAGACACCAATTAGATCAATTAGTCTAATATGACTTGCTCATGTTGGTTCACTCTTGACTTGATTGAGGAGGTTTTAATTTAGGTCTCAATTGGGTTTGTTACATCACATGTAAACCTATCTATCCGGCTTTCATTCACATCACATGCAAACGGCACATCACAGGCAGTTATAATCGCAGCATCAAAATAAAGCTAAACTTTAAATAGGTGATGATCATGGATTCTAATTAGGTCGTATTACAAGCACATGCACGTCAATCGATCAATTGGTCTTCAATTCTTGAATTGGTTCCAAGCCTCCTTGATTCGATCCTTGACCAACTCTTGATCCAATCGCCATCAACCGCTTAGACCCCTGTTCATCTCATGCCTTGTCTTCAACTTGATCGTTGACGTACATCACATCACAGAAATACAACCAGATGTAAAATAAAAATAATAATAAATTACATCTTCTTTTAGGAGGCACGCAGGCCTCTCAAAACATCAAATAAGATGCATGCAAGCATCTGAAAAATTACATGACATTGCAGATCACATCGCAGGTCTTTACATTTAATACCAAAAGGGTTTGAATCCTATGATCATTACCACATGCAGCAATTATAATTTTCAGATCTGAAAACTAACTGATTATCTCATGACATAGGTTGCTGATCATGCTAATCATGATTCTAAACTTTGTAATCTCATTAACAATGCAATTAGAATCATCATCTTATCATATAAAAATCAGTATACAAAAATCAGCACCCTAGAAAAAATCTGCATGCAGAAAATTTTCAGCATGCATAATCTTTCAATTTTTAGATCTAATAAGCCTACTAATAATTAATCCTTACCTTAATCTACGAAGCCTAGGCTCTGATACCACTGTTAGAAAATCCCGATCATGCCGCTAAAATTTTAAAAAATTCAGATGCAGCGGAAGAGGCATGCGCGGGATCAACCGTTCATCGCATGAACGTTGTTCAAAAACCGTTCGTAGATAGATAAGGATTAAAAACTTTTAAAACCTTTAGAAGATCAGATCTTCACCTTGTGCGGGTAGATGATCACCGCAAACTGAAGTTCGTGGTTTAGGATGAAGGTTCGCTTGAAGCCGTTCAAGTGCCCGGTCTCTACAGGTATCCACACGAAGCAGAAACCGATCAAAGCTTCCTTGTCTCCCCGGGGTGCTAGCTCCCTTGCAGAGACAACTTTGGATGGCTGATTTTCTCTCTTTCAATCAACCCTTGATTGTGCTTGAGAGGAGGAAGAAGAAGGAGGGATAGAGAGAAGCGGAACGAAGCCTGCAGCCTTCTTTTATTCTCCCTGCGTTGGAAGGAGGAAGAGAGGAGGAGGAGGCCGCCACCCTTCTTCTTCTTTTGCTCTTGCTTGCGGCTGAATCAAGGAGAGGGGAGAGGGAGGCCACGGCTGCAAGGAGGAGAGCATCACATACATTAGGGCGTCAGCCCCCTTTCACCTCCTTATAA
The DNA here is from genome assembly GCF_051530095.1 of Phoenix dactylifera. Lineage (NCBI taxonomy): Eukaryota > Viridiplantae > Streptophyta > Magnoliopsida > Arecales > Arecaceae > Phoenix > Phoenix dactylifera. The sequence goes on from NC_143190.1 coordinate 22,761,732, forward strand.
AGCATCTAGGGCCCCTACAAGTTAGGAGCCCTAGACCTTTTTCCAAGAGGGGCGCCGGTCCCTCTTGTGTTGCCGCACCAATGAAGCAAAGGAGGAGGGGCTTGAGCCCCTCCTTCTTGTGTTGCCCTAATCCTCATCTAATGAGAATTGGGAGCCCCTAATGTGGTTTAGCCCTAATCCAATTAGGGTTTAACCAAATCATGAATCAATTGGGTTCAATCTATACTAGTCCTAATCCAATTAGAACTTGAGTGAACCATGACTCAATTGAACTCTTCAATCCTAACCCAATTAGGAGTCATATTGATTCATTAGATTAATAATTAATTAGGACTTAAGAAACCCTAATCCAATTAGGACTTATTTAATTTTAGTCCTAATCCAATTAGGACTCTAATTTGAATCCGAAGTCCTAATCCGATTAGGACTCTAGGAATCCTACTCGAAGCAGGAATCCAATTTTAATTCAAAACTCCTAATCTAATTAGGATTGTAGGAATCCTATTCCAAGTAGAAATCCCAGTCCTACTCCAACTAGGATTTCCAGTCCTAATCCAATTAGGACTCTAGGAATCTTACTCGAAGTAGAATTTGTGTTTTAAGTCCAATTAATTAATTTTCTTTGTTCCTTCTTCAACTGAATATCAATCAAATTGATTACTTGTGATTCCTAATCACGATTCAACCATCGGATCGGTCAATACTTCTAGTGTGTGTGACCCCATAGGTTCTACTCTGACTGGTAGTGAGATATATTATGATCTCTATCACAATATCATTGAAAACTCCTTTCAATGGATTGGAACGATTCCAACTCTACTCATTAGGGTTTATCGATCATCGAGATAATCCCTGTGTGTCCCACCATCCACCAGTGACACCTAGCAGCATGTAGTGGCTACCCAGTAGAATAGAATAATGAACCTCTAGGTGCAGTTATCATGTGATACAGTCCTACTATCGTGGATCCCTACAGGACGGAGGTCATGGATAACTCGTCAAACCCCTTCGTCTATCATATGTCAAGATTTATTCGACTCGAGTTCGTTAGTGGAAAACTCTTTCTCCACTTTATATTACTACCCTGGCCAAGGTCTTAGAACTCAGTCTAACAAATCACATAGGATCACTCCTCTTCTATCAAGGTCGATAGATTCCATGTGAGTGCATACCCTACTCCTACAGTGAACTTACTGCAGCCAATCTACACTACAAGGACCCATATGACTAGAGACCATGTATACGTGTAGTCAAACTACAATAACCTCACTGTGAGTAGCTGAAGCACCACAGGTCAAAGGACCAGTTATACTACTGCAACATCAAGCAAGTCACTGACGAATGGATAGACATCCAAGTGACTTCTTGTCTTGGTCACGCTCAGTACCCTTGTTCTCTAATAAGCACCTGCACTATCACTTCAGTGTCCCTACACTGTGGACTCAAGTCTCGTCCATCCAGAAGGAAAGTGATCTGTGCACTGATCGGATCGATCACCATCCTCGTAATGATCAGGAGCATTTAGAAATTAATCACCAATGATACATGGCTCAAATTCTCAACTCTTGAGAATATGCATCATCATCTTATTAATTTCTTGGACGATTCATAGACACATAAATAATATGAATGAAAAGATGCCTTTTATTTATAAATAGTCAAGTACAAAATTATGTCCCTAGAATTAATAATGTGTCAGCCAGATTGGCTTCTAGGGTATACATCTAAAAGTAAGCGCCCTAGAATAGATAATGTCACGGATGTCTACCTTTGGCATCATAGGCTAGGTCATATTAAAAAGAACATGATGAATAGGTTAAGTAAAGAGAAAATTCTCAATGTTAATGATTGTGAATCATTGACAACCTGTGAGTCATATCTTCTTGGTATGATGACCAAATCACCTTTTACCGGAAAAGGTGAACGAGCTAGTGACTTATTGACCCTCGTACATTCTGATGTATGTGGGCCAATGAGCACAGATGCTAGGGGTGGGTATTTATATTTTATTACGTTTACAGACGATCTTTCGAGGTATGATTATGTCTATTTAATGAGACATAAATCTGAATCATTTGAAATATTCAAATTATATTGTAATGAAGTAGAAAAATAAACTGAAAAGAGTATTAAAACTCTTCAATCAAATCGAGGGGGTGAATACCTTTCCAATGAGTTTTTGACATATCTGGGAGAGAATGGAATTCTTTCCCAATGGACTCCTCCTGATACACCGCAGTATAACGGCATATCAGAAAGAAGAAATCGAACTCTATTAGATATGGTTCGATCCATGATGGGATTTGCGAGTCTGCCCATATCCTTTTGGGGATATGCACTTGAGTCATCCCGCTACAATCTAAATAAGGTTCTAAGTAAGTCTGTAAATAAAACACCACATGAGATGTGGACTGGACGTAAGCCAATGCTCTCTCACCTTAGGGTTTGGGGGTGTCCGGCGTATGTCAAACGTTTAAAAATAGATAAACTTGAATCCAAGTCTGACAAATGTTTCTTTGTCGGTTACCCTAAAGAGACTAAAGGATATTACTTCTACTTTGCTGAAGAACAAAAGTTGTTCGTAAGCAATAGAGTTGTATTCTTAGAAAAGGAATTCTTTGGAGAAGGAAGTAGAAGCTCTAATGTTGAGCTTATGGAAGTTCAATATGTAGAAGACCCGACACCATCCACTGAACCAATTGAGTCGGATTTGATTAGATCAGATCCAGAACCCATCTTAGATGCACCATTAAGGCGATCAGGTAGAGTACCACGTCAGCCGGATAGATACTATGGTTTCTTGGTCCGAGATGGGGATCCAATCGAACTTGATGAAAATGATGAGGATCCGATCACCTACATGGATGCCATGCAGAGGTATGACTCTGATGCATGGCTTGGAGCCATGCAATCCGAAATGGAATCCATGAAGGTCAATGATGTATGGACATTAGTTGACCCACTCGAAGGAATTAAATCCATAGGGTGTAAGTGGATTTTCAAAAAGAAACGGGGCACAGACGGAAAGGTAGAGATCTATAAAGCCCGTCTGGTTGCCAAAGGATATCGTCAGCATTATGGTATTGACTATGATGAGATGTTTTCTCCTGTGGCAATGCTCAAATCCATTTGGATTATGCTTGCGATAGTAGCACACTTAGATTATGAGATCTGGCGGATGGATGTTAAAACCGCTTTTCTAAATAGAGATTTAGAAGAGGAGGTGTATATGATGCAACCTGAAAGTTTTATATCTGCAGATGAGTCTAAGGTGTGCGAGCTTTAAAAATCCATTTATGGATTAAAGCAAGCTTCACGGAGTTGGAACATACGATTTGATAAGGTGATCAAATCGTATGGCTTCATTAAGAATGAAGAGGAACCTTGCATTTATAAATGGGCAAATGGTTCAGTTATCATATTTCTTGTTTTGTATGTGAATGACATTCTTTTAATCGGGAATGACATTTCTGCATTACAAGGAATAAAAGTTTGGCTATCATCTCAATTTGCCATGAAGAATTTGGGAGAAGCATCTTACATCCTAGGGATGAAGATCTATAGAGATTGATCTAGAAGATTGCTTGGATTATCCCAATCCACATACATTGATACTATACTGAAGAGGTTCAGTATGATTAATTCCAAGAAAGGCTATCTTCCGATGGGCCATGGAATTAACCTCTCTAAAAGGGATTGTCCGACAACCCCTCAAGAAAGAGGGAGTATGGATAGAATTTCATATGCTTCAGTAGTGGGATCTATAATGTATGCTGTTGCCCAAGAAGACAACCCAAGAGGGAGGGGTGAATTGGGTTTTAATTAAATATTGATCAATTAAAAATATGATGAGTAATTAACTAAATCTATTGTAAGCGAATTAATTAGATTACTAGATGCAGTGGGCAAAAAGAGTGAAAGAGACACGAAGCAATACAAACACAGAAGATTTATAGTGGTTCGGAGCCAACTCTTGCTCCTACGTCTACTTTCCAAGCCACACTTGGGAGTTCACTATAATCCCTCGGATTACAGCCGGTTGTTTTACAAGCTCACAACCCAACTTGTTGTTTTCACGAGGTTACAACGAACTCAGTCGGTTTTCACAGGCTCACCGACTAGAACCAACCGATTGTTTTTCCGAGTTCACAATCAAACCCAGTTGATTTTGCTCGGTTCACCAACCAAAACCTTACACCGTTGGTTTTATCTTTGGCTCACCAACAAACCTTACAATCCTTGATTCAATCCCCTGATTGAATCAAGTAAGAAGAACAAAGTTTAAGAAGTCTCAAAGAAAGCTTCTAAAAAGTAAGTGTGAGAACAATATAAGCAAAGCAAAATTAGAAGCCCTCAAATAAATTTTAGATGAGGAAGTAGGGGCTTCTCGATTTCTGAGTCTCCTCTTGAATGTGCCGAATGATGGAGGACAGTAGTAGAGCCTTGAATGCAAAGGAAGCACTTTCAGATTTGAGTTGAATGCACTTCTTCCTTCTTTTTCTTGGATTTACGCAACGGAAGCTCTTGGTGGTTGAAATGCTTTAATGCTTAGATGGAATAGCTCTCTTGTTGTCTAATACTGTTCACTCTGGCTATTTAAGTGGTTTCATTCGAAAACTAGCCGTTAGAGAGAGATTTAGAGCCGTTCTGTCCCGTCTGCACATTCTGACAGTGTATCCATTGGGATCGGAGTCGACTCGTGCGATTTGGAGTCGACTCGGCTGTTGCTGGAGTCGACTCGCGCTTTACTAAAGATGACTCGTCCACTGTTCAGGATTTGAATTAAAGTGCTTGTCTCGTCCTGGAGTCGACTCGGACCAAAACTGGAGTCGACTCGCCAACATCTGGAGATGACTCGGGCACTTAGAGGTCGGCTCGTTCTTAGGGTTCCAGAAACCCATCTTTATGTTTTTCTTCCTCGAGTCGACTCGGATTTTCTTGGAGTCGACTCGGCTATCTTGAGAGGCGACTCGAGATCTTCGGAAGACGACTCGTTCTCAGAGTCCGAAAAACCAATTCTCTATCTATTTAACTGATCTGCCTCGGAGTCGACTCGCGCTTTGTTGGAGTTGACTCGGCTGACTTGGGGGTCGACTCTGGAACTCTTGGAGTCGACTCGTTCACAGGATTTTCGAGATTGGTTCTCTTCCTTTCAGACTGCTTTCCTCTGGGAGTCGACTCGGACATAACTAGGAGTCGACTCGTCAAATGTCGGAGTCGACTCGTAATCTTCTGGAGTTGACTCGGTAACAGGATCTAAAATCCATCGTTCTGTCTTTCTGTCTGTTACCCTTTGGAGTCGACTCGGAACCGTCGGGAGTCGACTCGGCAAGCATCGGAGTCGACTCAAAACTTTTTGGAGTCGACTCGCTGATAGGGTCTGAAACTCTTCTTTTTGTCTTTCTGTTTGTTCTCAGTCGGAGTCGACTCGAGCTTGTGCCAGAACCTTTAAACCACTCGGAGTCGACTCGTAATTTTTCGAAGTCGACTCGGGATGCAGATTTTGGTTCAAATTGAGTCCAATACTTATCTAAATTACTTTGAACCAGAGCTTGAGGCACTTAACTAGAAATTCACACATATTTGCCTGAAACACTAGATTGAATTTATTAGTACAACATAAAATATACTCAAATATTTTGAGCTCATCAAAATTAAATAGGAATTTACTCAATCACTCCACATATGCCATGATATGTACTAGACCAGACGTGGCATACTCACTAGGAGTAGTGAGCAGATACCAGTCTGATCCAGGTAGCAACCATTGGAAGGTTGTAAAAATCATCCTTAAGTATTTGAGAAATACTAAAGACCAGTGGCTTGTCTATGGTGATTCTGACTTAAAACTTGAGGGATATACCGATTCAAGTTTTCAGTCAGATCAAGATGATAGCAAGAGCATGTCAGGATATCTTCACTCTTAAGGGTGGGGCCATCTGCTGGAAGAGTTCCAAGCAGCATACAGTGGCAGATTCTACATATGAAGCAGAATACATCGCAGCATCTGATGCCGCCAAGGAAGCTGTATGGTTGCGGAAGTTCATCACCGAGCTTGGAGTGACACCCTCCATTGATGGTCCAGTGTCTATATTTTGTGACAATACTGGAGCCATAGCTCGAGTAAGAGAACCCAAAGCACATCAGCGGACCAAGCATATTCTACGTCGCTACCACCTGGTTCGAGAGATCGTCGATCGAGATGATATTGATCTTCAGAAGATTGACACAAAGAAAAATCTGGCTGACCCATTTACCAAAGTCCTCGGCATCAAAGAGTTCGACGAACACAAGTCGAAGATGGGTATTAGATATTGTGCCGATTGACATTAGGCTAAGTGGGAGTTGTTGGGATTTGTATCCTAAATGTCAATCGTCAGCATATTGATGATTGAATTTTGTAAATGAATTGACAAATTAATAAAGTGTTATTTGGCATTATTCATCATTTTACATCTTCAAATGAACTCTTATATGATGAAGTCCTTAAGACTTATTAATGATAAAGGAGGATTTATCTTCAAGTCCTTAAACTAGTTCGCGACCAAATGATATGTTGTTACAAGGACGACAGCATTATCGAGATTAGGTCGTTGTGTGACATATACGTTGGTTGTCCTCTTAATCAAGGAGTGTGGAGACACTGGTATGCTACACAGGTGAAGTGTAGGAGTATATTTTACTGAACGTGACCAATTTTGGAACGCTCTGCTGTCAAGAGATGTTCCGAGTGGATATGGGTATAAGTTTGGCCCTCTGACCTGAGACCGCAACCTGTGACTAGCAAGCAACTCATTCTACTTTGGTACCGGACTATCTGGATTTCTAATTCAGTGATGGAAGGTCACTAGGTGCAGTCAAGTACTTGCATAGTCAATTGTGAGTCGAGATGAAATTGACCCCTCCTAGAAACAGGAGATAATATCTTGTGATTAATTTAGCAAAACCTTGGCCAGGATAATTCCAGTGAGGAGTCACGGGATATCTAAAGTTAATCACATAATGGATGTATTAATTATAGGGTTGACAGTGAGCTCTAAGTCATCCTAGCATTAGGAGTCAAAGGGATTGAATTATACAGTAACCATAGTTCAGAATTTCAGAATATTTGCTTTGCATATATTCGGCCTATCCGGACGTCGGGTATTGCTAGATGGTCACATCGATTAGTATAGGAAGACGTTCCTATACTATCGGCTTAGGATCGAACCTATGAGGTCACACGCATAGAAGTTTCTAGGTTGATCAAATGACTGATTGATGATTAAGAATCATTCAGGGATAATTTGGTCAATTCGATTGACAAATTATCCTAAGCAAAAGTTGCATTAAAATAATTATTGAATTATTGGAGGATTAATTAGTAATTAGATTGCTAATGAACTCAATTTGATTGAGTAATTGGACTTAGGTTGAGCCAAATTGAATAGGATTCAATTTGGGCTGCATCAGGGTTTGACCTAATTGGATTGGGTTCAACCCAAGTAGATTGAGCTTGACCCAATTGATGGGACTTGACCCAATTGGATTGGGCTTGATCCAAATCAATTAGAAGATCTTATTTGATGGGGATTATGAGTCCAAATAATCAGAATTGGATAAGGAGAAGAATCCCTAAATTTTAGAAACCCATCCTTATCTTCTTGGAGAAGAATGATACCTCGATTTATCCCCAATATTTTCCATGCCTATCCTCTTTATTTTTGATCAAAAATTAGCATGAGAAGAGACGAGCCGTGGGGATATATTTTCTATAAAAATGGTGCCTCAAATCTTTCTAAAAATATTTAGATGAATTTCCTAATTTGTAGGGATTGCATAGTGCATGAAATAGGGTGGTCTGTGGCTGAACTTTGAACGCATGAATTCCTATCTTTTAGGGATCCAAAATGCACGAAATTTGGATATGTTTATCTCCTCTTAGCTACCAAACCACCAAATTTTTTTGGAGATTTTATCAGCCAAATTAATTGGCTAAATTAGGTGTGAGGTGTGGGGGGATCTTGGCTATAAAAGACCCCCATGCCTTGGGTTCAAAATATTCAATATTTAGAGTTTTCAAAAAAATCTGAAAAAATTTTCTGAGGGCCTCCATCCCTTCTTCTCCTTCTTCCTCATGTTCATCCTCCATATTCTTGAAGAATAATCAAAAGTTGGGTGTTTAGAAGGAGAAAGCTTCAGCCATTGCAACGTTCCTGCGCGAGCTAGCACTCCCACGGAAGATGATCTACCTAGGGCTTTGCGTGTACTTCTCATAGAGGCCATTCGTGTGCCTGGCTACGAAGTAAAGGATCAGATCCACAAGTTTCTTCCATCATAAAAGGTATTAATTTTATATTAATCTTTTATTTTGGAGTCAGGGTCTAGGTCCGATTCTCCGAGGTTTTACCCTCCTTTGGGGCTTCTCATGGAGTTATCTCCAGAATCCATTCGATGGATATTCGGAGATTAATCGGAATAAAGTGTTTACCTTTCAGATCTGATAGTTAATCATGCATAAAGTTTTAGCATAATTATTTAAATAATTCCGGCATAATCTTATGTGTTCTTACAATGCTGATTTCTAGATTTGATCTTGTAAGCATGCACGAATTAAATTGTTTGATTCATTTTTTCCGCTGCATTTTTGAAACCTAAAAAGAACTACGTATGGCTTGATCCCCCTTGTGAAGGGGTACGTAGGCAACCCGATCAGGTTCAGCATGCTTAACACCGAAGAACCTAGGATTCACTTTCAGATGGAACTTAGGTTTATGGCTGATTGGCTTTAGTGCAAGTGGAAGATTATTAGAAGTATGCTCTAGAAGCCAATTTGGCTAATGCATTATTATATTCTGGGACATAAATTTTTACTTGACCTTAATATGAATTTGTTAAGTTGGGCATTCTTATCATTCATGTTCTTATGTGTCCATGAATCACTCAAGAAATTAATAAGATGATGACGCTGAAGGGAAAATATCCCGCAAAATTTGATAAAATCAGATGCCATGTCAGAAAATCAGTTTTAAAATTTTATTTATTTATTTATAACAGGTATAAATAAATAACATAACTATATTATGTTTACCATACCTCGATCCCGCAGCGGAAGATGGTCGAGGTACTCTGGAACAAAATCTGGTACAGGGCCAAGTGCTGGATCAGATACTAGATCGGATGCTGGATCTGGTACTGGATCGGGAACTGGATCTGGAACTGGATCTGGTGCCGGATCTGGTACTGGTGGATCTGGTGCTATGCGAGGCCCGGATGTACGGACCCTCTACTTCACACGCATGCCAAGAAATGCAGGAAGATAGGATGATGTCTGTATAGTGCAAAAACCCTTTTGCAAATAAGCCCCAGGAAGAAAAAAATTTCAAAAATTCTTTCTTCCTTTTTTTTTTCTTTTCCTCTTTCTTTCCGTTTCCTTTTTCTCTCTTTTACAGGCTACTCAAAAGATCATGAATCTCCCCTCTCCCCAAATAAAATTTCTAGCTGTGAATGAAGAGAAAGCTAGCCTATTTATAGGCAAAGACAAGGCTGAACCAGGGAAGAGAAAACGCCAAAAGGGAAGAGTGAACGCCAAACGTTTCATGATTTTATTGAATTTTTGAACCGTTTGATTTCAATTAAATCAGTACTATATTAAAGAGGTTTCAAAACCGAAGAGACACGTCTCTTCGGATCTTCAAATGGTAGCCGAAAGAGGGAAGATCAAGCGGCCTTCGATGTGTTCGGAAGAAGAAGAAGTAATGCGGTCCACGGAAAAAATACTTGCAGAAAAATTGGTCCACTGGACCGAGGAAGAAACCAGAACCAACAAAAACCGTGTCATTCAATTAGAGGGGCAAACAAGTAAATTTCCAAATCAAATTTGACTTTTCTTAAATGGGTTAATTCAAATGGGCTGAATCAAATGGGTTTGGGTCCATTATTGGTTCTAAACCAAATTGAAGACCAATTTGAAAGATTTTGGATCCGGAAAAATTCCACATGAATCTGATTCATGTGAACTCCAATTAGTTCAATTTTCAGATCAATCCAAGTCACACTTGGACTAGAATAAATATGGAATAAATTCTAATAAAATCATCATTAAGCCCAATTTATCCAATTCAAAACCAAACTCAACAAATGAGTCCAAATCAATTTCAATTACATTAATTGAAACTTGATTAAGCCAGAATACAGACATAATTAAATACACATCCATGAAATTCAGTATGTACCTCATGTTCAGTGCTAGCTGAACATAGACAAAACCAAATCTCAAATGACCCACAATTTAATTCTCAATTAAATTGGATCAAGTCCTTCCTACTTAACTTGACTTATGTGCGTGACTCCGATAGGTTCGAACACTAAGCCGGTAGTACATGAACCACTCCATGCACTAATCGAGGTGACCATCTAGCAATGATACCCGATGTCCGGATAGGTCGAATATGCAAAGCAACATTCAAGAACCTAGACGTATGGTTGTTGCATAATTCATCCCTATGACCATCGATGCTCAAGATGACCTCAGAGTGGACTGTCGACCTCTAGGTCCGGTCATCTATAGTGTATTTCAAATAATCAAATCAAGTGATCTATCACTTGGTTTACCCTGGCCAAGGTTTTACTGAATTGAAATACGGTGAGACATCAACTCCTAAAATCTGGAGCGGTCAATCCCATCTTGACTCATACACAGACTTCGCGAGTACTTGACTGCACCCAGCATCCTTCCGATCCCTGAATTAGAAATTCAGGTCATCCAGTGCCTAAGTATAGTGAGTTGCTTGCAAGTCACCGTGACAGTCTCAGGTCTAAGGGGTACTTATGTCCACACGCTTTGCGAGCTAACTCCCGACAGTGGAGTGCTATGCAGGTGAGTCACTATTCAGTGATGATGTACTCCTACATCTCACCTGTATGCCATACAGTGTCTCCACACTCCTTGGTTTAAGAGGACAACCAACTAAATGACATACAACGACCTATACTTGATATAGCTATCGTCCAATTGACAGCTCATCATTTGGTCACGAACTGGTTTAAGGACTAAATGATAAAACCTCTTTTATCCACTAAATTAGTCCTAAGGACTTCATCACAATACACAGGAGTTCAATTTGAAGATGTAACACTTGTGATGAATAGAAAATTGCGAGAATAAATTTTTATTCATTTTAATAAAACATATACACAATCCAATTTCTTACAATTAAAAAAAATTGGCTTTGGGACACAATTCCCAACAACTCCCACTTGGACTAAAGCCAATTTGTACAATATCTTATACCCAACTTTGATTTGTGATAATCGAACTCCTTTATAGAAAGAGCTTTAGTGAATGGGTCAGCTAGGTTTTCCTTTCCATCGATCTTCTGAAGATTGACGTCACCTCGCTCCACGATCTCTCGTACAAGGTGGTAGCGACGCAGAATGTACTTGGTTCTATGGTGAGACTTTGGCTCCTTTGCTTGTGCAATGGCTCCAGTATTGTCACAATACAAAAGAACTGGACCATTGATTGAGGGAGCAACACCAAGTTGATTTACAAACTTCTTGATCCAAACAGCTTCCTTTGCCGCATCTGATGCAGCAACATACTCTGCTTCACATACGGAATCGGCTACTGAATGCTGCTTGGAACTTTTCCAGCAGACTACTCCTCCATTCAGGGTAAACACAAATCCTGACATACTCTTACTATCATCATGGTCTGACTGAAAACTAGAGTCTGTAAACCCCACAAGTTTTAAGTCAGATTCTCCATAGATTAACCATTGGTCCTTAGTATTTCTCAAATACTTAAGGATGGTTTTCACCACCTTCCAATGGTTCTCACCCGGATCAGACTGATACCTACTCGCTACTGCTAGTGAGTAAGCAACGTCCGGTCTTGTACATGTCATGGCGTACATGATAGAACCTACTGCAGAAGCATATGGAATTCTACTCATACGCTCTCTCTCCTCGGAAGTTGTCGGACAATCTTTCTTAGAGAGAGAAATTCCTTGGCCTATCGGAAGATAGCCCTTCTTGGAATTCTCCATGTTGAACCGCTTCAACATAGTGTCGATGTACGTGGATTGGGATAATCCAAGCAACCTCTTAGATCTATCTCTATAGATTTTCATCCCTAGGATGTAGGATGCTTCTCCCAGATCCTTTATGGAGAACTGTGATGACAGCCAGAGTTTCAAATTTTGTAATGCAGGGATGTCATTCCCAATTAGGAGAATGTCATCCACATACAAGACAAGGAATGTGATCACTGAACCGTTAGCCCACTTGTAAACACAAGGTTCTTCTTCATTCTTAACGAAGCCATACGTTTTGATAGTTTTATCGAAACGTATGTTCCAACTTCGAGAAGCTTGCTTAAGTCCATAAATGGACTTTTGTAGCTTGCATACTTTGGACTCGTCTGTGGATATGAAACCCTCAGGTTGTATCATATACACCTCTTCTTCCAGCTCTCCATTTAGAAAAGCTGTTTTCACATCCATTTGCCAGATTTCATAATCCATATATGCTGCTATAGCAAGCATGATCCGAATAGATTTTAGCATTGCCACAGGAAAAAAAGTCTCGTCATAGTCGATACCATAACGTTGACGATACCCCTTGGCAACCAAACGGGCTTTATAGGTCTCCACCTTTCCGTCTGCGCCTCTCTTTCTTTTGAAGATCCATTTGCACCCTATGGGTTTTATCCCTTCGGGTGGATCAACTAGTGTCCATACACTATTGATTTCCATGGATTCCATTTCGGATCTCATGGCATTAAGCCATAACTCAGAATCGGACCTCTGCATAGCATCCATATAGGTAATCGGATCCTCATTGTTCTCATCAAGCTCAATGGGATCTGCATCTTGGACCAAGAAACCGTAGTATCTGTCCACTTGACGTGGTACTCTACCTGATCGCCTTAATGGTGCTTCTACATTGGGCTCCGGGTTTGATCTAATCGAATCCGGTTCTGTGGGTTCAGTAGTTTGTGATAAATCTTCTATCTGCTGAGCTTCATTAAGTTCAACCTTAGAGGCAACAATTCCTTCACTAAGGAATTCTTTTTCCAAAAAGGTTGCCTTAAGTCTTAGGAACACCTTTTGTTCATTAGGAAGGTAGAAGTAATAACCCCTAGTTTCCTTGGGGTACCCTACAAAATAACACTTATCGGATCTAGGACCAAGTTTATCAGTTTGAGAACGTTTAACATAAGCTGGACATCCCCAAACCCTAAGGTATGAAAGTGTCGGCTTACGCCCAGTCCATATCTCATATGGAGTCTTCTCAACAGACTTACTTGGAACCTTATTTAGTATTATACACGCAGACTCTAAAGCATAACCCCAAAAAGATACAGGCAGACTAGTAAACCCCATCATGGATCGAACCATGTCTAACAGAGTTCGATTTCTCCTTTCGGATACACCATTGTGCTGAGGTGTTCCTGGAGGGGTCCATTGTGAGAGAATCCCATTCTCCTCTAGATAAGTCAAGAAATTACCAGAAAGGTATTCTCCTTCTCGGTCTGACCGAAGGATCTTAATACTCTTTCCAGTCTGTTTTTCTACTTCATTACGAAATTGTTTGAACATTTCAAATGATTCCGACTTATGCTTCATCAGATAGACATACCCATACCTGGATAGGTCATCTATGAAGGTTATGAAGTAGGCATAACCACCTTTGGCACTTACGTTCATAGGTCCACATACATCAGTATGTATGAGGCCAAGAACATCGCTGGCTCGTACACCCTTTTCAGAAAAAGGTGACTTGGTCATCTTACCCAGAAGACAGGATTCAGAAGTTGGCAATGATTCACAATCATTGATTTCTAAAATGCCCTGTTGGGCTAACCTGTTTATCCTGTTTTTATTTATGTGACCTAACTGGCAATGCCACAAATAGGCTTCATTGACATTATCTAACTTAGGGCATTTATTAGAGGTGTACATTACATTCACAGGCAGTGATAGAGTATAAATGCCATATTTCAATTGTCCACGAAAAATTTTAATACCATTCAAAATGATATCACAAAAATTTTCTTTTATTGATAAACAATAACCATTTTTGGCCAAAAGGCCTACAGAGATGACATTCATTAAAAATGTTGGACAATAATGACAATCATCTAATATGACTACTCTAGATTCAAAAACAAGCTGAATGACTCCTAAAGCTAGGACTGGAACTGATCTTCCATCTCCAACGTTCAGGAATCTCTCGTCATTCTTGAATCTTCTACTAACTTGAAGTCCCTGCAACGAATTGCAAATATTAATTGGACTTTCGGTATCCAATACCCAAGTGGTAGAATCATAAATTGAAAAATTATAAGGTGTTATCATATAATTACCTTGTGCAGCAACTATTTGCTGCTTTTTCTTCTTAGGCCTGTTTGGATCAAGGGACGCTATGTAAGCCGGACAGTTCCGCTTCCAATGACCCATCTTCTTACGGAAGAAGCACTCTGCCTTACTCTTATCGGCTTTACGCTTCTTAGTCTGGTTGGGCTTACAGACCCCAGCACGAGCTTTCTGCACCTTCTTCTTCTTTCCTTTCTTAAAGGAAGAAAGTCCTGCAGAAGTCCCACCTACCACATTCACCGACTCCTTTTTGAGTTGGTGATCCTTCTCATAGGTCTGCAGTAAACTTAGCAAACCATGATAGGATACTTCAGGTTTAGTCATTCTATAATGACTAAGGAAGGTCAGGTAGGACTTGGGAAGTGAATTCAAAATGGCATCCTTGCCCAATTGCTCGTGCATAGGAAAACCAAGTTTACTTAGGCGATCGATTTGTTCGACCATGTACAATACATGATCGGTGACCGATGCCCCTTCCCTCATGCGGGCATTGAATATAGCGCAGGAGGTCTTATGTCGTTCAACATCATCAGGTGTGCCGAAAGACTCCTTCAACATTTGAAGGATTTCCACTGGCTGCGCTTCCTCGAATTTACGACTAAACTCGTCATTCATCGAGGCCCTCATGATGCAACGCACTGTAGTGCGATCGTTGAGCCACTTCTGATAAGCGTCTCTGATTGCACGTGGTGCATTGGCTGCAGGTTCCTCAGGTGCAGGATCCGATATCACATACAGGATCCGCTCATGCTCTAATACTATTTTCATCTTTCGATACCAGCTATCGAAGTTAGGTCCATTAGGCTTATCATTGTCTAATAGTGTTCGGAGGGATAATGAGTTAGCCATATCTGAAAAATAAAGGAAAAACCCAACTAATCAGTATATGATTTATTTAATCCTAAAGACTTGGACTTTAGTCTAAAGTTTTCTCCTACTATTTTAATCGAATTAATAGCCTCTACCTTTAATTCGAGGAATTACTTCAATTCCCTAGTGGGTACTAGAATCCGCATAGACTGCATACGGGCCCGAGGAAGGCTCGGCCAACCCATGTGCATCTAAGGGTAGGTACATTACCAATTATTTCTCTAAACAATTTCTAGCAATCAATTTTGCCCCAAGTGGTAATCAGTAGGCGGAGGCCTCCACTGAAAATCCTGGTTAGGTCCAACCATTAATGAACTAACTCGATGACACTACCTAATGTATGATCAAGCCCGAGGAAGGCTCGGCCAACCTAATCACAATTAGATAGCTCAAAAAGCTATCATATAATGAAGGATAATTCCAGTATTCAAAGGAATACCAGACGAAAGCGTCCTGCATGTTCAACAGTAATATTGGATCCATTATCATTCACCTTAATGGGAGGCTATGATCTAGTTATCTATATAACTTTATCATTTTAAGGACCTAATAATTTAGAGGATTTTAAATGATATGTAACACTGACCGATAATTCTCAATTCTCCCACTGACTTCACCAAGTCATACAGAGGACTAGCTCTTATTGGTCTATTAGACACCTAAATCAGTCACACTGATTTTCCTTAATGGCATGGGTGAGTGCCAAGTCTCAAGGTACCTTAATAAAAACTTGATCGACCAAATTGGCCAGGTAAGAGAGATCATGGGAGGGTTACGCCATTAACCTCTTTCCTAGACACCAACTATGTTGGCCAGGTAAGAGGTAGCCCCAATTAAAAACCATGATCAAATGCTGACTTACCTTAGACACCAATTGGTTTATCAAGTTGATTTAGGTTATCCTTGGAAACTCGGGCTCGACCACTGAGCCACAATCAGATCCAATTGAAATGTTTGGATATGATAAACTACAACTATTGAGTTTGATCATTTTATAAACCTTGATTTAGTATAGTTCAACTATTGATTAGATTAAATCATGTTTCTTAAGTTAGTCCATTTCAATTTGATTTCATGATTAGGTCTAATCTAGTCAACTAATTTGATTGTGCTAACCCATGCCCCAAATCCGATGTTCAAATTTAAATTTTAATTCGAATTTCAAATTTTGAATTTTAAATCTTTATTTGAAATTCAAATTTTAAATTTTAAATTCAACATTTAATTCTTTATTAAATGCATTATGATCATGGATTCAAGGTGTCAATTTATTCCAAATATAAATAATTTATATTTAAATTTTGTGGTCATAATAAATTTAAAACTGAAATTTCATAAACATTAATTATGCATAATTTCACAAAAATAAACTATTTATTTTATGATACAAGTTAATCTCAATTTTGTGCTAGGACAACCTTTTCACTATAAGGGGTTAACCTTATAGCAGGACAACCTTATAATTCAGTACAAGATTGATATTTTATTAATAAATCTAGATCTAATCTAAATTTAAAAATTAAATCATGCATAATTCTAGATATTATAGGCCAATTCCATCAGCCAACCTGGCTCTGATACCAGTTGAAGGAAAAATATCCCGCAAAATCTGATAAAATCGGATGCCAGGTCAGAAAATCAGTTTTAAAATTTTATTTATTTATTTATAATAGGTATAAATAAATAACATAACTATATTATGTTTACCATACCTCGATCCCGCAGTGGAAGATGGTCGAGGTACTCTGGAACAAAATCTGGTACAGGGCCAAGTGCTGGATCAGATACTGGATCGGATGCTAGATCTGGTACTGGATCGGAAACTAGATCTGGAACTGGATCTGGTGCCGAATCTGGTACTGGTGGATCTGGTGCTATGCGAGGCCCGGATGTACGGACCCTCTACTTCACACGCACGCCAAGAAATGCAGGAAGATAGGATGATGTCTGTATAGTGTGTTCGTCCTTTCCTGCCTACCTAAAAATACGCTAGATAGATCGTTGTTAGAACCGACGAACAAAGTTTAAATTTAAATTTCTCTTACCTAGTTTACTCGAAGAATAGTGATTGTAAGAGGTCGATCCACAGGGAGGCGATTGGAGTTGCTTAAAAATAAAAACGTTCACTCGGATTCAAAAGCAATTTTTGAATAACAAAAGTAAAACATTACGTCGGGGATGTTGATAGATTCTCTAGTCTACCGGAGAATGATTTTTAATTAAAATTAACAGAAGGACAGTTACTTAAATTTGAAAAGCATTTATTTAATTAATCAAAGAAGAGTTTTTTTTTTTACAAATTAAAATGGATGAAAATAGTGCTTAGGGAGATTGAAGCCTGGAACATAGACTGCATAACATAAAACAAACTGCAGGAATTAAACTTAATCTAAAACATGAATTGCATATAAGAAAAATTAAAAGATTTCATAAAAAGAAAACAGAAATTAACTTGAACCTAGAACAGGGATTGCATGAAAGAAATTTTTCTAGATTTCATAAAAAGAAGATTGATTACAAATAAAAGTGGAGATTAGAGGCCTAATACTCCCCTATTTTGCAAATAAAATAAAAAGAAAACAAAGAAAAATCACTTCTCTTTCTCTCCCACTCCCACGGTGGACTTCCAACATAAAACAATTTTTTATGTTCTTCTTCTTCCCAAGAACAGAGCACTTGCTCTGTTTCTTCTTCTCAACACCCAGCCGAGCTCCTCCTTTGGTTCCCACCCCCACAACCGAGCACACCCCTCTTCTCTTCCTCCTTCTCCTTTTATAGCCGCGGACGGACGCCTGATGCGGAAGGAAAATGGCAGACGCGGTGAGGACGCGGGGAGGAGTCGATCACGGACGCAATCCGGGCGCTGGGAGCAGGCTGGATCGCTGATCACGGGCGGAAGCTTCGTGGACGGCTGCTGGCACGCGATCTCGGCTTGCATCCCGGCTGGAGCTGGGAGGAATCGCGGAGATGGCTTGGAGGATTTGGAAGGCGATCCGAGATCGATGGGAGGACGCCGTGGAGGCTGGGACTTCCTTCTTCGGGTGCTGGGATTTCGGGATCACGGAAGGAAGGCGTCGATGATTGTTGGAGCTCGGATGCGGCGTCGGAGGCTGGGATTCCGGCTCGGGATTCCTTCTTTGAACCTTGGTTGAGAGGCGGGCTGGTGCGAGGAGGACATGGATGGTCGGGATGCGGCTACGGGAGGAAGAAGAATGTGGACGGGCTGATCATGTAGGCAAGGAAGGAAGGCACGGATACAAGGAATCTATTTTGCTGGGAGGGGGGATTTGATGCTGGATCTTGCTCGGAAAGCTCAAATGGAGAAGGAACGGGGACCACGAATGGCTGGGATGTCGCTTCGGCTTGGAATGGAAGGTTGCAATGCTGGTTGGGACGGATTGCAAATGGGATTCGCTGGAGTCTCCTGGGATCGCACGGAGTGACTTGCTGGTAGGTGGCTGGCACGGATGAGGGGCATTCATGGCTTGGATGCGCCGTGGAAGATGGATACGGACGGGAGATGGGATGCTAAAAATGGACGCCAGTGGACTCTTGGGCTGCTGGGATTTGGATCACGGGTCACCTGTTCTGACTGGAGGTCAATTGCAAGTTTCAAGTCATGGGTCACCCGACCCCATAGTTATGATATGACCAAATTAGATTTGCCCAAAAATTCTTTTCCAAAAGCACAAATAAAATGGACCCGATTCGGACCCGAACCTGACTCAGACCCGACTCGATCTTCAACCGGGTCGGATCTGGGAAGAGATCCTTCTTTAGTCAAATTTGAACTCAATGTGCATTTTATTTCTAATTTATGAAAATATGTGCCAAACCCAAATATAATATTAATCCAGTGAATTTATCATTATCGGTTAGCAATAATACTAATTTAGGTGACATGTGGGTCGCACTTTTGTGCTCTCATCATAGTGCAAAAATTCTTTTGCAAATAAGCCCCTGGAAGAAAAGAATTTCAAAAATTCTTTCTTCCTTTTTTTTTTCTTTTCCTCTTTCTTCCCGTTTTCTTTTTCTCTCTTTTACAGGCTACTCAAAAGATCATGAATCTCCCCTCTCCCCAAATAAAATTTCTAGCTGTGAATGAAGAGAAAGCTAGCCTATTTATAGGCAAAGACAAGGCTGAACCAGGGAAGAGAAAACGCCAAAAGGGAAGAGTGAACGCCAAACGTTTCATGATTTTATTGAATTTTTGAACCGTTTGATTTCAATTAAATCAGTACTATATTAAAGAGGTTTCAAAACCGAAGAGACACGTCTCTTCGGATCTTCAAATGGTAGCCGAAAGAGGGAAGATCAAGCGGCCTTCGATGTGTTCGGAAGAAGAAGAAGTAACGCGGTCCACGGGAAAAATACTTGCAGAAAAATTGGTCCACTGGACCGAGGAAGAAACCAGAACCAACAAAAACCGTGTCATTCAATTAGAGGGGCAAACAAGTAAATTTCCAAATCAAATTTGACTTTTCTTAAATGGGTTAATTCAAATGGGCTGAATCAAATGGGCTTGGGTCCATTATTGGTTCTAAACCAAATTGAAGACCAATTTGAAAGATTTTGGATCCGGAAAAATTCCACATGAATCTGATTCATGTGAACTCCAATTAGTTCAATTTTCAGATCAATCCAAGTCACACTTGGACTAGAATAAATATGGAATAAATTCTAATAAAATCATCATTAAGCCCAATTCATCCAATTCAAAACCAAACTCAACAAATGAGTCCAAATCAATTTCAATTACATTAATTGAAACTTGATTAAGCCAGAATACAGACATAATTAAATACACATCCATGAAATTCAGTATGTACCTCATGTTCAGTGCTAGCTGAACATAGAAAAAACCAAATCTCAAATGACCCACAATTTAATTCTCAATTAAATTGGATCAAGTCCTTCCTACTTAACTTGACTTATGTGCGTGACTCCGATAGGTTCGAACACTAAGCCGGTAGTACATGAACCACTCCATGCACTAATCGAGGTGACCATCTAGCAATGATACCCGATGTCCGGATAGGTCGAATATGCAAAGCAACATTCAAGAACCTAGACGTATGGTTGTTGCATAATTCATCCCTATGACCATCGATGCTCAAGATGACCTCAGAGTGGACTGTCGACCTCTGGGTCCGGTCATCCATAGTGTATTTCAAATAATCAAATCAAGTGATCTATCACTTGGTTTACCCTGGCCAAGGTTTTACTGAATTGAAATACAGTGAGACATCAACTCCTAAAATCTGGAGCGGTCAATCCCATCTTGACTCATACACAGACTTCGCGAGTACTTGACTGCACCCAGCATCCTTCCGATCCCTGAATTAGAAATTCAGGTCATCCAGTGCCTAAGTACAGTGAGTTGCTTGCAAGTCACCGTGACAGTCTCAGATCTAAGGGGTACTTATGTCCACACGCTTTGCGAGCTAACTCCCGACAGTGGAGTGCTACGCAGGTGAGTCACTATTCAGTGATGATGTACTCCTACATCTCACCTGTATGCCATACAGTGTCTCCACACTCCTTGGTTTAAGAGGACAACCAACTAAATGACACACAACGACCTATACTTGATATAGCTATCGTCCAATTGACAGCTCATCATTTGGTCGCGAACTGGTTTAAGGACTAAATGATAAAACCTCTTTTATCCACTAAATTAGTCCTAAGGACTTCATCACAATACACAAGAGTTCAATTTGAAGATGTAACACTTGTGATGAATAGAAAATTGCCAGAATAAATTTTTATTCATTTTAATAAAACATATACACAATCCAATTTCTTACAATTAAAAAAAATTGGCTTTGGGACACAATTCCCAACAGACGCATATTCTCAAGAGTTGAAAATTTGAGGCATGTGTCATTGGTGATTAATTTCTAAATTGCTCCTGATTAATGGATCATCACGAGGATGGTGATCGATCCACTGAGATTAGTGCATAGATTACTTTCTTTGATGGATGAGTCTTGAGTCTACAGTATGGGGACACTGGAGCAATTGTACAAGTGCTTGTTAGAGAACAAGGGTACTGAGCGTGACCAAAGCAAGTAGTCACTTGGATGTCTATCCACTCGTCAGTGACTTACTTGATGCTGCAGTTGTATGACTGGTCCTTTGACCTGCGATGCCTCAGCTATTCATAGTGAAGTTGCTGCAGTTTGACGAGCACATAAACATGGGCCCTAGCCATTTAGGTTCTTGTAGTGCAGATTGGTTGCAGTAGGTTTATTGTAGGAGTAGGGGTGCATCTAGATGGAATCTATCGACCTTGATAGATTAGGAGAGATCCTATGTGATTTATAAAACTGAGTTCGTAAATCTTCGGCTGAGGTAGTATGTACAGTGGAAAAGAAGTTTTTCTCTCTCGAACTCAAGTCGAATAAATTTGACATATGATAGACAATGGGGTTTGACGAGTTATCCATGACCTCCGTCCTGTGGGGATCCATAATAAAAGGACTGTATCATACGATAACTGCACCTAAAGATTCATCATTCCATTCTGCTGGGTTGCCACTACATGCTGCTAGGTGTCACTGGTGGATGGTGAGACTCACAAGGACTATCTTGATAATCGATGATCCTTTGTGAGTTGAGTTGGAATTGTTCCAACCCATTGAAAGGAGTTTTCAATGATATTGTGATAGAGATTGCAATATATCTCACTACCAGACAGAATAGAACCTATGGGGTCATACACATTAGAGGTATTGACTGATCCGATAGTTGAATTGTAATTTGGAATCACAAATAAATTATAATTATCAATTTGATTGATAATTGAAGTAACCCACTAAGAGTTAGTGAGTAAGGAATAATTGCAATTGGATTGCAATTTAATTAAATCAATTGGATTTAATTAATTGGGCTTGATCATATTAGACTAGAGTCCTACTTGGAGTAGGATTTCTAGAGTCCTAATTGGATTAGGACTTCAAATTAAAATAGAGTCCTACTTGAAGTAGGATTTCTAAAGTCCTAATTGGATTAGGACTAAAATTGAATAAGTCCTAATTGGATTAAAAGTTCTTAAGTCCTAATTAATTTTAATCTAATAAATTAAGATTGCTCCTAATTGGATTAGGATTGAAGAGTTCAATTGAGTCATGGTTCAATTGAATCCTAATTAGATTAGGATTTGAAGAGAAAGAAAATGGGTGCACTCAATCCTTTTGGAAGAGGATTAGACCCGCCTAGTAAGTGACCCAACCCCCCACATAATTTGATTAAGTGGGGCGTGAGAAAGAGAGGATAAGAGGGAGGGGCGTACGCCCCTCCTTGGCTTTACGTGATGAAAGAAAGGAGGGGCTACGCCCCTCCTCTCTTGGAGATAAACTTGAGCTCCTAAATTTTAGGAGCTCAAGTCTAGGGATTAATTCAAAAAGGGAGGGCTTGCGGCCCTCCTTGAGATAATTTCTAAGTGCATCACGGAAGCCATGAGATAATTTCTAAGTGCATCACGGAAGCCAAGGGCTCTCCCTCTTTTGGGTTTTTCAGCCACAAAGGAAAGGAAAAGATAAACATGAGCTCCTAAAAATTAGGAGCTCATGCTTAGAAATAATTCAAAAAGGGAGGGCATGCGGGTCCCTTCAAAAGGTCTCTCCTTGGAAATACGGGGAATCTTTTCCTCTCCCTTTGAGCCGTGAACAACAACCCTCTTTCTCCCTTTCAGCCATGAAACAAAGAAAAGAAAAACTAGGGAGGTGTGCATCCCTTCTTTATTCCGTTTTCTTTGGTTCCAAGAAAAAGAAAAAAAGAAAAGGCTGCAAGGGCTTTTTATTTTTCTTTTGATCCATCCTTTTTCTTCCTCCTCTCAAGGCAATCAAGAGTTGATTCAAAGAAGAGGATCTCAGCCATCAAAAGCCATCTCTGCAAGGGAGCTAGCACCCCGGGAAGATTCAAAAACTTAGATCGGTCCTCTGCCTCGTGTGGATACCCGTAGAGGCCGGACGTGTGTGCGGCTTCAAGCGAACCTTCAACAAATCCACAATCATCAGATTTACGGTGATCATCTACCCGTATAAGGTGAAGATCTGATCTTCCTAATCATGTAAAAAGTATTTAATCCTAATCTATCTACGAACGACGATTTTAAAATACGTTCATTCGATGAACGGTATCTCGCGCATGCCTTTCTACTGTGTTTAGAATTTTTCTGCGGCGTGCGAGGGATCCCAACAAAAAGTTTCATCATTGTGGTGAGTCGACCCATGAAAATCACAAACCGACTCTAGACAAACAAGAGTCCACCCTAGAAAATAATGAGTCGACCCCTGAACGACCATAATAAGAAGATAGAAAGTTGTAGAACTTAATCCGTTGAAGAGTCGACCCTTGAAAGTAAGAAGTCGCCCCAGTCATTTGATGAGTCGACACATGAACTAAGAGAGCTAACTCCTCAATGACCACAATAAAAAGATGGAAAACAACAAAAACTACAATAAGTTCAAGATGACATCTAAAGATTACGAGTCAACTACTGGATAACTCGAGTCGACCCCTCTATGTCAACAGTAACAGCTAGCCTTTTTATGAATAAAAACAGTTGTTTTCATCTCACGATGGCTCTATTGTCTTTGTAACGGCTAAAAAAGTATTCCAACCATCTCCAAAGAGTATAAATATATAGGTATTAGAAGTATGCCCTAGAAGCCAACGTGGCTGACACATATTTGTAATCTGGGGCACAAATTTGTAATTTGACTCTTATTAATAAATAAGATTGGGCAATTTGTTTTTCATTCATGTTTTGTATGTGTCCATGAATCGTCCAAGAAATTAATAGATGATGACACATATCCTCAAAGGAGTTGAGAATTTGAGGCATGTGTAATTAGGGATTAATTTCTAAATGCTCCTGATCGATGGATCCATCACGAGGGACGGTGATCGATACACTGAGATTAGTGCACAGATCACTTAGACAGATGGACGAGTCTCGAGTCCATGGTATAGAGACACCGGAGTGATTATGCAAGTACTTGTTAGAGAACAAAGTACTGAGCATGACCAAAGATAGTAGTAACATGGATGTCTATCCACTCGTCAATGACTACTTATGCTGTAGTTGTATGAATGGTCCTTTGATCTGCGATGCCTCAGCTATTCACTATGAGGTTGCTGTAGTTTGACGAGCATGTGAACTTGGGCCCTAGCCATTCGAGTCCTTGTAGTGCGGATTGGCTACAGTAGGTTTATTTTGGAATAAGGTTGCATCTGCTGGGTTGCCACCATATACTGCTAGATGTTATTAGTGGATTGTGAGACTCGAAGGCATTCACTTGATGATCAGTGAACCCTGAGAGTAGAACTGAAATCGTTTCAGTCCACTGAAAGATGTTTCAGTGATATTGAGATGGAGATCTCAATATTTCTCACTACCAGTCAGAATAGAACCTACGGGGTCACACACATAAAGGATTTAATTAGTCAGACTATTATAATTGTGATTTTGAATCATAATAGAAATCAATCATCAATATGATTGGTGATTGAATTAACCCACTAAGTGTTAGTGAGTTAATGGAAGAAGAATTAAGTGGAATTGATTGCAATTGGATTGCAATTGAGCTGATTTAATGGGCCAAATCAAATTAGGTTCGACCCAAATTGATTTGGGTTCATAATTGGGTCAATTTGATTAAACCAAAGTTTGTGCGGATTTTAAAGACCACATGTCGTCGTAGGATGAATATGACTTAAGTCATATTCACATTATGCGGACTTTAAAGTCCACATGGCGTCGTAGGATGCATGCTCCCAAATCAATTAATTCTCCTAATGAGATTAGGAATCCTAATGTGATTAGAAAATTAATCAATGATTAAATAAACACATTTCATGCATCTATGAGCACAAGGATTGGACACTTGGCATTAATCCAAGGGTGGGTTATAGTCCCATACTCCTAATAAGATTAGGAGGAGCCCTAAACCCAACCTATAAAAGGGTAGCAAGGGAGAAGTTATGAATAAATTCTCTTCTCTTTCTCTCCACGCCTCCTCTTCTTTCTTCCTCCTTCTGCACGGCAGCAAGGGATCTTCATCCTCCTCTTCTTCCACGGTAGCAAGGCAAGGAAGATCCACGTGCAAGGTTTCTCCTTCTTCTTCCTCCATCGCGAGCAAGGTTGAAGAAGAAAGGGTTCTTCTTTAAGGAGGTATGTTGTAGATTTTTATCTTCTAATCTATATGATAGTCATTAGAGGTCTTTGCAAGGAGCTAGCATTCCGGTAAGACCTTATCTCAGATGATTAGATCCTCGTGTGGATACTTATAGAGGCCGGATAATTGTGTGGCTCAAATAGGAACCTAGATAGATCATCAGGCTGGGGTGTTCTTCACCTGCATAATTTTTGAAGATAAGATTTTCAAATTAATTTCTTCTGATTTTAGTTTCAGTTTTATGAATCTTAATCAATCTTCCTCAGATCCTAATATTCCCTCCCTAATGAATTCAAAGATCTTCTGGATTTGGATCCAGAAAAATTTTTGAATTCTGCGATCCGAGGCGCGTTCATGCGATGAACGACGTTCCGTTCGAATTCTGCTGCGAACGTCGCATCGAACAGGGCGTAACTCAGCAATAGGAACACCAAAGAAAAAGAAGGGCAAAAAGCATTACAAAGATAAATCCACTAGTGCAATAAAAATAAAGTAGAAGAGCTTCAAAAAGAATATCATTCAAGAGCATCAGTGCGAGTTGAATGATCACATCTTCAATATCAAAGAGTTGGTGAAGCACTTTCAAGAGTAATCGAAGTCAACCAACAGAGTTTAGCACTATTATTATTTTTATTTATTGTCTTAGAGTTGTATTCATAAAGTCAGCACTTAATTCTTTCTATTCTCTACTGTAGCAAGTTTTAGGGATTGAAACTTAGAAAAAAACTCCATCCAAATCTTAAATTAGATTGCTAAGATTTTGATTGATTTTTTGAGAAAATCAACTAGATTTATTGTGAGCTCAAGTAAAACAATCCGTCTACATTTTGGTTGATTTCTTGAAAAAAATAACTAAATTGATTGTGAACTTGTGTAAAATAATTAGTTGAAAGTTTTGATTGATTACCTGAAAAAATCAACTGAGTTAGATAATGAACCTGGAAAACAACTATAGTGTAATCTGGGTTATAGATTATAGTGAAATTTTCAAGAAAGACATCTTGAAGAGTGGATGTAGGTAGAGGGTTGGCACTATAAATTTCTTGTGTTTGCATTGAATGCTTTACTTGCATTAATTTCTTGCATATTTACTTTTTACTTATTTGTTGAAATAATATTCATCTACCAAGCTTTTAATTCTGCTGCATTTACTTAATGATTTCAAAAAAGCCCAATTCACCCCTCTGTTGGCCAACATAGTCAGGCAATACTATCATTGTATGTGAGTGTTCAAGGTTTACTTCAAGCTATTTTTGGAGTCGAATCTTTTTGTGCAGAGCTTTGAATAGGCAAGTTCCATTTCTCCATATTTGAGAGTCACAGAAGGATGTCTTTTTTGTTTCGTGCAAATATCTAGTATACTCGAAGCAACTTATTAGTAAACTTTTTACTCAATTATTCTATATCATCAAAATCAAACCTTTCGGGTCAATAATTTTCTTCTTTTTGATAACAACAAAATCTTTGAGTTTCAATAGAGTATAAACAATCAATATATATATATATATATATATATATATATATATATATGTATGCATGTATACTTATTTTTATTCTTGATTGAATGGTACTTGAATGTTGGTTGATTTTCTAAGAAAATCAACTAGATTTATTATGAGCTTGAGCAAAACAATCGGTGCAGATTTTGATTGATTTCTTGAAAAAATTAACTAGATTGATTGTGAACTCATGTAACTTAATTTCTAAAAGTCATCCATGTCATTTCTAGTTGGCTAGAGGCAACCCAGGCTCTACGCCTTTGCTCTCAAAACTCACCAAACTCCGTGGACAACATGAATAAGTTGCAAAACTTGTCTTCTTCCACCCTTCAGGCAAATGTGAAAAGTTTACAGAGTATTTCAGCTGAAAAATTGTTCAGCAGGTCATGTTCTTGAAAAGGTTGAGCTTTTAGCTGGGGGTTGAAGACTTACTTCAACCGCTATATATGGGGATTTGTACTTAGAGACCACATGGGCAGGCTAATCTCTGCAACAAGTATTTTTAGAGATGGCGATTACGCCGTCCCATCGGGTTCCCAGAAATCCGGCCTACAATAGATTCAAGGCAGGTACAGGTAATGATAAACTTGCTCCGAACTTGCCCCATAAGTCTCTTCTCCGATGCGAAAAAAGTATGATTTGTATGTAAAAAAATAATTTTTATAAATTTGTACGACCTGCTCCATTTAATTCTATCTGTCCCGTGTTGTCTCGAGATTTCATCCATCCAGCCCGCCCTTGAAACAAGCATGGTATGGTTATAGGTAAGGCTTATCTGGTCTCCAACCCATTTCGATCGCTTGGTATTTCTCTTCATAGTTGCAATGTGCATAATATTGGGCTAAGAGCTGCATGGGAGGGCTTATGCCCGGCTGTAATCTGGTTCAAAGTTTCACGAGTTTGGGTGCAGGGAGACTCAGAAACTTGTGATCAATTGGGTTAGTGGTTTTGCTTAATGCTCCCAGTTTCAATCCCCTGGTGAAAGATATCTGGCAGTTCAGAAAAACTCTGCTAGCATTCAAAGCCATACATATCTTTTGGTAGGAATCAATCTGCAGCTAATGCTCGGACAGAGACATCCATTGTGATGCAGAAGCTATCCCTCGTTTTCATATTAAATTGCCGGAGCTGATAGGACCTCTTTTCCCCATCTGTAATTTTATTTTTGTTTAGGGTCAGCCTCCCATGGACCCCAAAAGCCAAAAAAAAAAAAAAAACACTAACGTGACTAACCAGCCGGACCACCCCTCAAGAAACAACTCCTGGTAAAGACATGCAAGAAACATCTTGACTTGCTTTTCTCTCCAAAAATCTGAAAAGTTTCTCGCATCCAGCAATCAGTATTGCAAGGCTCCCCTCACACCATTTGAGCAGCCTTGGCCGGCGCTGTTGACGGAAACTCCTCGAGGTTATAGGCGTTGTTGTGTTTGGTTTTCTCAAACTTCTCTCCATCGCCCCACAGTGCATATGCCTTTTCACCGTGGATGGCATCATCGCCTATCTGCAAGTCCTCTTAGCTGAGGCGAAGCGGCACGATCAGCCTGATGACCAAGCAGATGATGGTAGTCATGGTGACATTGACAAAGATGATGAAGAGGATGCCAGCAAGCTGGACTACTAACTGGCGGAGGCCGGCGCTTGCACGACGGTCCGTCAGGCCGTAGAATAAGCCAATGTACTTGTCGACGCCTTCAATATCACCGAAAAGATGTAATTCAGCCGGGGCTCGGCAAAGAGACCGGTGAGGATGCCCCCGAGACTGCCAGCGACAGCATGGGTGTGGAAATTGGCCATGGTGTCATCGACATGCTTGAGGAACTGGATCTTCTTGTGGAGAATCATCATGGTGTACCAGGGGATGCTGCCTGAGAGGATGCCCAAGATGATGGCCGCCCAAGTCTGCACCACTCCTGCCTCCCATGAAACGAACTTTAAAGTTAGAGCTCAATGTAGACCCTGACTCAAGTCCATTGAGCTAGGAGGTGGAGGCTTGCACCAAGACTTTTAATTGAGGTAACAAAGATATATAGGAGGAATGACTTGGAGCAAATTAAGGGAGTAAAATATTTTTTTAATGGAATTCACATATGGCCCTTCAACAAACTTTCTTTAATCTGGATCAAAAATGATTTCCTGATGAATTAGGTTTCTTGTTTTTGCAACATATCTTTATAAATATCTGAATTTACGTGTATACCCTTGTGAATTTACTATATATATCCTCATAAATTATTCTTGTTGCATATGTGATCAGCATGCTATCTATCACAATGAAGAGACAAATTGTTTAAAACAGAAATGATTGAAATACCTTCAACTTAATAAGAATAGATATATAAAAAAAATAATTTATAAAGATAACCTTGCAAATAACAAACTCGCAAGGGTATACGCTTGGTTTCAAATATCTACATGCAAAAATACCTTTTCTGATTTATTGTGCACTGCCCCCCCAACCAAATGAAGATTGAAACAGTCAGGAGTTATTTTAAGCCTAATCCAAATTCTTTTATTCATATCCCATCGAATCAGTTTAACCTGAGATTTGTGGCTTGCATCTAGCTCTAAATTTAGACGTTTCACCTCCTGAAGCTGATCTTGATTCAATATAGATCAAGCTAGACCCAAGGTCCAAACCAATCCATTTACCACTTCTCTTTACAAATGCATTGGAATTAGAAGCTAAAAAAGGATTACCTGCAGCGGGCGTGATGCAGACGAGTCCAGGGATCATGCCTTGAACAGCGCCGATGACGGATGGTTTGGTGAAGAAGAAGTCGTCAAGGAGGAGCCAAACAAGGAGGCTGGTGGCAGCACACACGTGGGTGTTCAAAACGGCGAGAGATGCATCTCCATTTGCCGAATACGGCCCACCTCCATTGAACCCGGTCCAACCCATCCACAGCAGGCCTGCGCCGGCCAACATGAGCAGAATATTGTTTGGTGGAAATCTCTCCGTCATTGCTGGTCCGAGGCCCCACCTGCGTGTTATGTTACATTTTTCGCACGCCAGAAAAATCATGGAGCCAATGAAGAAGCTATTTTCATATGACTAATTTTATTAGGGTCATGTAAAGTAATGATAACTCTTAAGCCGTATTGTCGCTAGTGATATTTTCATCAGATAGACTGGATTATTTTTTTATGGTTTTGCTCGAATGAAATTAGTTATGGGTGTAATCAGATGGGACTTAGGAAAGGGAAAAATAAAGACTCTCGTCTCTAAATAAAATTCTCAATTAACTAACTGAATCCCATAAAATACCATCCAATCCATTATCCATTATGTGCTTCTTTTGATATTCTTGCATGAATTGGCTTGATGGCCCGTCCAGCTAGCCTGCAGGCTTCTAAGAGCCCCTCTACATGGACCATTCCAAATGGGTTGCCCAAACCTTTAGACTACCCAATGAGGGGTTAAAGTTAAAATTGCAGCCATGGTCCGTCCTGTATGACATGTAAATTGTTTTCTACCCTTCTCAAGAAAATTAATGTTTAAAAGAACAGAAGTTCCATATGTGGTTGTGACCATTTTCTTGTATGAAAAAATATATAAAAATACTAGAGCAAAGCCGGCCCCTATTTTTCCTCTCTCTCTTAATTTCTTCCATCTTTTGTCATGTTCCCAGCAAAATACTCGTGCCCGTATCCATCCTCGCCGTACAGGTCTCCCAAATTATTGTACCGGGCCACCTCAATTCGGAACTTAATAAACTCAAACATACTGGCAGCACTCCGGACCAATATATGGAAACATAGTGAGAGAGTGTGGACAAAAATGTATTTATGTTGATAGCTAGAAATCCTTACCCAGTATGCAGCAGTAAATCAGGCGATCCCTGACGAGAGGTGAATCACGTACCCTCCACAGAAATCGATTACCCCGAGCTTAACCAAGAACCCTTTGGGGTTCCAGACGCTGAAGGCTCCAACGGTGTAGGAGAAGGTGATCCACAGGGGCACAAACAGCATTCATGCATGGAAGTTCATCCTCCCGAGGAGCGACCCGGCGACGAGGATGGCGGTGATGGCGGCGAAAACAAACTGAAAGAAGACGAGGGTGGCCTCAGGATACGCGCCACTAAAACCCTGTTTCAGGAGGGAATGCTGGTCGAGGGCGAAGTTGGGCTTGCCCAAGAAAGGGACGAGTTTCTCGCCGAATTAAGGACATGTGGTACCCCCAGGTCACCCAGCAGATGAGGACGGCAGCAAAGGCGTAGAGGGCCATGAAGGCCGAGTTCACAGCCCACTTCTTCTTGACAATGCTGCCGTAGAGGATGACGAGGCCCGGCACGCTCTGGAGGCCGACGAGGGTCGACGCAGTCAGCTGCCATGCATTGTCGCCATGGTCAACCCTGCCGAAGGGGTCAGGGGCAGGAGCGGTAGTATTGCTCATTTTTCTTTCTTCCGGCTTCCTGTCTGATGAGAAGGGGAGGGCGTGGAAGGAGGGTTGGATTGAGAGGTGGTGAAGTGAAGGGCGGGTTGGAGTCGTATACATATGTGCGTACAACGGGATGAGGGCTTAGTCTGAGAGTACTATGCTCCTAGGAGTTGGCGTTGGCTCCTGTTTGATTTGGTCTCGAGATATCCAACTGGATGCAGCCTTTGTTCATGGTGGAATCTCCGTGAAAATTCCAAGGGCTTCGTGGGATCTAATTTATGGAAACAATGGGCAAATAGCTGTTCTAGCCTTGATTGTGAAATACGCACCTAGACAATGTTTTCCTAACATAGCTTTCACGTATAAGACAAAATTTAAGTTGCTAGCCATCTTGTGGTCGTCGCTCTCTTTCATCTAATGGTTCCGATGTTCAGGAATAATGGATTAGCAAACAACATAGATGCTAACTCTCCAGCACACTTCTCGTCCGAGCTACTCGATCCCGAGCATCCGAAAAGGGATAAAAGATAAAAGGTGAACTGACAGCCCAATAAATTATCTCTACCTCTAATTGCATCAAGGATAAAATGTATTAGAAATGCAAATTTACATAAAATATGATTATCAATTGTAATGGTAGTAAATTTGCCAAATTCATGATGGAATTCACAAAAAGCTTGTTTATAAGGAAACAACTTAATATGTCAAAAAAATACGTAACACATCCGATAAATTTTTAATTAAAGATATTTGAAAATCTGCCCTCTTTTGGCTTTTACAATTACGGCCACAATTAATTCCCTGATAAGGTCCAAAATAGATTACTTCTTGAATACAAAACATGCCATCAATGCACTGTTTCAGTGCACATGGCGAGGACGGCGTGGCGTGCGGCGGGGCTGCTATGGAAGGGTTGGTCTCAGGGGGATCAGTTCTTATGGACCATCCATTGGTGGTCGGCCAACCCATTGATACGCCAAGAGGCGATTAGAGCGTCCTGCACAGCATACCAGCACTACAAGAATAATGGTCATTAGCGACGCATTTTTTGGCCTTTAATGACGCTTTTATGCGTCGCTAAAAACCATCCCGACGCTTTCGTAAGCGTCGGCAAAGCGTCGCCTATGCTACAGTGGAGAAAATGTTTTCCGACGCATCGAAAAGCGTCGAAGGCTTTCCCGACGCATTTTATCGTCGGCAATTGCAAAATTAGCGACGCTTTAAAGCGTCGCTAGATGTAAAGTAACGACGCTTTAAAGCGTCGGTAGCTAACGACGCTTAAAAGCATCGCTAATTGATTTCTGGTCGAAATTTTAGCGACGCTTTAAAGCGTCGCTAATTGATTTCTGGTCAAAATTTTAGCGATGCTTTAAAGCGTCGTTAGAATATTAATTTTTTTTTAAAAATAATTTTTAAAATTTCTAAACCCTGTTTACAAAATCAAAGCCCCATCATGTGAAGGGCTTCTCTTGAGACTGTTGAGTTTATTTGATGAACCGCATGGATGAGACTCCGCATACAGTCCGTTCTACCAGCGTGCATGACGTAATTTTTCGATGGCTATCATTCGGCGGTCCTACCTGATACACCGTTTTCTTTTCTTGCAAAAGAAAACCATTCCTCTTGTTATATTTCTCCTTTTATAGAAGTACGTACCATGCTGTGCTGATCCAAACATGCTTATGACCAAGAACCACTCAAGTCACATTTATCACACAAGATGGCAAGCCTTAAATCGACATTATATACGGAAAGGTGGAGATAAATAATAAGCAAACGATTATCAAGTTCTTTGCCAAAAGAAACTTTTCTCCTCATGAGAGGAATGCATCAGATGGCATCCAGTAAGCAACGAAAGAACTCAAAATTAGCACTCACAAAAGAATAGATAACACTGTTAAAGAACTCATATGCATTTTATTAAAATCATTCGAAGAATAGAATGCATTTATTAAGCACAGGTTTTCCATTACTCACAGACAGACTTATTAAAATTGGCTGCGTTTCTCCTCGGCCAAGAGAAGGAACTCTGTACGAGTTCAACAAATGCTGAAGAAAAAAAGAAATTAAGAAAGCAACTAGAAATTGAAGTTATCCTTTCTGCAAACAACTTCCGAAAGAATCTCATGCAGAAGTCTCGTCATCTGAATCCTATATATCATCTCTAGAGCTTCTATAGAGGCAGAAAAAAAAAATGATATATCAGATAACTTTGAATCCTATTAAGTGGGAGGAGCTTCATCAATCAAAAAACAATGACCAGCATTTATGCCATTGAAGTTCAGCTCTCTGTAGATCGAACAAGCCTATAAAATTTAAATGAAACTTCATATTGGAAGAACATTATTATACCTGAGCCAAGTACCTGTTGCTTTGCAAAGGGAAATAGAACTTTGAAAATAGTTCAATTGCTTTTTGCCAAAACAGGGTCGTAGTCACAAGCCTCACCAGCCTTTACAAACCTACCTTTCACACGCTTTCTAGTATCTGCTCGGACCTTGCGTGAAGCATACCTATTTTGTTTCCCAAACCTAAAAATTACATCATCCAAGACCTGTTAGAATATTAAAAACTGTTTCTGATTATCATAACACGGAATAGATTATTATGTCTGCAACTTGAGGAACAAATGCTGCCAGACCAGCATAAACATGGAACCACTGACATAACATAAATTGTGTCTGTCTACTCACTGAATGTGTAACGACATTCTCTGAGCATCAATAGTTTAGGAGCTGGCAGACCAGCTGATTAAATCAGGTCTGATTGGAACCACCAGGACATTGTTTGGCAAGGTTGGTTCTTCTAGTAATCCATATGAACAGATCAAACCAGCAAGTTCCAAGCAGATAGGCCAGGTTGCATATCAGTGGCATGTTTGATTTATTAAAAGACTGTGCTGAAAGCATCAGCCAAGGTTCAAGCGAATGACATTAATTTGGCATAGAATCACTCAATCACCAAACAATAAATCTAATTGCAACCACTAGGGCATTTAAATGTAGTAAAACTTTAATATTAAAGCACCATCAGCTAACAAAAACTATAGCAGCATTGTTTAATTCAACTAAAATGGAGCAGACAATTAGAACATTTTGGACTGGACATAAACCTATCAATTCAATGCCTATCCCAGATTGACAACATTGGGCACGTGTTCAAGCCAAAATATTGCACAAGCATGGGGATGCTTGCAGATGTGTTAGGCTGCGAGCTCCTAACACCTATGTTAGGACTCAAGATCTACAAGGGAAAAAGAAAAATGAACAAAGAAACCCTAGATCTACGATAGGCGATCATTACCTTCTTTCTGAGGCCCGAAGTCCCGGGCTTCTGCCCCTCAAAAGGAGACGTCTCCTTTCGAGTCACCGTAAACATCACCATTTTCTCCTTCTTTCTGTCGAGATTGCGATCAAGATCGACAGAGCGGGCGAGAGGTGGGGAAAGAAAGGAAAGATAGACACGGGAGCAACGACGGAGGACGTGTGGTGACGAGAAGCGAGCACGGATTTAAAGATCCAGAACATCTAGAATTTAAAGATCGAAGCAAGAGAAGAAGATCCCAAACCTGGCCTTGTCCCTGTCCTTGCCGGCTCCAAACTTCAAACGCCGCGTGATGCCTATCTGCGGCGGAGGAGGCGGGAGATATCCACAGGGAGGAGGCCAATGGAGAGGGGGAGGAGGGGAAGGAGATGCGGCGGAGGAACGCGATTTGGGGTCGCTCGAAGGAGGGGAATGGCTGAGATCGGCGGAGGGAGGGGGGAGTCGGTCGGCGTGAGCTAGCTAGGGATAAGGGATTTAAGGCTGCGGAGGGAGAGAGTCGATCGGGTTTTGTCGTGGGAGATATGAAGTCCGACGACGCTTATAAGCGTCGTCGAATTTCTCCCTTATGCCGACGCTTATAAGCATCGGTGATTCCATAAAAAGCGTCGGCGGAAGATTTTTTCCGACGTTTTCTCAAAGCGCCGGCATTTACTGTTGCAAGAAAAAAAATTGCCGATGCTTTTATCTAGCGTCGGCAATTTAGAGTCGGCAAACGCCTTTTTTGTTGTAGTGCAGATATGGCTGGAAAGGAATGCTCGAACCTTCGGCGAGTAGAGCATGTCGCCAAGGCTCGTGGCGGAGAGCGCCCGGGCGCAGACGGCAGAGATTAGTCATGTTTCCTCCTTAGAAGAACTTTTGATAGCTCGGGATATCTGGGGTTCTCATTCTGCCTCGGCAGCTTCTCTTACGGTGTTTTTCACCTGGGAGCTCCCACCCCAAGCTTCCTCAAGGTCAATTTTGATGGATCGGTGCTGGATGAGGGCACAAAAGGTGGAGCGGGTTTCGTCATTAGGGATCCGAATCCAGGGTCGTGGCGGCGGGAGGCTGTTAGTTATTTGACTGCACGGTTCCTGGAGCAGAGCTGAGAGTTGCCTGGGCGGATCTTCGACACGCTCAGTATGTGCTCTCAACTAATTCAGTCATTTTGGAGGGTGACTCGGCTACGGTCATTAGCTAGATCCGGGGGATCCGAAGGTCGGTGCTGCTGACCATCCCTTAATTCGCGATATCTGGATGATGATGAGGGACGGATGGGTGGTACAGACGAAGCATGTATTTAGAGAAGCCAACGGGGCTGCGAATTAGGTGGCCACGTTTGTGGCTAACCATGCCAGTAGTACCCTATGAGCAGGGGATGGAGAGCTGCTTCGGAAGCTCCATGATATTTTGTTTTCTAATTTTATTGGGTGCATCCATACGCATGTTGTATAGATCACTCGGTCTAGCAAAAAAAAAAAAACATGCCATCAATCACTATGGGCTATCGATCAGCTTCAACTATTAAGCCCGCAAGAAAACTAACTTTGAGTCACATGAAAATATGCCTGCGATCAGGCCCAACTAGCTAAGCTCAAAAAAATTAGTTCTTGATCATGCAACCCTATTGGCTAGGCCAGACATATAGTCAAACTAGAGTGGAACATAATATCCATACCAAACCTATTTCTCCATCATATAAAGATCCATAAATTTTATAAATATGATTTGACAACTTATTTTGGAGCATTTAATTACGCATAGTCAAATTAACACATATTTTGATGTGGCGTAATTCAGTTTCATGCACTACAGCAAAAATAGGATTTTCCAACTCTTATATGCTAATGCAAAAAAGAAGTGTCGGCAATTTGGTGACCGCATCAAAATTTGCCGACGTTTTCTGGTAGCGTTGGCAGAAATTAAACCAAGACGACGCCAGTAAGCATTATGGAAATCCAAAATTAAGACAATATTTATAAACATCG
The DNA here is from genome assembly GCF_051530095.1 of Phoenix dactylifera. Taxonomy (NCBI): domain Eukaryota; kingdom Viridiplantae; phylum Streptophyta; class Magnoliopsida; order Arecales; family Arecaceae; genus Phoenix; species Phoenix dactylifera. The sequence continues at coordinate 22,798,314 of NC_143190.1, forward strand.
TCGGAAGCCGAAGCCATGCCGTCGTCAGAATCTTAAGGAAAGACGACGCTTACTATGACGACGCTTTGGCCTCCGACAAAGGCCAAAGCTTCCCACACCAACACCTAAGTATAGTGCTAGCACCGATGATGCTTATAAGCGTCATGGGACATAACGAAACCCTCCCCCAACCTAGAGCCCAGCATCCTATCCCTGTTTTCTTCCCACAAAATCCCCAACCATAGAGACCATCGTCCCTATTTTCCTCCCCGACCTAGCCTCCATCTCCATCAATCTTTGTCGAGCTCTGCCTCCGCCCATCCGTGGAGCTCCTCCCAACCTGCTTAGCCTAGATCTATTTGAATGTCCAAATGTCTTCACATCTTTTGTATTTCTAGACAATCATCTACTTGTTATATGTAAACCTTGGTTGTAAATAGCAGTGTTATCAATGAAATACATGTTTTTTTTTCAATGAGCTGTGACTTTAGTACAATTGTTATATCTTAATTGTCTCCAACTGCTCAAACATACTCCTGAGTCAAAAGGCTCTAATATATTCTGAAATTAACTTGCTCTGATTCTTAAGTTAAAATCATCTAAAACTCTAACATCATAATATGCTCTGATGCAATAACAGATATCAAAAAATCTGATACAATAACACATTAGCTCTGATACATTCACAAATTGCTTTTGGTATGATGATAAGCTATGTTGGATCAAGCATATATGATATATTTAAAATACTGCTATATTTCTAACTCAAAAAGCTCTAATCTTTTTAAGTAAAAATGCTTTAAAATCTTGGCACTGAAACTCCCACTAAAACTCTATTTCAGTATTAAATTATTATCAATCTGTTCCTCCTATGCAATTATTCTCCTTAACTCTTGATGCTTCAATCATGATCTATAAATAGAAAATGTTCTAACCCCTCACCAATTTGTTGATGACAAAAAGGGGGAGAAGTAAAAGAATTTCATAAATTTTATAAATTAGGGAGAAGTAAAAGAATTTCAGGAAAGGGGGAGAAGTCCTAGAACTTCAAAAAGGAGAGAGACACTGCTTTGAAGACAATCCTATAGAAAAAAATTGATAAATGACAAGAGATAGGGAGAGACGCATAATTTGATTAATCATAATATAAAGGGAGAGATTCTATCATAAACATATTTTGAAAGTTTTAAGAGTCAATAATGCACATATTATGAATATTTCTTTGCTCTAAATTTTATCGCAAAACGTGCTCTCACACTAAATTTCATTGAATATTTTGAACTTTCTAAATATCCTTCTTGCTCTAAACTATACTGCAAAAATGTTCTGAAAATTACTGTTAAATTCTTTTAGACTCAATAGTTTTGACATCTTCAAAAAGAGAGAGATTGTTAATCCTAAAGGATGGATTTTGATAATCACATAAAAATTGAGTTAAATGTGTACTCTAATGATGTTGGCTTAAATGTGAAGAAATAGATCTCTAGACAAAAGTTGCACATACAAATTTCAAAGAATCAAGAAAAATAAAATCAAGAAACTTGAAAATTCTGTCTGTAAAGTGAGTGAGCCGATCCTTGTGTTTAAGGAGTCGACCCTTTGTAGTTCAAGAGAAACAGAGAAGAATCACCGCTTGAAATCGAGTACATGAGCCGACTCTCGTGCTTTGGGAGGCGATTCAATTTATACATGAGCCGACCCCCAACATTATTGAGTCAACCCTTGGGAGAGCGCAGGTAATCTATGAGCACTAAAGGAATGATGCGACTCTTGTGTTTGATGAGCCGACCCAATATCTACATAAGTCGACTCCCGACATTGACGAGTCGACCCTAGAAGTAAATGCAGGAACATTATATGGATTGAAGGAAAGAGCCGACTTCTAAACTCAGTGAGTCGTCTCCCTTTGTACAGGGGATGACCCCCGAACCTAGTGAGTGGACCCATGGCATCCTGACAGCTCCAACAGCTATTTTCGATAGTACTTCTTCTGGGTGAACAACGGATAGTTTCTTGGTGTGACTGGTATTCGGTACTTCTTGAAAAGCTTACAGTCTATAAATTCAAAGTAACACCAAAAGAAAAAGAAGACGAGGGAGAGGAACAAGTGAGAATATCTTATCACCCAAAATCCAAGCTTCAAAAGAAAAAATTCTCACATAAGAGCCTTTCAGGAAAAACCATATTGTGAGAAAACTAGTTAAAATATTCAACAGAGAAGTTGATGCTGTGCATTCAAGACCTTTAGCTACAACCAACGACCATCATCAAAGCTTTAGTTTTATTTTTATTGTTACATTTATTTTGAAGCTTTACTTACCCTATTACAACATTTATCACTTAGCTTTATTTCTGCTGTAACAATTATATTTACTCTGAAACTGAGAAAGGTTCTACCAAACCTTAATTGAAAGTTGTTGAATCAGGGGTTCAACAAGCTTAAGATTTTGGTTGGTGAGCCTGTGAAAACCGACTGGGTTGTTTGTGAACTCAAAAAATAATTATGTAAGATTTTGGTTGGTGAGCCTGTAAAAACCGACTGGATTATTTGTAAATCCAGAAAACAAACAGGTTAAGGTTGTGGTTGGTGATCCTGTCAAAATCGACTGAGTTCGTTGTGTCCCGAAAAAATGGCGAGTTGAGTTATGAGCTCGAAAAACAGCCATACTGTAATTTGGGTGGTTATAGTAAAATTTTCAAGAGTCTTGGAGACTGGACGTAGGTGTGGGTTACACCACCGAACCATTATAAATTCTTTGTGTTTGTGTGTGCTTTTCTCGTTATACTATTGCACTTTAACTTCTGCTTTTATTCATTCACTGCTTAAAGCACATTATATCCTTCAAGTTGAAATCATGGTTTATCCGCTGCATTTTAGTTTAGAAGAAATTTAAAAATCCAATTTACCCCCCCTCTTGGGCTGCATATGTAGGCAACAAAAAAGATTCTCATATGGGTTTTCCAATACATGTAGTTTGAGTCATTGAAAAATGTAGGTTTGTTTGTAGAATGCCCTTCAATAATATTGGTGTTCAAAAAGTTTGCCATAGATCTTTTCTCAAAAGATGGTGAAGTCTAAAATTAATTTTTGGGCCTTGCTCCAATACCAATTGTTGGCCCAACTAGGCAACTCGAGAGGAGAGGGGTGAATTGAGTTTATAAAATTTTGCAGAAATAAAATCAAATTCCCTCAAGTTTTTGAATCTAATGAAATAAATTAGATACAACAAATATAGCAAGTAATAATCATAAATATGTACCTAAGTATAGAAAAATAAAGAGAGAAGGTCAGAAAAGTAATACGCAATGATTTATAGTAGTTCGGTCTTCTTGTGAGCCTACATCCACTCCTCAGAACTTCTTTCCGAGATTTAATCCACTATGCTTATCCAAAGCTTTACAAACCGCTTGTCTTCCGGGTGTAAGCAACCTTTACACTTGGTGATACCCGAGCTAACCTTTGGTTGATCTACTTCCTTAAACATTTTCTTGTTTATCTAGAGTACAATCCTTCCTAGCAATTACTCTCTATCACTCAAGCTAACAAGAGCTCCACAACTCTTTTATAATACTTAATCAAAAATAACAAGAATAAAAGCACTACACTCAATTTCTCAACAAGAAAGAATTTTCACTTGTAAGCACAATACTCTCTTGATTTCTCTTCAAACTCTATGGATCTCTCTTCCTTTCTTTTTTTCTTTGCTGCAATATGAGGTATAAACCTCCTTTTATAGGTTTGATGTTGCCCAAGGTGACAACCCAAGAGGAGGGTGAATTGGATTTTCTAAGAATTATGACCCCAAATTAATTTATAAATAAGTGCACAATTTAACCTATGTGAAAGGAATAAATGCAGTGGAAGCAAATGTAAGTAAACTCTAGGCAATCACAAGTAAATTAGTTAAGAAATTAAGCTAGAGAAAGTACACAATGCAAGGAGAAAAGTAAAGCAAGAAGCACAAAGAAACACAATGCAAACACAAGCAAGTATAGTGGTTCGGTACACTCCAAGGCACCTACATCTACTCCCCAAGCGTCCCCTTGGAAATTCGCTATAATCCCATGGATTACAGTTGGATTGTTTTACCGAGTTCACAATCCAAAAATCCTCACAGTTAGTTTTTCGGGCTCACCAACAAAATCCTCACAGTTGGTTTTACAGGCCCACCAACAAAAAGCTTCACAGTTGGTTTTACGGGCTTACCAACAAAAACCTCATAAAGAGTATAAGTAATTCAGAATTTAAAGTTCCTTAAATGAGCAAATAAAATAAATATGCACTAAAGAAAAGAAAAGAGAATTGATATCGCTTTGAAGATGCTTTTCTTTTCTTTGCTGAAGTTGCTTCACTCTTTAATGGGTTGGTTGAGCTCTTGAAGTCACTTAGGATTTCTAATCAACACTCTTCTTTTTGGGTTTTATTGCCCAGTAGGCAGCCCAAGGGGGGGGGGGGGGGGGGGTGAATTGGGCCTTAATTAAAATGTGGAATTTTAACTTGTGATTAATCTAAAGTGTCAGTCTGGATTGTTAGTGGAATAAAGATAGAGAAATGATAACACAGCACAAGGACACAAGATTTGTAGTGGTTCGGAGCCAACCTTGCTTCTACGTCCACTCTCCAAGTTCCACTTGAGATTTTCACTATAATCCTAGAATTACAGCACGGTTGTTTTACAAGTTTATAACTAAACTTGTTGTTTTACCGGCTCACAACGAACCACCTCGTTTGTTTTACTCGGGCTCACAAACAACCTAGTTGGTTTTCACAAAGGATCACCAACTACAACCTTAGACCTCCTGATTCAATCCCTTGATTGAATCAAGCACCCAAATATAAGAATGAATGTATAAATACAAGCTTCTAAGAAAGTAGATAAAACAATTTTAATGAAAACAGCAAAAAGAAGCTTCTCAGATAATTTTAGCCGATCGAGATGCTGCTTCTTTTCTTCTAGATCCTTTCCCAAGTCAAACAGCAATGGAGGATCTTTCTATTTTGGCTTTAGTGCAGACAAAGAGTGGTTTCTCGATGAAGAGTAGCTTTCTCCCGATTTTTCTTTCGAATGTCCTTTGAGCTCTTGTTTCAAACGATTTGCTTGATCTTCTTTATTTGGATTTTTCATTCTCATTACTATTCCACTTAGAACGGATCTTCTTATAGCTTCAATTTGAAAAACTAGCCGTTAGGCACAAAAGAGTAGCCGTTTTGTCGTGCCTGGCAATTCTAACAAAATGTTCGTTGAAGCTGGAGTCGTCTCGCCCATCCAGGAGTCGACTCGACTAAAGTGGAAGACGTCTCGCATGATTCTGGAGTCGGCTCTGCCTCGGGATCCCTCTGACAAGTTATCAGTTGATTCTTGTTGGAGTCGGCTCGCGCGGTTCGGGAGTCGTCTTGCATCTTGGTCCGCAAAAAAGGAGTTCTCTGCCTTTGTCCGAGAGAGTCGACTCGTAGTAGTTAGGAGTCGACTCGCGCTTCGTCCGAAAGATGGGAGACGCCTCGCACTTGTCTCGAGTCGACTCATGCCTTGCGACTTGAAATACACTTTCTGTCTGCCTGAGAGAGTCGTCTCGTAACAGTCGGGAGTCGTCTCGCGCTTCATCCGAAAGATGGAAGACGGCTCGAGCTTGACTCAATCGACTCGTGCTTTGCGATCCGAAATATTTTTTTCTGTCTGCCTGAGAGAGTCGACTCGCGCTTTGTGGAGACGGCTCGAGGGTGTGCCAGTATGCCAATCTTGTGCCGGAGTCGACTTGTACTTCCTGGGAGTCGACTCTAGTTCTGGAAAATGCTTGAATGGTTCCAACACTTGAGTTTAAGATCCATGAACCATTTTCTAAGATATTCTTTTGAAGTGATAGCATTGTTACCTTGAAAATACTTATTTAAAATTGTTAGTCCAACAAGGAATATACTCAAAATATTTTGGCACATCAAAACCAAGTAGGGGATCAATCAATTACTCAGCAATCTTTTCCTTTTTGATGATGACAAAATATTGAGTGATTGCAACCAAGTATTAATTACATAAATAAATCCAATCAAGAATGTATGCTCATTTTTTAATTTATCTGAGATATGAAAGGTGTGAGCAACAAACTTCAATATTATAATGCTCCCCCTTTCACTTGGAATTGTGTAGTTATGTGAATTTTATTGTTTAGCCATTGTGAGTCTTTACATCCATGATGAAGCTTTTCTTCCCCTTAATTTGTGTAAACATCGTTCACTTAGCTCCCCCTAAGTTAGTGCATTTAATTTGCCTCCTTTACCATTCATACTTAATTCTTCTCTTCCTAACTCTTCTCCCCCTTTTTGTCATCAGTAAAATATATTAAAGGAGTGCAGTGATCATAAGATACAGAGAAGATGAGAAAGAAATTGATCATTTCATTTCATCAAAATGTTGTATACATTTGTGATGTTGAAGTAGGTTCAAAAAGTACATCACTTGTGTAGAAAAAGATCTGACATGAGTTAGTAGTTAAAGCAGTAGGCACACCAGTAATCCTATTCGTCATCTGAGGTATTGTTTTCAGGACTACTAGCCCTAGAAGGAGGACATCTAGAAAAATGCCTAAGATATCTAGTACGAGAGGCAATCTTTGTATGTTGTGGTCTAGCCGGCTCCCCCTCTAGAAGCATGACCTCTGGAAGATGATGCTGCTAACTGTCTCCCTAGACCATTGGCAATCCTTTCTACTTCTGTCTCAAGGTGCTGGAGTCTGGCTTCTATGGCCTCAATCTTCTGAATTTTCTGTTCTATCTTGTCGGTTAGTTTGTTATTCACTTCATCCGCAATCATTTTTGCCATTTTCTTAATTTGATCATCATCCAATCCCATAGGAGATTTTGCTGGCTGTCTAGATGATTCAGAAGATGAGCTATAAGGAGAGTCAGGTGATGAAGGTGAGTTAGGTACAGCCTGTGCTCGTGCTCGGCTAGACTCACCTTCTTCCAAGTGTCTAGATCCTTTTCGTTGCCATTTCCTATTTATTTTTCTGAACCCCATTATGTGCAAGGATTTTTTATTATATACATCAGCATTATGGAGTACTATCTGTGGCTCCTTTTCAGGGACGATAATTTTAAAAACTCTGAACGGTAAAGTGAGAGCCATTCCATAGGGTAGACTTAGCCTGCTTTTTATGGCTGCCTCTCTCATATAGATCATCATCATTCTTGGTAAGTTCAACTGAATGCCCTTTAACACAGAATACATAACCACAATGTCTCTCTCAGTCAGCCTCTCAAAACATTCCATCTTAGGGAATAGAATTCTTGCTAAGATACTGTGGAGTAGCCTCATTTCTACAGGCAGTTGGATTGCTGTAATACTTTCTAAGGGACCTATGTCATTCTTTCCCAGAATTGCTTTAAGTGCACTCTTTTTGTCACCATGTTCTGTAGGGGAAAGTCCTTCATTCGGCATTTTCAAAACTCGAGCAACCAGTTGCTCAATTACTATGATTTTGGTTCCTCTAACAGAACAAGTCAGAGTTCCTATCTGGATATCGGCCTTCAAGGATTGGTAAAAATCTCTAACAAGGTCAGGGTAGTTGGGTAAGTTCAACGAGCACATGTAGTCCCAACCCAAGGCTTTCAACTTTTCTCCTACTGTAAATCTTTCTCTTGCTAGAAACTCAAAGTCAATCCTCCTATCTTTGGTTACAACTCTCTCGGCCGAAGGCGAAGGCAAGATCGGAACGGTGGGTTCTGGCGAACTGATTCTTCTTCATGTGGATTTCCCTTCCTCTTGAACCATTTCTGCAGATCTCTTCCTTCGAAATGTGAGCTTCTTCCTAGGTGTCATCGGTGCGAAGATTTGGTGAAAACACGGAAGATCTTGAGGTTTTTTTTTTTTTTTTGAATTGAAGAGAGACGGTGGAGAGCTAGGGCACGAAGGGAGAGGGGTTGAGGGAGTTTTCGGAAGACGAACAATTTGCTTGTTGTTCAAGTAGGTGTCCTATTGGTGAGTCAACTCAAGCTTTAGTGAGTATAGCTTTTTTCTAAAAAAAAAAATTCATCCGCCCGTCCTCGAGATGACTCGACAACATCAGCTTTTTTCGAGACGTCTCGCACAAGAGTTCGAGATGACTCGGCAAACATAGGGCACTGTGAGTTTGACCTCGAGACGTCTCACGCAATAGCTAGAGACGACTCGCAACCGAGTCGACTCGGATTCTTCTCGAGTCGGCTCGAGATCTGCTTTTCTTCAAACCATTTGTAATGGTTAGTCCAAAAGGTTTTAGAATTAGTTTGATTGACTTTTACCTTTCCAAAATAGTCATGAGGGCGCAATTTGATTGAAAATCAGGTCATGAAAGAATGAATTGAGGGAAGTGAAAGCAAGATTATTGAAAGGGATCAATTACTTCCAGTTTTCTTCTAAGAATACAGAACCTATCTTCACTTAAGGATTTCGTAAAAAAATCGGCTAATTGATCATCGGTGCACACAAAATCGAGTGATATATCTCCATTTGAGACATGATCCCTTAAAAAGTGATGTCGTATTTTAATATGTTTAGTTCTTGAGTGTTGAACTGGATTCTTAGATAAATTTATAGCACTAGTATTATCACAGTTAATGGGTATTTTTGTTTGTTTAATCCCATAATCTTCTAATTGTTGTTTAATCCATAAGATTTGAGCACAACCACTTCCGGCTGCAATATATTTGGTTTCCGCCGTTGATAATGCAACTGAGTTTTGCTTCTTACTAAACCATGAAAACAAATTTTCACCTAAAAGTTGACAAGTGCCACTAGTGCTTTTTCTATCTAATTAAATCCTCCAAAGTCAGCATCTGTGTATCCTATTAATTTCAAATTAGAATTTTTTGAGTACCATGACCCTATATACTGAGTACCAACTAGATATTTAAAAATTCTTTTAACTGCAAGTAGGTGTGACTCTTTTGGATTTGATTGAAATCTGGCACATATGCGTACACTAAACATAATATCTGGCCTACTTGCGGTAAGATACAAAAGGGATTCAATCATATCCGTATAGAGCTTTTGATCTACACTCTTACCTTTCTCATCTTTGTCTAATTTGCATGACGAGCTCATGGGCGTGCCTATGGACTTATTGGTTTCCAACCCAAATTTTCTTAACATTTCTTTGAGATAATTGGCTTGATTAATAAATATTCCATCCTTTAGTTGTTTGATTTGTAATCCCAGGAAGAAATTTAGTTCACCCATCATACTCATTTCAAATTCACTTTGCATTAATTCTGCAAATTCTTGACATAAATTGTTGCTAGTAGCTCCAAATATAATGTCATATATATAGATTTGTACTATCAACATGTCCTTATCTTTTCTTTTCGAAAATAAAGTAGGATCAACATGTCCTCTGGTGAATTTGTTTTTTAATAAAAATTACTTAATCTATCATACCAGGCTCTTGGTGCCTGTTTTAGACCATAGAGTGCCTTATTAAGTTTAAATACATGATTAGAGTACATGTGATCTTCAAATCCTGGAGGTTGTTCTACATATACTTTTTCAGTTATATATCCATTTAGAAAGGCACTTTTGACATCCATTTAATATAATTTGAAGTCTATAGAAGTGGCAAAGGCAAGCAACAATCTGATGGCCTCTAATCTAGCTACTGGAACAAAGATTTCATCAAAGTCTGTTCCTTCTTTTTGGTTATACCCCTTTGCTACGAGCCTAGCCTTATTTCTTATAACAACTCTGAGGATGATAGTGTTATTTTGATGATTAACAAGTAATTATCTAGAGCATGCTATAAGTTAAATTGATACTTCATTTATAAGTTCATTACTCTCAGTACATTTGTTTAATTGAAAATATCTATATGGTCTTGTTCATTTGGATGAATCTAACCTTGAGAATGCAGCAAAGTGTGGATTGAGTCGACCCATAGGTTGATTGGGTCGACCCCGGCACATCTAGGAATCATCTGGCACACTCCTGCAAAAACAGCACAAATGAACAGTGAGTTGGGTCGACCCAAGGTAAGCATGAGTCGACCCAACCTCCAAAGAACCTCAAAACGCAAAGGAAGAATGCTCTCTGGATTCACTGAGAGGGTCGACCCACACAGTGGTTGAGTCGACCCAAGCTTGAGTCGACCCAAACTCTGAGAGGGTCGACCCAAAGGGCAAGACAGAAAGACAGACAGAAAACGGTTCTCTGGAATTACTGAGAGGGTCGACCCAAGAAGAATTTGAGTCGACCCAAGTGAACTTTGAGTCGACCCAAAGAATGGTTGGGTCGACCCATGGGAAGAAAGGCTGAAATTGAGGTTTCTGTGTTCTCTGAGAGGGTCGACCCAAGGAATGTTTGAGTCGACCCAAGGCAAAGTTGGGTCGACCCAAGGACAGGTTGAGCCGACCCAAACACGGGCTGAACAGTAACGGCTAGTTCTGCAGATGTACTTTTTGTCCTTCCCAAGGTCAGTAACGGCTAGTTTTTGAATTCTAACCATTGGGGCTTGACTGTTGGGAACCCGCCCACGCCGCTGATATTTCAAAAATTTTTCAGATGGCAGCGGAATCGGCATGCACGGGTTCGACGTTCATTGCATGAACGTTGTTTCGAGACCTTTCGTAATTAGGTAAGAATTAAAACTTTTAAAACTATTAGGAAGATCAAATCTTCACCTTGCGCGGGTAGATGATCACCGCAAATCTGAATTCGTGATTTTGGAAGAGGGTTCGCTTGAAGCCGTTCAAACGTCCGGCCTCTACGGGTATCCACACGAAGCAGGATCCGATCCAAGCTCTCTATCTCACCGGGGTGCTAGCTCCCTTGCAAAGATAGCTTTGATGGCTGATGTCCTCTCTTTCAATCAACTCTTGATTGCACTAGAGAGGAGGAAGAAGAAGGATCTTGAAGAAGAGGAAGAAGATCAAATCCCTTCGCAGCCTTCTTCTCTTCACACGCGTTGAAGCCAAGGAAGAAGACCAAGAGGAGGGAGAGGCCTCCTCTTCTTTTCCCTTTGCTAATGGCGGCTGAACCAAAGGAGGAGCAAGAGGGGGGCGTACGGCAGCAAGGAAGAAGCCTTCTCTTTTATTAGGTCAGCCCCCATGAAGCCCTCTTTAAATAACAAGTGGAGCTCCTAACTTTTAGGAGCTCCCTTGAAATAATTCCAAGAGGGGCGCCGGCCCCTCTTGTTGCCGCACCAAGCAATATGAAAGGAGGAGGGGCGTGTGCCCCTCCTTCATGGTTGCCCTAATCCTCATTAGGTAAGGATTTGGATGCCCTAATGTGGTTAAGTCCTAATCCAATTAGGCTTAACCAAATTGGGTTCAATCTATGCTAGTCCTAATCCAATTAGGACTTGAATGAATCATGACTCAATTGAACTCTTCAATCCTAATCCAATTAGGAGTCATGTTGATTCATTAGATTAATAATTAATTTAGACTTAAGGAATTCTAATCCAATTAGGATGTATTTTAATTTTAGTCCTAATCCAATTAGGACTCTATTTGAATCCGAAGTCCTAATCCAATTAGGATTTCTAGGAATCCTACTCCAAGTAGGAATCCGATTTTAATTCAAAGTTCCTAATCTCATTAGGATTATAGGAATTCTATTTCAAGTAGGAATCCCAGTCCTACTCCAACTAGGATTCCCAGTCCTAATCCAATTAGGACTCTAGGAATCCTACCCGAAGTAGGATTCTTGTTTTAAGTCCAATTAATTAATTCCTTTTTCCTTCTTCAACTTTTTATCAATCAAATTGATTTCTTGTGATTCCTAATCACGATTTCAACCATCGGATCGGTCAATACTTCTAGTGTGTGTGACCCCATAGGTTCTATTCTGACTGGTAGTGAGATATATTGTGATCTCTATCACTATATCATTGAAAACTCCTTTCAATGGGTTGGAACGATTCCAACTCAACTCATTAGGGTTTATCGATCATCAAGATAATCCCTATGAGTCCCACCATCCACCAGTGACACCTAGCAGCATGTAGTGGCTACCCAGCAGAATGGAATGATGAACCTCTAGGTGCAGTTAACGTGTGATACAGTCCTACTATCGTGGATCCCTACAGGACGGAGGTCATGGACAACTCGTCAAACCCCATCGTCTGTCATATGTCAAGATTTATTCGACTTGAGTTCGATAGTGGAAAACTCTTTCTCCACTTTACTGCCCTGGCCAAGGTCTTAGAACTCAGTCTAACAAATCACATAGGATCACTCCTCTTCTATCAAGGTCGATAGATTCCTTATAGGTGCATACCCTACTCCTACAGTGAACCTACTGCAGCCAATCTACACTGCATGGACCCATATGGCTAGAGACCATGTATGTGTGCAGTCAAACTACAATAACCTCACTGTGAGTAGCCGAAGCACCGCAGGTCAAAGGACCAGTCACACTACTGCAACATCAAGCAAGTCACTGACGAGTGGATAGACATCCAAGTGACTTCTTGTCTTGGTCACGCTCAGTACCCTTGTTCTCTAATAAGCACCTGCACTATCACTTCAGTGTCCCTACACTGTGGACTCAAGTCTCGTCCATCCAGAAGGAAAGTGATCTGTGCACTAATCGGATCGATCACCGTCCTCGTGATGATCCATTGATCAGGAGCATTTAGAAATTAATCACCAATGATACATGGCTCAAATTCTCAACTCTTGAGAATATGTATCATCATCTTATTAATTTCTTGGACGATTCATAGACACATAAACAATATGAATGAAAAGATGCCTTTTATTTATTCAATAATAAATAGTCAAGTACAAAATTATGTCCCTAGAATCAACAATGTGTCAGCCAAATTGGCTTCTAGGGCATACATCTAACAATCTCCCACTTGCACTAAAGCCAATTGGTCATATATCTTAGGCCCATCTTCTCAAGGTGGGCTTCAGTCTTTTGCTGACTCAGCTGCTTAGTGAACGGGTCTGCCACGTTATCCGCGGAGTCTACTCTCTGCACCTCTACATCATAGTCGCGTATGAAATGGAAGTGCCGCTCTATGTGCTTGGACTTCTGATGAGACCATGGCTCCATAGCTAGTGCTATGGTGCCAATGTTATCGCAGTAAAGTGTTATGGCATCTAATGACATTACACCTAACTCTGCAATTAACTTTTAATCAGAAGGTTTCCACTGCACCCTTAGATACGGCTTAACATTCAGCTTCTAAGGTAGAATCTATAATGATCGGTTGTTTGGAACTCTTCCAATTTACTGAACCACAATTGCACATATTCTGATGTGGACTTTCTATCATCAATATGTGTGCATCCTTCTACCTTCAACTCTGATCTTCTTCCAAAGACCAAGAATAAATCTTTAGTTCTTCTCAAGCACTTAAGAATATTCTTCACAGCTGTCCAGTGTTCTTCACCTGGATTCGACTAATATCTGCTTGTGACACTCACAGCAAGAGCTATATCAGGTCGTGTACACAGCATGGCATACATGAGGCTTCCTATTGCCGATGCATAGGGAATCTTGCTCATGCGTTGAATCTCTTCAGATGTGTTGGGGCACATCTTCTTGGAGAGATGAATTCCATGCCTAAAGGGGTAAGAGACCCCTCTTGGAGTTTTCCATGCTGAACTTCTTCAGCACCCCCTCTATGTACATCTTCTGTGAAAGGCCAAGCATCCTTTTAGATCTATCTCTATAGACCTTTATTCCCAAAATATAGGATGCTTCCCCAAGGTCTTTCATGGAGAATTCTTTTGACAACCAGACCTTGACCGAGGTTAGCATGGGAATATCATTCCCTATTAGGAGAATGTCATCTACGTACAGTACGAGAAAAACGACAGCACTCCCACTAACCTTTTTGTAAACACACGGTTCCTCTTCGTTTTTGATGAAATCAAACGTTTTGATTGCGTCATCGAAACGAGTGTTCCAACTCCGAGAGGCTTGCTTTAGTCCATAGATGGACCTTTGCAGCTTGCAGACCTTGTGATCTCCATCACTGGAAGTGAAACCCAAAGGCTGTTCCATATAGATATCTTCATCAAGATATCCATTCAGGAAAGCAGTTTTCACATCCATCTGCCAAATTTCATAATCATGAAATGCTGCAATGGCAAGCAATGTTCGGATGGATTTTAGCATGGCTACAGGTGAAAAGGTCTCCTGATAGTCAATGCCTTCGCGCTGACTATACCTTTTTGCCACAAGCCTTGCCTTATAGGTCTCTACCTCTCCATCCGAACCTATTTTCCTTTTGTAGATCCATTTGCATCCAATAGGTACAATACCTTCTGGTGGATCTACTAAGGTCCAGACTTGGTTGGAATGCATGGAGTCTATCTCTGACTTCATAGCTTCCAGCCATTTCTCGGAATCGATATCAGATATCGCCTCGTTGTAGGTTTTGGGATCCTGTATGTGATCCCTATCTCCCATCAGGAACATTTCCTCGGTATCCTCTTCTAGTATACCTAAGTATCTATCGGGAGGATGGGAGACCCTACTAGATCTACGAGGTGGTCGAGGGACATCGTGTACTGGCTCTGTATGAATGGGTTCAATAGGATCCATGACTCGTTGCTTTTCAGAGACTTTCTCTTCAAGCTCAATTTTCCTCCCACTGCCTCTATCAAGGATAAACTGATTTTCCAAGAAGATGGCATGACGGCTCACAAACACATTGTGATCCTCTGAGACGTAAAAATTGTATCCTAATGACTCTTTAGGATATCCTATAAAACGAGCACTTATGGTCCTAGCCTCTAACTTGTCCGCCTGTAGTCTCTTGACATGGGCCGGACATCCCCAAATCTTGAGATGACCCAGACTTGGTTTCTTACCATGCCATATCTCATACGGTGTGGTAGGAACGGATTTAGAGGGAACTCTATTCAATAAATAAATCGCTGTGAGTAAGGCATCTCCCCAAAGGAACATAGGTAAATCAGTGAAGCTCATCATGGACCTGACCATATCCAATAGGGTCCGATTTCTCCTCTCTGACACCCCGTTGAGTTGAGGTGTACCCGGAGGTGTCCATTGTGAGACTATGCCGTTTTCTTTGAGATAGTCCCGGAATTCTCCATTAAGGTATTCTCCTCCTCGATCTGATCGAAGAGCCTTAAGAGGTTTTCCAGTTTTGTTTTTCTACTTCATTCTTGAACTCTTTGAACTTTTCAAAGGATTCAGACTTGTGTCTCATAAGATACACATACCCATACCGTGAGTAATCATCGGTAAAGGTAATGAAGTAAGAATGACGTCCCCTGGCTAGCACATCGAATGGGCCACATACATCTGTATGTACTAGGATAAGTATTTCAGTGGTCCTCTCCCCATGTCCTACAAAGGGCAGTCTAGCCATTTTTCCTTGAAGACAGGACTCGCAAACTGGATATGACTCGGAAGTCAATGAGCCGAGAGGCCCATCTTTATCCATTTTGTTCATCCTATCCTCTCCAATATGGCCAAGTCTGAGGTGCCACAAATATCTTTGGTTTATCTCATCTCTGGATCTTTTGGATCCTTTGGCACTCACATCTTGCTCGGTAACATTCACAGATACATCCATATGTAAATGATAGACTGTCAATCATGAAACCACGTGCGACTATTTTATTTCTCAAATAAATAGAACAGCAGTCTTTGTCAAATGTAAAAACATGACCTTCCTGTGCTAGACATGAAACAGAAATCAAATTTCTGCTAGCAACAGGTACATAATAGCAGTCTCTAAGTATTAAACTAAATCCAGACGGTAGTCGCAGATGGTAGGTGCCCACAGCCACAGCAGCAACTTTTGCCCCGTTGCCAACCCGAAGGGTTACCGCACCTTCCGCCAGCCTTCTACTTTCCTTTAGACCCTGCATGGTAGTGCACAGATGAGCACTAGAACCAGAATCTATAACCCAACTAGAAGTAGAAGAAACCGTTAGATTAGTTTCAATTATGAGCAAGTCTATACCTTCTGAAGGTGTGTCACCTTTCTTGTTCTTCAGGCTCTCGAGGTATGAAGGACAGTTTCTCTTCCAGTGGCCTTCGACATTGCAGTGGAAACATTTTTCTTTGTCGTTAGCACTTTTCTTTTGAACTTCCTTCTTTGGCTTCTTGTCTTTCTTCTGCTTCTTAGCAGGCTTCTTTTTCTTCCAAGTAGACTTTCTCTTGGAACCAAAAGTCAACTCAGCAGCAAGGACATTGCCCCTTGAACCTTTCAAGGCTCCCTCAGCAGTTACCAACATGTTGATTAGTTCAGTCTTAGTGCATTCAATCTTATTCATGTGGTAGTTTACTATAAACTGACCAAATGAATCAGGAAGTGACTGTAGGATCAAATCCACTTGTAATTCCTTGTGCATGTCCATACCGAGCTTCTCAAGCTCCTCTAGGTCCTTGATCATGGTCAGACCGTGATCATGGACAGACTGCCCCTCGCGCATCTTCACTTTGAAAAGCCTCTTGGACACTTCAAAACGAGCTGTGCGACTCTGCTCACCATACAACTCTTGCAGGTGTGCCAGTATGTCCCTAGCAGTCTTTATATTTTCATGCTGGCATTGGAGTTCATTAGACATGGATGCCATCATATAGCATTTTACTCTAATGTCATCATCCAACCACTTTTTATGCATCTCACGCTGAACATCAGTAGGACGTGTTGGTAGTGTGGGGATATCTGAATCGAGTATGTAGCCTATTTTCTCACAGTCCAAAATTATTTTGAGATTTCTAAGCCAGTCTTTGTAATTGGTTCCGGTCAGTCGGTTGGTCTCAAGAATACGGGTCAAAGGGTTTGAAGCTGACATTGTATCTACAGAGAGTAGAGATTCTAGTTAGACTTTTGTACTTGATCCTAATCTGTTCTAAGGTCTTTTAGAACAAATGTAACTCCCACTATTTTCTCGAATTCCTCACACTCCCCTGGTAGGGAAACGGAAATCCCACACGACTAGGGTTTCTAGTGGGTACTGCGGTCCCACCAATTTACATGCCACCTCACCTAACAGTTATTGGTGACACATAGATGGATGAGTGTACAACTCTTGTACAATGCTTCTCAAGCATGTTGCAGTGTAACTTGGTCTCTAAGCCATGAAGACCTCACCTAACAGTTATTGGTCCCATTTCTTAGTTAAGTCAGACCCACCGTATAACCGTAGGAATAAAGTCGTCATTGGGTCCTCACCTAACAGTTATTGGTGCCCAACCCCACCTTTACCCTACAACATCTCATGTCTATAGAGAGGTCCAGCCCCCCGATGCAACTTGACCACTGTGTCCAGCCGAGACAAATCTGTTGGGAACCCGCCCATGCCGCTGATATTTCAAAAATTTTCAGATGGCAGCGGAATCGGCATGCACGGGTTCGACGTTCATCGCATGAACGCTTGTTTCGAGACCTTTCGTAATTAGGTAAGAATTAAAACTTTTAGAACTAATAGGAAGATCAAATCTTCACCTTGCGCGGGTAGATGATCACCGCGAATCTGAATTCGTGGTTTTGGAAGAGGGTTCGTTTGAAGCCGTTCAAACGTCCGGCCTCTACGGGTATCCACACGAAGTAGAGAACCGATCAAAGCTTTCTTGTCTTCCCGGGGTGCTAGCTCCCTTGCAAAGACTCCTTTGATGGCTGATCTCTTCTCTTTCTTTCAACTCTTGAAAGTGCTTGAGAGGAGGAAGAAGAAGAAGGAACTCAAGGAAGAAGAACACAGCTTCTGCAGCCTTCTTTCTTTTCCCTGCGTTGGAAGAAGGATTGGAGGAAGAGGATGACGCCAACGCTTGGACTTTGCTCTCCCTTTGCTTGCGGCTGAACCAAGAGAGGAGGGGGCTGGTGGCGGCAGCAAGAGGAGGAAGAGAGCTCTTGGCTAGGGCGCCGGCCTCATGCCTCCTTATAAAGCCATCTAGGGCTCCTACAATCTAGGAGCTCTAGACATATTGCCTAAGAGGGAAGGGGGGCGCCGGCCCTTCTCTTCATGCCGCACACAAGGAGAGGAGGAGGGGCGTGAACCCTCCTTCTTGTGATGCCCTAATCCTCTTCCAAAGAGGATTGGGTGCCTCTCTTATGGTTTAATCCCAATCCAATTAGGATTAGCCAAATTGGGTTCAATCTATGCTAGTCCTAATCCAATTAGGATTTGAATGAACCATGACTCAATTGAACTCTTCAATCCTAATCCAATTAGGAGTCATGTTGATTCATTAGATTAATAATTAATTTAGACTTAAGGAATCCTAATCTAATTAGGATGTATTTAATTTTAGTCCTAATCCAATTAGGACTCTATTTGAATCCGAAGTCCTAATCCAATTAGGATTTCTAGGAATCCTACTCCAAGTAGGAATCCAATTTTAATTCAAAATTCCTAATCTCATTAGGATTGTAGGAATCCTATTCCAAGTAGGAATTCCAGTCCTATTCCAACTAGGATTCCCAGCCCTAATCCAATTAGGACTCTAGAAATCCCTCCCGAAGTAGGATTTGTGTTTAAGTCTAATTAATTAATTCTCTTTGTTTCTTCTTCAACTTCTTATCAATCAAATTGATTTCTTGTGATTCCCAATCACGATTTCAACCATCGGATCGGTCAATACTTCTAGTGTGTGTGACCCCATAGGTTCTATTCTGACTGGTAGTGAGATATATTGTGATCTCTATCACTATATCATTGAAAACTCCTTTCAATGGGTTGGAACGATTCCAACTCAACTCATTAGGGTTTATCGATCATCAAGATAATCCCTATGAGTCCCACCATCCACCAGTGACACCTAGCAGCATGTAGTGGCTACCCAGCAGAATGGAATGATGAACCTCTAGGTGCAGTTAACATGTGATATAGTCCTACTATCGTGGATCCCTACAGGACGGAGGTCATGGACAACTCGTCAAACCCCATCGTCTGTCATATGTCAAGATTTATTCGACTCGAGTTCGATAGTGAGAAACTCTTTCTCCACTGTGTATACTGCCCCGGCCGAGGTCTTACGAACTCAGTCTTATAAATCACATAGGATCTCTCCTTATCTATCAAGGTCGATAGATTCCATATAGGTGCATACCCTACTCCTACAGTGAACTTACTGCAGCCAATCTACACTGCATGGACCCATATGGCTAGAGACCATGTATGTGTGCAGTCAAACTACAATAACCTCACTGTGAGTAGCCGAAGCGCCGCAGGTCAAAGGACCAGTCACACTACTGCAACATCAAGCAAGTCACTGACGAGTGGATAGACATCCAAGTGACTTCTTGTATTGGTCACGCTCAGTACCCTTGTTCTCTAACAAGCACCTGCACTATCACTTTAGTGTCCCTACACTGTGGACTCAAGTCTCGTCCATCCAGAAGGAGAGTGATCTGTGCACTGATCGGATCGATCACCGTCCTCGTGATGATCCTTTGATCAGGAGCATTTAGAAATTAATCACCAATGATACATGGCTCAAATTCTCAACTCTTGAGAATATGTATCATCATCTTATTAATTTCTTGGACGATTCATAGACACATAAACAATATGAATGAAAAAGATGCCTTTTATTTATTCAATAATAAATAGTCAAGTACAAAATTATGTCCCTAGAATCAACAATGTGTCAGCCAAATTGGCTTCTAAGGCATACATCTAACAATCTCCCACTTGCACTAAAGCCAATTGGTCATATATCTTAGGCCCATCTTCTCAAGGTGGGCTTCAGTTTTTTGCTGACTCAGCTGCTTAGTGAACGGGTCTGCCACGTTATCCGCGGAGTCTACTCTCTGCACCTCTACATATTTCTTCTCCACATAGTCGCGTATGAGGTGAAAACGCCGCTCTATATGCTTAGACTTCTGATGAGACCTTGGCTCCTTAGCAAGGGCTATGGCGCCATTGTTATCGCAGTAGAGTGTTATGGCATCTGATGTCATCACATCCAGCTCTGCAATGAATTTCTTGAACCAGAAGCCTTCCTTAGCAGCTTCAGAGGCGGCGATGTATTCGGCTTCCATAGTCGAATCAGCAATGATCGGTTGTTTAGAACTCTTCCAATTCACCGTACCACCATTGCACAAGAACACGTATCCAGATGTTGACTTCCTGTCATCGACATCAGTCATGAAGTCTGAATCTGTGTACCCTTCTACCTTTAACTCTGATGATCCTCCAAAAACCAAGAATAAATCTTTAGTTCTTCTCAAGTACTTAAGAATATTCTTCACAACTGTCCAGTGTTCTTCACCTGGATTCGACTGATATCTGCTTGTGACACTCACAGCAAGAGCTATATCAGGTCGTGTACATAGCATGGCATACATGAGGCTTCCTATTGCCGATGCATAAGGAATCTTGCTCATGCGTTGAATTTCCTCAGATGTGTTGGGGCACATCTTCTTGGAGAGATGAATTCCATGCCTTAGGGGTAAGAGACCCCTCTTGGAGTTTTCCATGCTGAACCTCTTCAGCACCTCCTCTATGTACATTTTCTGTGACAGGCCAAGCATCCTTTTAGATCTATCTCTATAGACCTTTATTCCCAAAATATAGGATGCTTCCCCAAGGTCTTTCATGGAGAATTCTTTTGACAACCAGACCTTGACCGAGGTTAGCATGGGAATATCATTCCCAATCAGGAGAATGTCATCTACGTACAGTACGAGAAAAACGACAGCACTCCCACTAACCTTTTTATAAACACATGGTTCCTCCTCGTTTTTGATGAAATCAAACGTTTTGATTGTATCATCGAAACGAGTGTTCCAACTCCGAGAGGCTTGCTTTAGTCCATAGATGGACCTTTGCAGCTTGCAGACCTTGTGATCTCTATCACTGGAAGTGAAACCCAAAGGCTGTTCCATATAGATATCTTCATCAAGATATCCATTCAGGAAAGCAGTTTTCACATCCATCTGCCAGATTTCATAATCATGAAATGCTGCAATGGCAAGCAATGTTCGGATGGATTTTAGCATGGCTACAGGTGAAAAGGTCTCCTGATAGTCAATGCCTTCGCGCTGACTATACCCTTTCGCCACAAGCCTTGCCTTATAGGTCTCTACCTCTCCATCCGAACCTATCTTTCTTTTGTAGATCCATTTGCATCCAATAGGTACAATACCTTCTGGTGGATCTACTAAGGTCCAGACTTGGTTGGAATGCATGGAGTCTATCTCTGACTTCATAGCTTCCAGCCATTTCTCGGAATCGATATCAGATATCGCCTCGTTGTAGGTTTTGGGATCCTGTATGTGATCCCTATCTCCCACTAGGAACATTTCCTCAGTATCCTCTTCAAGTATACCTAAGTATCTATCGGGAGGATGGGAGACCCTACTAGATCTACGAGGTGGTCGAGGGACATCGTGTACTGGCTCTGTATGAATGGGTTCTATAGGATCCATGACTCGTTGCTTTTCAGAGACTTTCTCTTCAAGTTCAATTTTCCTCCCACTGCCTCTATCAAGGATAAACTGATTTTCCAAGAAGATGGCATGACGGCTCACAAACACATTGTGATCCTCTGAGACGTAAAAATTGTATCCTAATGACTCTTTAGGATATCCTATAAAACGAGCACTTATGGTCCTAGCCTCTAACTTGTCCGCCTGTAGTCGCTTGACGTGGGCCGGACATCCCCAAATCTTGAGATGACCCAGACTTGGTTTCTTACCATGCCATAACTCATACGGTGTGGTAGGAACGGACTTAGAGGGAACTCTATTCAATAAATAAATCGCTGTGAGTAAGGCATCTCCCCAAAGGAACATAGGTAAATCAGTGAAGCTCATCATGGACCTGACCATATCCAATAGGGTCCGATTTCTCCTCTCTGACACCCCGTTGAGTTGAGGTGTACCCGGAGGTGTCCATTGTGAGACTATGCCGTTTTCTTTGAGATAGTCCCGGAATTCCCCACTAAGGTATTCTCCTCCCCGATCTGATCGAAGAGCCTTAAGAGGTTTTCCAGTTTGTTTTTCTACTTCATTCTTGAACTCTTTGAACTTTTCAAAGGATTCAGACTTGTGTCTCATAAGATACACATACCCATACCGTGAATAATCATCGGTAAAGGTAATGAAGTAAGAATAACGTCCCCTGGCTAGCACATCGAATGGGCCACATACATCTGTATGTACTAGGGTAAGTATTTCAGTGGTCCTCTCCCCATGTCCTACAAAGGGTAGTCTAGCCATCTTTCCTTGAAGACAGGACTCGCAAACTGGATATGACTCGGAAGTCAATAAGCCTAAGAGCCCATCTTTATCCATTTTGTTCATTCTATCTTCTCCAATATGGCCAAGTCTGAGGTGCCACAAATATCTTTGGTTTATCTCATCTCTGGATCTTTTGGATCCTTTGGCACTCACATCTTGCTCGGTAACATTCACAGATACATCCATATGTAAATGGTAGAGACTGTCAATCATAAAACCACGTGCGACTATTTTATTTCTTAAATAAATAGAACAGCAGTCTTTGTCAAATGTAAAAACATGACCTTCCTGTGCTAGACATGAAACAGAAATCAAATTTCTGCTAGCAACAGGTACATAATAACAGTCTCTAAGTATTAAACTAAATCCAGACGGTAGTCGCAGATGGTAGGTGCCCACAGCCACAGCAGCAACTTTTGCCTCGTTGCCAACCCGAAGGGTTACCGCACCTTCCGCCAGCCTTCTACTTTCCTTTAGACCCTGCATGGTAGTGCACAAATGAGCACTAGAACCAGAATCTATAACCCAACTAGAAGTAGAAGAAACCGTTAGATTAGTTTCAATAATGAGCAAGTCTATACCTTCTGAAGGTGTGTCACCTTTCTTGTTCTTCAGGCTCTCGAGGTATGAAGGACAGTTTCTCTTCCAGTGGCCTTCGACATTGCAGTGGAAACATTTTCCTTTGTCGTTAGCCCTTTTCTTTTGAACTTCCTTCTTTGGCTTCTTGTCTTTCTTCTGCTTCTTTGCAGGCTTCTTTTTCTTCCAAGTAGACTTTCTCTTGGAACCAGAAGTCAACTCAGCAGCGAGGACATTGCCCCTTGAACCTTTCAAGGCTCCCTCAGCAGTTACCAACATGTTGATTAGTTCAGTCTTAGTGCATTCAATCTTATTCATGTGGTAGTTTACTATAAACTGACCAAATGAATCAGGAAGTGACTGTAGGATCAAATCCACTTGCAATTCCTTGTGCATGTCCATACTGAGCTTCTCAAGCTCCTCTAGGTCCTTGATCATGGTCAGACCGTGATCATGAACAGACTGCCCTTCGCGCATCTTCGCTTTGAAAAGCCTCTTGGACACTTCAAAACGAGCTGTGCGACTCTGCTCACCATACAACTCTTGTAGGTGTGCCAGTATGTCCCTAGCAGTCTTTATATTTTCATGCTGGCATTGGAGTTCATTAGACATAGATGCCATCATATAGCATTTTACTCTAATGTCATCGTCCAACCACTTTTTATGCATCTCACGCTGAACATCAGTGGGACGTGCTGGTAATGTGGGGATATCTGAATCGAGTATATAACTTATCTTCTCACAGTCCAAAACTATTTTGAGATTTCTAAGCCAGTCCTTGTAATTGGTTCCGGTCAGTCGGTTGGTCTCAAGAATACGGGTCAAAGGGTTTGAAGCCGACATTGTATCTGCAGAGAGTAAAGATTCTAGTTAGACTCTTGTACTTGATCCTAATCTGTCCTAAGGTCTTTTAGAACAAATGTGACTCCCACTATTTTCTCGAATTCCTCACACTCCCCTGGTAGGAAAACGGAAATTCCACACGACTAGGGTTTCTAGTGGGTACTGCGGTCCCACCAATTTACATGCCACCTCACCTAACAGTTATTGGTGACACATAGATGGATGAGTGTACAACTCTTATACAATGCTTCTCAAGTATGTTGCAGTGCAACTTGGTCTCTAAGCCATGAAGACCTCACCTAACAGTTATTGGTCCCATTTCTTAGTTAAGTCAGACCCACTGTATAACCGTAGGAATAAAGTCGTCATTGGGTCCTCACCTAATAGTTATTGGTGCCCAACCCCACCTTTACCCTACAACATCTCATGTCTATAGAGAGGTCCAGCCCCCCAATGCAACTTGACCACTGTATCCAGCCGAGACAAGTCAACATCAGAAAGGCCTTAGCAGCTCTACTACAGTGGAAGACCTATTGACTTAATATTGGTTAATCAGGTCTTAGTGTTTGCAACTTGAGCCTTTCATAAGAGGTAATCGAACAATTGGCCAGGTAAGCAGGTGGGAGGCTCTCCTTACTCAGAGAGTAAGGTCCTAATTAAGTAACCACCTTTCATGCTTTCCTAGACACCAATTAGATCAATTAATCTAATATGACTTGCTCATGTCGGTTCACTCTCGACTTGATTGAGGAGGTTTTGATTTAGGTCTCAATTGGGTTTGCTACATCACATGTAGACCTATCTACCCGACTCTCATTCACATCACATGCAAACGGCGCATTGCAGGCAGTTATAATCGCGGCATCAAATTAAAGCTAAACTTTAACTAGGTGATGATCATGGATTCTAATTAGGTCATATTATAAGCACATGCACATCAATCGATCAAGTGGTCTTCAACTCTTGAATTGGATCCAAGCTTCCTTGATTCGATCCTTGATCAACTCTTGATCCCATCGCCATCAACCGCTTAGACCCCTGTTCATCTCATGCATCGTCTTCGACTTGATCGTTGATGTACATTACATCACAGAAATACAACCAGATGTAAAATAAAAATAAAAATAATTTACATCTCCTTTTAGGGGGCACGCAGGCCTCTCAAAACATCAAATAAGATGCATGCAAGCATCTGAAAAATTACATGACATCGCAGATCACATCGCAGGTCATTACATTTGATACCAAAAGGGGTTGAATCCTATGATCATCACCGTATGCTACAATTATAATTTTCAGATCTGAAACTTAACTGATTATATCATGACATAGGTCGCTGATCATGCTAATCATGATTCTAAGCTTTGTAATCCCATTAACAATGCAATTAGAATCATCTTTTTATCACATAAAAATCAGCATGTAAAAATTCAGCACCCCTGAAAAAATCTGCATGCAGAATTTTTCAGCATGCATGATCAATCAATTTTCAGATCTAATAAGCCTTTAAATATTTAATTCTTACCTTAATCTACGAAGCCTAGGCTCTGATACCACTGTTGGGAACCCGCCCATGCCGCTGATATTTCAAAAATTTTCAGATGGCAGCGGAATCGGCATGCACGGGTTCGACGTTCATCGCATGAACGCTTGTTTCGAGACCTTTCGTAATTAGGTAAGAATTAAAACTTTTAGAACTAATAGGAAGATCAAATCTTCACCTTGCGCGGGTAGATGATCACCGCGAATCTGAATTCGTGGTTTTGGAAGAGGGTTCGTTTGAAGCCGTTCAAACGTCCGGCCTCTACGGGTATCCACACGAAGTAGAGAACCGATCAAAGCTTTCTTGTCTTCCCGGGGTGCTAGCTCCCTTGCAAAGACTCCTTTGATGGCTGATCTCTTCTCTTTCTTTCAACTCTTGAAAGTGCTTGAGAGGAGGAAGAAGAAGAAGGAACTCAAGGAAGAAGAACACAGCTTCTGCAGCCTTCTTTCTTTTCCCTGCGTTGGAAGAAGGATTGGAGGAAGAGGATGACGCCAACGCTTGGACTTTGCTCTCCCTTTGCTTGCGGCTGAACCAAGAGAGGAGGGGGCTGGTGGCGGCAGCAAGAGGAGGAAGAGAGCACTTGGCTAGGGCGCCGGCCTCATGCCTCCTTATAAAGCCATCTAGGGCTCCTACAATCTAGGAGCCCTAGACATATTGCCTAAGAGGGAAGGGGGGCGCCGGCCCTTCTCTCCATGCCGCACACAAGGAGAGGAGGAGGGGCGTGAACCCTCCTTCTTGTGATGCCCTAATCCTCTTCCAAAGAGGATTGGGTGCCTCTCTTATGGTTTAATCCCAATCCAATTAGGATTAGCCAAATTGGGTTCAATCTATGCTAGTCCTAATCCAATTAGGATTTGAATGAACCATGACTCAATTGAACTCTTCAATCCTAATCCAATTAGGAGTCATGTTGATTCATTAGATTAATAATTAATTTAGACTTAAGGAATCCTAATCTAATTAGGATGTATTTAATTTTAGTCCTAATCCAATTAGGACTCTATTTGAATCCGAAGTCCTAATCCAATTAGGATTTCTAGGAATCCTACTCCAAGTAGGAATCCAATTTTAATTCAAAATTCCTAATCTCATTAGGATTGTAGGAATCCTATTCCAAGTAGGAATTCCAGTCCTATTCCAACTAGGATTCCCAGCCCTAATCCAATTAGGACTCTAGGAATCCCTCCCGAAGTAGGATTTGTGTTTAAGTCTAATTAATTAATTCCCTTTGTTTCTTCTTCAACTTCTTATCAATCAAATTGATTTCTTGTGATTCCCAATCACGATTTCAACCATCGGATCGGTCAATACTTCTAGTGTGTGTGACCCCATAGGTTCTATTCTGACTGGTAGTGAGATATATTGTGATCTCTATCACTATATCATTGAAAACTCCTTTCAATGGGTTGGAACGATTCCAACTCAACTCATTAGGGTTTATCGATCATCAAGATAATTCCTATGAGTCCCACCATCCACCAGTGACACCTAGCAGCATGTAGTGGCTACCCAGCAGAATGGAATGATGAACCTCTAGGTGCAGTTAACATGTGATATAGTCCTACTATCGTGGATCCCTACAGGACGGAGGTCATGGACAACTCGTCAAACCCCATCGTCTGTCATATGTCAAGATTTATTCGACTCGAGTTCGATAGTGAGAAACTCTTTCTCCACTGTGTATACTGCCCCGGCCGAGGTCTTACGAACTCAGTCTTATAAATCACATAGGATCTCTCCTTATCTATCAAGGTCGATAGATTCCATATAGGTGCATACCCTACTCCTACAGTGAACTTACTGCAGCCAATCTACACTGCATGGACCCATATGGCTAGAGACCATGTATGTGTGCAGTCAAACTACAATAACCTCACTGTGAGTAGCCGAAGCGCCGCAGGTCAAAGGACCAGTCACACTACTGCAACATCAAGCAAGTCACTGACGAGTGGATAGACATCCAAGTGACTTCTTGTTTTGGTCACGCTCAGTACCCTTGTTCTCTAACAAGCACCTGCACTATCACTTCAGTGTCCCTACACTGTGGACTCAAGTCTCGTCCATCCAGAAGGAGAGTGATCTGTGCACTGATCGGATCGATCACCGTCCTCGTGATGATCCTTTGATCAGGAGCATTTAGAAATTAATCACCAATGATACATGGCTCAAATTCTCAACTCTTGAGAATATGTCTCATCATCTTATTAATTTCTTGGACGATTCATAGACACATAAACAATATGAATGAAAAAGATGCCTTTTATTTATTCAATAATAAATAGTCAAGTACAAAATTATGTCCCTAGAATCAACAATGTGTCAGCCAAATTGGCTTCTAGGGCATACATCTAACAAAATCAACATCAGAAAGGCCTTAGCAGCTCTACTACAGTGGAAGACCTATTGACTTAATATTGGTTAATCAGGTCTTAGTGTTTGCAACTTGAGCCCTTCATAAGAGGTAATCGAACAATTGGCCAGGTAAGCAGGTGGGAGGCTCCCCTTACTCAGCGAGTAAGGTCCTAATTAAGTAACCACCTTTCATGCTTTCCTAGACACCAATTAGATCAATTAATCTAATATGACTTGCTCATGTCGGTTCACTCTCGACTTGATTGAGGAGGTTTTGATTTAGGTCTCAATTGGGTTTGCTACATCACATGTAAACCTATCTACCCGACTCGCATTCACATCTCATGCAAACGGTACATCACAGGCAGTTATAATCGCAGCATCAAATAAAGTTAAACTTTAAATAGGTGATGATCATGGATTCTAATTAGGTCGTATTACAAGCACATGCACATCAATCGATCAAGTGGTCTTCAACTCTTGAATTGGTTCTAAGCCTCCTTGATTCGATCCTTGATCAACTCTTGATCCCATCGCCATCAACTGCTTAGATCACCTTTCATCTCATGCCTTTGCTTCAACTTGATCGTTGATGTACATCACATCACAGAAATACAACCAGATGTAAAATAAAAATAAAAATAAATTACATCTTCTTTTAGGAGGCACGCAGGCCTCTCAAAACATCAAATAAGATGCATGCAAGCATCTGAAAAATTACATGACATTGCAGATCACATCGCAGGTCATTACATTTGATACCAAAAGGGTTTGAATCCTATGATCATCACCGTATGCAACAATTATAATTTTCAGATCTGAAAACTAACTGATTATATCATGACATAGGTCGCTGATCATGCTAATCATGATTCTAAACTTTGTAATCCCATTAACAATGCAATTAGAATCATCTTTTTATCACATAAAAATCAGCATGCAAAAATCAGCACCCCTGAAAAATCTGCATGCAGAATTTTTCAGCATGCATGATCATTCAATTTTCAGATCTAATAAGCCTTTAGATATTTAATTCTTACCTTAATCTACGAAGCCTAGGCTCTGATACCACTGTTGGGAATCCGCCCACGCCGCTGATATTTCAAAAAATTTTCAGATGGCAGCGGAATCGGCATGCACGGGTTCGACGTTCATTGCATGAACGTTGTTTCGAGACCTTTCGTAATTAGGTAAGTGATGACCCAAAGATTGATTCATAGATTGATTTTGATGATCACAAAACCTTGAAGTATAGATACTAATGTTTATGTTGCAAGGAGAAAGATATTTATGTTGCAAGGAACATAGCAAGTTGGAAGAACACAAGAAGGCCTCTAAAAGCACTCAAGAAAAGTTGGAAGAAAGCTACAAGTTATTGGCCCAAGTCTCAAGTTCAAAAGATTCAAATTGGAGGAGCAAATTCAAGGAAAATTTAAAAGAATAGTCTTCGAGTCGACTCCTGAGGAATTCGAGTCGACTCCAATGCTTGGCGAGTCAACTCGAGAGTAGAACGAGTCGACTCCAGGGTGTAAAAGGCAGAAAAGTCAGAGAGGGATTTTCGACCCTGAGATTCGAGTCGACTCCTGAGGAATGCGAGTCGACTCCAATGGTTGTCGGGTCGACTCCAAAGAAAGCGAGAGTCGACTCTCAGTGGTACACAAGGGAAAACTCAGAGAAGCAGTTTTTGGACACTGAGATTCGAGTCGACTCCCACAAAGTCCGAGTCGACTCCAAAGACAGCGCAACCCCAAGACAGAAGACGGTATTTTCGTCTCTGAGAGGCGAGTCGACTCCAAGACAAGTCGAGTCGACTCCAAGGCAGCGCGGCTCCAAAATACAGAGGATCAGTTTTCCGACTCTGAGATTCGAGTCGACTCCCAGACAGCTCGAGTCGACTCCAAGGCAGCACTACACTAAGATGGCAGAAGACCAACTTTCGAAAACTGAGAGCCGAGTCGACTCCAAGGAAGTTCGAGTCGACTCCAAGACTGGACGAGCCAAAAGACAGAGGATCGGGAGTTCGGACTCTGGGATTCGAGTCGACTCCCAGGATAGTCGAGTCGACTCGAGTGGACAAAATTCAAATTTGGAACAGTTGCCGAGTCGACTCCGGAAAAGCTTGAGTCGACTCCCGCTACAGCCGAGTCGACTCCTGATCGCGCGAGTCGACTCCGATCCCAACGGTAATATTGTCAGGAGGTGCAGACTGGTTCCAACGGCTATATTTTTGTCTCTAACGGCTATATTCTTGTTTCCACTCCATCTAAAGCTATAAAAACAAGAAGAGAGCTAGGGGAGAACTCATGGAAGTGGGAGAGAACTTTTAGGGAAGAGATTCCAAACAGATTACAAGGGAAATCTCCCAAAAGCACAAAAGGGCCATTCAAAGTGAAATAGAGGGAAGAAGAGCATCCGAGTGAATCCCAAAGCTTCCTCTCCATCCGTGTGCTGCCTCAGTGATCCTCCACTTCGTGCCAAATCAGAAGAGGGTCAAGTAAAGAAGAAGTCGAGCTCCTTCATCTTCCAAACTCGTTTGAGGACTTCACTTTACTCTATTTGCTTATAGTGTTATATTTGCTTGTTTAAGAAGCTTTGATTTATCTTAAACTTTGTTATAATATCTTGTAACTTGATTCAATCACGGGATTGAATCAAGGGGTAAAGGTTTGTTGGTGAGCCAAAGGGAAAACCAACGGTGTAAGGTTTGTTGGTGAGCCAAAGGGAAAACCAACGGGGTTTAGGTTTGTTGGTGAGCCGAGGGTAAAACCAACGTGTAAGGGTTTGATTGTGAGCCCGGGAAAACAATCGGAGTGGTTCTAGTCGGTGAGCCTGGGAAAACCGACCGAGTTCGTTGTGCGCTCGTAAAACAACAAGTTGGGTTGTGAGCTTGTAAAACAACCGGCTGTAATCGGTAGGATTATAGTGAAATTCCCAAGAGGTCTTGGGGAGTGGATGTAGGTGCTGGGGTGCACCGAACCACTATATTTTTGTTGTGTTTGTGATGCTCTTTGTTGACTGACCTCCTCACTCACTTACTTAGATATTAAGCTTGCTTAACTCTTCTTCGTGCATCCTTTAGTTGCAAGCATAATCAATTTACTCAATCATTAAATTGAATAGCATACTAGGGCAAAATTAGACTAATCTTTTATTGAACCCACTGCTTAATAGTTGATTAGATTAGAATCATACTCTTGCTAAGGTTAAGCTTCACTAAGCATCCATACAACTTAGCATAATTAATCTAAAAGATTAGAAGTAGTTTAAAAGGTTTTAAAAGACCCAATTCACCCCCCCCTCTTGGGTTGTCACCTTGGGCAACAAGTGGTATCAGAGCAGGTGCTCAAATATTATTTGTAGTCTTAACCGACTAGAGCCAAAGATCATGACAACTCAAATAGATAGTTTTCTAGGAGAAGGACAATCAATTGATACACCACCACTATTTAATGGCATAAACTATACACATTGGAAAATACGCATGCGCATCTTTATTCAATCACAAAACTATTATTTATGGAAAATCATAATAAATGATCTTCACACACTCTCTCAAACTTTTAATGAAAAGGATTTAGCACAATTGAATGCTGATGCCATGAACCTTTTATATTGTGCATTAGATAGGAATGAGTTTAATTGCATATCTTCTTGCATGACTGCTAAAGAAATATGGAATATGCTTGAAGACAAATATGAATGCACTAACAAATCTGAAATATCATGTGTAGAAGGAGAGCAGTATCATATTGAAAATCTATGCTTGGTGGCACAAGAGGTACATGCTGAAACTGAAAGCAATTTTACATTTGATGAACTCCATGATGCCTTTTCTGATTTGTATTTAGAATATAAGAAACTTATTTGTAAGAACAAAAACTTGAAGATTGAAAATCAAATTCTAATAGATGAAAAACTGAAACTAACCAGTAAAACTGAAATCTTAATTAA
Organism: Phoenix dactylifera; assembly: GCF_051530095.1. Lineage (NCBI taxonomy): Eukaryota > Viridiplantae > Streptophyta > Magnoliopsida > Arecales > Arecaceae > Phoenix > Phoenix dactylifera. The sequence continues at coordinate 22,829,707 of NC_143190.1, forward strand.
AGAAAATCAAGAACTAAATCAAAGAGATCAACTTCTCACTGAAAGTCATGATAAACTTAAGAAAAACAATGAGTTACTTTCAGAAGATAACAGAAGATTAACTAAAGAAGTTGACAGATTAAAACCTGTTGTTGAAAGATTTACCCTCAGCTCTGAAAAATTGAACCTAATGATAAATGATCAAGGAGCTGAATTTGATAAAGTTACATTAGGATATCAACCTTGGTACACCCAAAAACCTTTTAAGAATATGTTTGTTAAAACAGTTTTTAATTACTCTAAAACAGATTCTCATAAACAAAAGCTAAGTAAAATCTCTTCTGTTGTCCCTAAATCTATACATTACAAATTTAATGAACCAAAAAGGGAGAAACAGAAAATTAAAAGTTTTCCTACTACTCATGTTCGATCTAAGTTTGTTAAATTCAACAAGAGGATACAGAAATACATCCCTTGTAATCCTAAAATCTGTAAATTCATGGACAAAATAGCTATTAAGAGAATATGGGTTCCAAAAGGAACAATTATAGCTAACCTACAAGGACCCAAAAGAGCTTGGGTTCCTAAGTTGAAAATATGATTATTCTTTCAGCAAGCATGTCTAGCTATCCAAGGTTCTAATGAAAGATGTTATCTAAACAATGGGTGCTCTAGACATGTGTTAAAGAATTGAATTTAAAATGTAATTAAAAAGAATGATTTAAATGAAAGAAAGGATGAAATAAGTAATTCTTACATCTTCTCGTATTGAAATTACTTTATTAGTTGATTAAAACATATCTTGCAAGTATTAATCATTCTTTTCTTGTGATATAAGTGATATTTCTGATATGAAAAGAAAATATATCCAAATCACTCCATCTTTCTAGATTATGCTTTACTTATAGATGGATAATTTGGTAAATCAATTCTCCTAAGAATAACTCAATGAATTCTCTATATGCTTGACTGAGAGTTTTTATCCATGGCATTATTGTTCCTTGATCATAGATATGAAAATGTGTACTTGGTATATCTTTGAATATATGCATTATAAATACTATGATCAAAGAATTCTTTTTGGCATATAAAATTAACTTGTGCTAGTATGGACCTAATCTCAAAAGATCTTGTCATTGGTTTACTTAGAATATCTTCTGCAAGGTCAAAGTTTACTATGCATGTTAACTAAGGAAACAAACAAGAATCAATTTCTAAATCTAAAGATGTTGTTTCCATCACTAAGTTTTCACAAGCTTACATTGGATTTGTTTTTGGCAAGTAAAATTAAAGTATTTTCTGCATTTGCTAAATCTTGTGAAAGGGATCAAATGAAAAAGGTTTGCAAACTATGAAAGTAAAAGAAGTATCATGGCATAGTGTTGAAAACCAATTTTGTATTAAGTTGTGCACAGAAAATAATATTGAATACAATTATTTCTGCACCAAAGAACACCATAAGTAAAATAGGGTTAATAGAATCCTTGAAGAAATGAAAAAGGCAATGTTGTACGATAGTCATTTAAAAGCTATCATCATTGCTTGTCATATATATGGTTTCTATTAGGTCTATATTTGATGAAAACTCCATTTGATCTTCTGAAAAATAGAAAATGAACTACTGCATATCTTTCATATTTTTTAGTCGTACACGTTATACCTGATATATTCTTATGAAAATAATGCCAAATCTGATAAAGATATTTCTATCCTTGGATATCATTCATCAAGCAATGCATATAGAATATTCAATAAAAAGATTCTAGTTAAAGAAATATCAATTCAGTTTATTCTTTATGAGACTAATGATTCATTATCAAGATACTAAAATCAAATTATATATGGATATGTTTAATCTTTTACATATGACAATCTGAAAACTTGTTAATAATTAGAACCAAATTGAGTTTTCAAAAATACACTTAATGAAGAAAAATTGGTGACTACTAAAAGATTCAATCAAGAAAAGATGAATTAGATCTTGATGAAATTCTTGCATGATTAGAAGTAAAGATCACCATTATCATTTGCTTGCTTTATGAGCTTTATATTCTGTCAAATGAATGTGTAGAATATACGTCTATGTGGTTATTTCATTTAAAAAAAATCTATATAAAATAACCACGTTATTTGAAAACACTCATTACTAATATGATAAAGCAATATGTGATTTGGAACAAGCATCAAAAGCATGATAGAATAATTATTTCATCAAACACCTAATAGACCAGATTGTGTGATCATTATGTGCCCTTATGCAAGACTTCAATCTAACTCTAATGAATCATAATTTATTGATAACAAATGAATCATAATCTGAATTTTGATAGAAACAATTGTTTAAGGCAATTTGATCAAAACTTAGCTAGCATGCCTTATTGATAATTATCTTAAGCAAATAGAATCTAAGCTAAATTGATGTTGAAAATAAGAAATTAATTTGACCTTGATGAATCTTCCTATTGCCTCACATGCTTGTCCTTGAACCATCTTGGTTAATGAAACTATCTCTTTAGTTCAAGTGATATATGCTTGCTTATATTTAGGCAATCTCTTGAGTAAAGTTACTCAATATTCAACTATTGTCTTATCTTATATTGAGTCATCTAGTTAGAAAAGTGTTAGATGAATGGTTTGTATATTAAATAAACTAAAGACTTTCCTTCAAGAAAGAAAAGGAGTTTGTTAATAATGCAGAATCCTTGAGCAAGAAAATGAGTGAATTCAACTTGAAGGACACCTCCACATAAGATACAACAAACATTCACATGCAAACAAGAGAGAGGATTTTCTTCAGCCAAAAGTTCACACGTAAGAAATCTAGTAGATATTTGCTGAAGAATGCAGAATGAATTGGTAATTCTAGATACTTCTCTCATAAATTAATTGAGCAAAGTCAATAACTTAAATCCTATTATGGCATGATTAAGGTCTTTAATTATTAATTTTTGATATCATGTCTCTATATATATTGATTGACTTATGCTCTTAGAAATTGTTTCATGGTTTGCACAAACTAAAATATATCTTTGACTATATCATAACCATGAAATACACAAGTATATGCTTAAAATTTTGATGTAAAATAACTTGTGAGAAGTTATGAATCCATGAGCATAATGAAAATGTTGTTTGCATGATATACATCTATATGATACATAAGATTATTTCTTTATTCTGCTCTTTCATGTAAATTACTTGGGAATAACAAAAAGAGAGAGAGATAAAGAAAAGAAAGTGGACATTATTCAAGAGATGAAAAATCTAAGCAAGGCAAGTACTCCAATCTTAAGGAAAAGCAAAACAAACATAATATATTCGGCACACTTATGAGACTTGGGTGAGCACTCTTTTGGAAGGGATAAAATCCATAATTAATTACACTTAAACAGGGAGAGTTTGAAGTAACCATTTTAAACTTTCTATATTGCTCATCATAGGGATGGTGCCAATGGGGAGGCTAGTGGTAGTACCCGGCACTATTTGACCCAACTATTCGGTGTAGGGCATATTAGGGACGGCACAAGAGGGAGGCTAGTGGTAGTACCTCGTGCCCCTTCCCAACTCCACCGGATAGGGAGTAAATAGAGTATAGAGCATAAGAAAGTAAAAAATGAAAGACAAAGTAAATGAAAGTATATAAGAAGAATCAAGTCATCTTTTTTTATCACTTGAAAACATAATTTAAGGATGAAATCAATGCAAGATTATATTTAAATAGGGGGAGTTTATTTGAAAAGAATTGATTTTGATCCTTGACATGCGTGTTCTTATTATTTTAATGCATGACTTAACACATAACATATTTTGCATGTGGCCTGATGTTCTGAATTATGAATTCCCAATATTTTGTAATGTTCCATGATTGAATGTTTGAAGTACTATATGAAGTTATTTTTATTTTATTTCAGATTTGTCATTCACAATCATCTCTAAAATCTGAAAGTAGAATAAAATTTGTAAAAAAAAAAAAAAAAAAGGGGGAAGAGAAGGATATATCTATTTAGGAAAAATGAATTGATTTTGTTTCATCTTTCAACATGCCTAATTTTAGTATATAATGTTCTAATTCACACCAAAATTCAACATAAATACAAATATTCTGAATATGCTCTTATATGTTTGAAATATGTGTTTTCAATCGTAATGATTTAAGATGAGCTACAATGTGGAAGATACATATCTCAAATTATGATTTTGAAAGCCTCTATTGAAAATCCTTATGTAATTCAGAATCTGATTTTATATAAAAGCTTGAACTCAATATGATTTTTAAATAAATTCTTAATGTAAGAAAAACAGAATTAATTTTGATGCCTTGGTTGATTGCTCCGATACGCATCAGAAACATATCATTTCTTATCTTCAAAGTATACTAATATTGGTTCAAATGATGTGTCTTTCGATGATCTTGATTGCAAACAAAAATTTCTAAATATATGATTTTATTTTGATATTAAAAGGATTTATTGTGTTTCATGTATACATTGCTGAAAAACTATGATTAAAAAATTGAGTTCTATAAATATATATACCTCAATGATCATCTATATGTTTTTCTCCCCTACATTATTAAAAACTTCCATCAATAGAGTGAATGATCTTAAAACTAGAAATATTTCAGCTCACTCAAATGATTCTAAAAGAAAGAAAATGTAAATGCGGTTGAAAGAAACTAAGCTTCAAATGAATCATTTTCTGATTGATATTTCTATACATTTTCTCTAAGATTAAGAGAAAACATAACTTGTTCGTAAAGGATTAGAAAGAGTAATTACTACAAATTTTGGAATAATACTAGATTACTCTACATTCTCGATATTACAGGATTTCAGTGTTATTCACGTTTATCACTATAATCTGAAATTCAACAATTTAAAATGATTAAAGAAGAATGCATCTTTTGAGGGGGAGCTTTAGATATTCAGTATCCTATCCCAAAGACACTTTATTTTGATGCATGCTTTGAATTTTATGGATTGATTTTGATGAATCTCCTTATATTGCAAAACATGCTTTAATTACCTTGAGATGAGTTCTATAAAGGTTGTCTTATCTCAAACCTTGAGTCTTATGAAAATAAGCTGAAACTTATAGAAAATATATTTTTGAGATTGACAATTTTGTTGAACATTATCTTAGGATTCTAAACTCTTAAATGGAATGATCAATTGAGGGGGAGAAAGAAAATTTCAGAAGGAGAGGTCTTATGGAACTTAATTACATGAATCTATAGGAGAGGGAAAGAATACTAAATGAAAAGTGATCCTAATACTCTCCAATATGTATCATCTGAAATTTAAATCTGAAAATCTTTATGATACACCTTGAGGCGTGTTATTTGGTTAGTATATCTTATGCATCACTCATGAACCAAATTACAAATCTTAAGAGCCTCTAATTTAATAAAACAGGGGGAGAACAATGTATTAAATTTTCTTGAGTATCTCTTAGAAAATCTATTTTGAACCTCACTAATGAGTTTTAATTGGCTTGCTCTTTAGAACTTCTATTTTGTGCCAATTCATTATTTTATGTATCAAATTGTGCTTATTTTCTAAAGGAATAAAAGAAAGTCTTTAAAAGAGCTCAAAGATGTATCAAAAATTGCATAAACTCATATTTTGGTATTTGTGCCCCAATGCTCTTATTATCATAAAAGAACTTTGAAGTCATTAAGAATTAATGATCCAACATGATGATATGTTTTTCCAAATATATAAGTTTTGATCTTTTACTCTGAAAATTAATTAAATTGCTCTCATGTTGATAAAATACTTAATAGATTGGGCAAAAGGTCTTAAATGAACAAGCTTTCATACTTAGTGAAGAGAGGTTAGATTTTCACTCATATTTTTCCTTGAATATCATTTGTGGTACTTCTTGAATTAACCTAAGGAAGATTCCACCTACACTTGATTAGAAAACTATCTGTGCTATCAAATTAAAAAAAAACCTCTTGAATTCACACTCGATGTGTTCTGCTCTGATCTTTGTACTTAATGTTTCACTATTTTTTTGATGTTGTCAAAAAGGGGGAGAAATATTTAAGTATATGCTTATAATGCTTTTTGTATTGAGTACAAATCAGCTTAAATTGATTGTGTTAAGCTGATTGAATCTAAAGCAGTATCATGAAGTATGTTTCAAATATATATGTTTTCTACTTCATGCAACTTAGCTATGTATTACTTCTAGAAAACAATATCTTTTATATTGCATATACTCCAAGTTTTGTCATCATCAAAAAGGGGGAGATTGATGACCCAAAGATTGATTCATAGATTGATTTTGATGATCACAAAACCTTGAAGTATAGATACTAATGTTTATGTTGCAAGGAGAAAGATATTTATGTTGCAAGGAACATAGCAAGTTGGAAGAACACAAGAAGGCCTCTAAAAGCACTCAAGAAAAGTTGGAAGAAAGCTACAAGTTATTGGCCCAAGTCTCAAGTTCAAAAGATTCAAATTGGAGGAGCAAATTCAAGGAAAATTTAAAAGAATAGTCTTCGAGTCGACTCCTGAGGAATTCGAGTCGACTCCAATGCTTGGCGAGTCAACTCGAGAGTAGAACGAGTCGACTCCAGGGTGTAAAAGGCAGAAAAGTCAGAGAGGGATTTTCGACCCTGAGATTCGAGTCGACTCCTGAGGAATGCGAGTCGACTCCAATGGTTGTCGGGTCGACTCCAAAGAAAGCGAGAGTCGACTCTCAGTGGTACACAAGGGAAAACTCAGAGAAGCAGTTTTTGGACACTGAGATTCGAGTCGACTCCCACAAAGTCCGAGTCGACTCCAAAGACAGCGCAACCCCAAGACAGAAGACGGTATTTTCGTCTCTGAGAGGCGAGTCGACTCCAAGACAAGTCGAGTCGACTCCAAGGCAGCGCGGCTCCAAAATACAGAGGATCAGTTTTCCGACTCTGAGATTCGAGTCGACTCCCAGACAGCTCGAGTCGACTCCAAGGCAGCACTACACTAAGATGGCAGAAGACCAACTTTCGAAAACTGAGAGCCGAGTCGACTCCAAGGAAGTTCGAGTCGACTCCAAGACTGGACGAGCCAAAAGACAGAGGATCGGGAGTTCGGACTCTGGGATTCGAGTCGACTCCCAGGATAGTCGAGTCGACTCGAGTGGACAAAATTCAAATTTGGAACAGTTGCCGAGTCGACTCCGGAAAAGCTTGAGTCGACTCCCGCTACAGCCGAGTCGACTCCTGATCGCGCGAGTCGACTCCGATCCCAACGGTAATATTGTCAGGAGGTGCAGACTGGTTCCAACGGCTATATTTTTGTCTCTAACGGCTATATTCTTGTTTCCACTCCATCTAAAGCTATAAAAACAAGAAGAGAGCTAGGGGAGAACTCATGGAAGTGGGAGAGAACTTTTAGGGAAGAGATTCCAAACAGATTACAAGGGAAATCTCCCAAAAGCACAAAAGGGCCATTCAAAGTGAAATAGAGGGAAGAAGAGCATCCGAGTGAATCCCAAAGCTTCCTCTCCATCCGTGTGCTGCCTCAGTGATCCTCCACTTCGTGCCAAATCAGAAGAGGGTCAAGTAAAGAAGAAGTCGAGCTCCTTCATCTTCCAAACTCGTTTGAGGACTTCACTTTACTCTATTTGCTTATAGTGTTATATTTGCTTGTTTAAGAAGCTTTGATTTATCTTAAACTTTGTTATAATATCTTGTAACTTGATTCAATCACGGGATTGAATCAAGGGGTAAAGGTTTGTTGGTGAGCCAAAGGGAAAACCAACGGTGTAAGGTTTGTTGGTGAGCCAAAGGGAAAACCAACGGGGTTTAGGTTTGTTGGTGAGCCGAGGGTAAAACCAACGTGTAAGGGTTTGATTGTGAGCCCGGGAAAACAATCGGAGTGGTTCTAGTCGGTGAGCCTGGGAAAACCGACCGAGTTCGTTGTGCGCTCGTAAAACAACAAGTTGGGTTGTGAGCTTGTAAAACAACCGGCTGTAATCGGTAGGATTATAGTGAAATTCCCAAGAGGTCTTGGGGAGTGGATGTAGGTGCTGGGGTGCACCGAACCACTATATTTTTGTTGTGTTTGTGATGCTCTTTGTTGACTGACCTCCTCACTCACTTACTTAGATATTAAGCTTGCTTAACTCTTCTTCGTGCATCCTTTAGTTGCAAGCATAATCAATTTACTCAATCATTAAATTGAATAGCATACTAGGGCAAAATTAGACTAATCTTTTATTGAACCCACTGCTTAATAGTTGATTAGATTAGAATCATACTCTTGCTAAGGTTAAGCTTCACTAAGCATCCATACAACTTAGCATAATTAATCTAAAAGATTAGAAGTAGTTTAAAAGGTTTTAAAAGACCCAATTCACCCCCCCCTCTTGGGTTGTCACCTTGGGCAACAGTAAGAATTAAAACTTTTAAAACTATTAGGAAGATCAAATCTTCACCTTGCGCGGGTAGATGATCACCGCAAATCTGAATTCGTGGTTTTGGAAGAGGGTTCGCTTGAAGCCGTTCAAACGTCCGGCCTCTACGGGTATCCACACGAAGCAGGATCCGATCCAAGCTCTCTATCTCACCGGGGTGCTAGCTCCCTTGCAAAGATAGCTTTGATGGCTGATGTCCTCTCTTTCAATCAACTCTTGATTGCACTAGAGAGGAGGAAGAAGAAGGATCTTGAAGAAGAGGAAGAAGATCAAATCCCTTCGCAGCCTTCTTCTCTTCACACGCGTTGAAGCCAAGGAAGAAGACCAAGAGGAGGGAGAGGCCTCCTCTTCTTTTCCCTTTGCTAATGGCGGCTGAACCAAAGGAGGAGCAAGAGGGGGGCGTACGGCAGCAAGGAAGAAGCCTTCTCTTTTATTAGGTCAGCCCCCATGAAGCCCTCTTTAAATAACAAGTGGAGCTCCTAACTTTTAGGAGCTCCCTTGAAATAATTCCAAGAGGGGCGCCGGCCCCTCTTGTTGCCGCACCAAGCAATATGAAAGGAGGAGGGGCGTGTGCCCCTCCTTCATGGTTGCCCTAATCCTCATTAGGTAAGGATTTGGATGCCCTAATGTGGTTAAGTCCTAATCCAATTAGGCTTAACCAAATTGGGTTCAATCTATGCTAGTCCTAATCCAATTAGGACTTGAATGAATCATGACTCAATTGAACTCTTCAATCCTAATCCAATTAGGAGTCATGTTGATTCATTAGATTAATAATTAATTTAGACTTAAGGAATCCTAATCCAATTAGGATGTATTTTAATTTTAGTCCTAATCCAATTAGGACTCTATTTGAATCCGAAGTCCTAATCCAATTAGGATTTCTAGGAATCCTACTCCAAGTAGGAATCCGATTTTAATTCAAAGTTCCTAATCTCATTAGGATTATAGGAATTCTATTTCAAGTAGGAATCCCAGTCCTACTCCAACTAGGATTCCCAGTCCTAATCCAATTAGGACTCTAGGAATCCTACCCGAAGTAGGATTCTTGTTTTAAGTCCAATTAATTAATTCCTTTTTCCTTCTTCAACTTTTTATCAATCAAATTGATTTCTTGTGATTCCTAATCACGATTTCAACCATCGAATCGGTCAATACTTCTAGTGTGTGTGACCCCATAGGTTCTATTCTGACTGGTAGTGAGATATATTGTGATCTCTATCACTATATCATTGAAAACTCCTTTCAATGGGTTGGAACGATTCCAACTCAACTCATTAGGGTTTATCGATCATCAAGATAATCCCTATGAGTCCCACCATCCACCAGTGACACCTAGCAGCATGTAGTGGCTACCCAGCAGAATGGAATGATGAACCTCTAGGTGCAGTTAACGTGTGATACAGTCCTACTATCGTGGATCCCTACAGGACGGAGGTCATGGACAACTCGTCAAACCCCATCGTCTGTCATATGTCAAGATTTATTCGACTTGAGTTCGATAGTGGAAAACTCTTTCTCCACTTTACTGCCCTGGCCAAGGTCTTAGAACTCAGTCTAACAAATCACATAGGATCACTCCTCTTCTATCAAGGTCGATAGATTCCTTATAGGTGCATACCCTACTCCTACAGTGAACCTACTGCAGCCAATCTACACTGCATGGACCCATATGGCTAGAGACCATGTATGTGTGCAGTCAAACTACAATAACCTCACTGTGAGTAGCCGAAGCACCGCAGGTCAAAGGACCAGTCACACTACTGCAACATCAAGCAAGTCACTGACGAGTGGATAGACATCCAAGTGACTTCTTGTCTTGGTCACGCTCAGTACCCTTGTTCTCTAACAAGCACCTGCACTATCACTTCAGTGTCCCTACACTGTGGACTCAAGTCTCGTCCATCCAGAAGGAAAGTGATCTGTGCACTAATCGGATCGATCACCGTCCTCGTGATGATCCATTGATCAGGAGCATTTAGAAATTAATCACCAATGATACATGGCTCAAATTCTCAACTCTTGAGAATATGTATCATCATCTTATTAATTTCTTGGACGATTCATAGACACATAAACAATATGAATGAAAAGATGCCTTTTATTTATTCAATAATAAATAGTCAAGTACAAAATTATGTCCCTAGAATCAACAATGTGTCAGCCAAATTGGCTTCTAGGGCATACATCTAACATTGACCAAAGAAGGTGGGAAGCTATTTAAAGGGGCACTATTCATCAGAGAGAATAACTTTTGAGTTGAATATCAAAGAGTACCCAAGAATACAAAAGTGCCCTAATCTTCTTCATCAAGAGCTTCATTCAAGAATCAAAGAAAGGGATTGAGCAGATTCAAAGAGGCATCAAGAGCTCCATCCCCTTTAAAGAGTGAAGCATCCTTGACAAAGAAGAGCAAAGCGACTTCAAAGCGATAAATACTTTCTAACTCTTCCTTGTAGCTTATATTGTTTCATATGCTCATTTAGGAGTTTGAATCCTTCCTTTTGTTAATTAAACACTTTGTAAAGGTTCGTTGGTGAGCCCGCAAAACCAACAAAGGTTTTTGGTGAACCCGGAAAACCAAAGTGTAAAGGTTAGTTGGTGAGCCCGCAAAACCAACAAAGGTTTTTGGTGAACCCGGAAAACCAAAGTGTATAGGTTCGTTGGTGAGCCCGTAAAACCAACAAAGATTTTTGGATTGTGAGCCCGGAAAACAATCCAACTGTAATCTGCGAGATTATAGTGAATTCCCAAGGGGACGCTTGGGGAGTGGACGTAGGTGCTAAGGAGAGCACCGAACCACTATATATTGTTGTGTTTGTGTTGTGCTTGTGTTTTCATTTACTCTTGCATCATCTTCTACTCTTGCGTTAGTTTAACTCACTCAAATAGCTTAAGAAAGCATCCACCGCACTTAATTAAGAAAACGTTTAAAGCATCAAAATATAGAAGAAACCAATTCACCCCCCCCTCTTGGATTGTCACCTTGGGCAACAAACTCCATTTTCATCTAACTTATTTCTGAAGACCCATTTTGTACCTATTACGGGATAATTTTTAGGTCTTTCAATTAGTTTCCAAACATTGTTTCTTGTAAATTGGTTTAGTTCTGCTTACATTGCATTAACCCAATTTGCATCTTCTTCTGCTTCTTCTAGGATCTTTGGTTCAATTTGAGAGACAAAGGTTGAGTAGTTATTTGCAATTTTAAGAGATGCCCTTATCTTAATTTGATGTGCTGGATCACCTATAATTAGTTCTTTAAGATAGCTGCATATCTCCACTCCTTAGGTAGATTATGATCTAGTTCTTCAACTACTTCATTCTCAACTTGTTCAACATCTTCTTTATTGTTGGAATGGGATGAATCTTCAAAAGTTATTCTTTCAATCTTATTTTCCAGAATTTCTGTGTCATCTTCAGGTTCATCCATCCTAAGTGAATGACTAGAATTCTCATCAAAAACTACATGTACTGATTCCTCAACAACAAATGTTCTTTTATTAAATACCCTATAGGCTTTGCTAGTTGATGAGTATCCTAGAAATATTCCATTATCTGATGTGGAGTGATTGAGTAAACCCCTATTTGATTGTGATGAGCTCAAAGCATTTGAGTATATTTTATATTGTACTAATGAATTCAATCTAGTGTTTCAGGCAAATATGTGTGAATTTCTAGTTAAGTGCCTCAAGCTCTAGTTTAAAGTAATTTGGATAAGTATTGGACTCAATTTGAACCAAAGTCTGTATCCCGAGTCGACTCCGGAAGATTACGAGTCGACTCCGAGTGGTTTAAAGGTTCTGGCACAAGCTCGAGTCGACTCCGGTACTCTACAAGTCGACTCCGACTGAGAACAGACAGAAAGACAGAAAGAAGAGTTTCAGACCCTATCAGCGAGTCGACTCCAAAAAGTTTCGAGTCGACTCCGATGCTTACCGAGTCGACTCCCGACGGTTTCGAGTCGACTACAAAGGGTAACAGACAGAATGACAGAACGATGGATTTTAGACCCTATTATCGAGTTGACTCCAGAAGATTACGAGTCGACTCCGACGTTTGGCGAGTCGACTCCTAGTTATGTCCGAGTCGACTCCCAGAGGAAAGCAGTCTGAAAGGCAGAGAACCAATCTCGGAAATTCTGTGAACGAGTCGACTCTAAGAGTTCCAGAGTCGACCCCCAAGTCAGCCGAGTCAACTCCAACAAAGCGCGAGTCGACTCCGAGGCAGATCAGTTCAATAGACAGAGAATCAGTTTTTCGGACTCTGAGAACGAGTCGTCTTCCGAAGATCTCGAGTCGCCTCTCAAGACAGCCGAGTCGACTCCAAGAAAACCCAAGTCGACTCGAGGAAGAAAAACAAAAAGATGGATTTCTAGAACCCTGAGAACGAGCCGACTTCTAAATGCCCGAGTCATCTCCAGATGTTGGCGAGTCGACTTGAGGTTTGGTCTGAGTCGACTCCAGGACGGGACAAGCACTTTAATTCAAATTCTGAACAATGGGCGAGTTGTCTCCAGTAAAGTGTGAGTCGACTCCAGCAACAGCTGAGTCGACTCCAGATTGCACGAGTCGACTCCGATTCCAATAGATATATTGTCAGGATGTGCATACGAGACAGAATGGCTCTAAATCTCTCTCTAACGGCTAGTTTTTGAATGAAACCATTTACATAGCCAGAATGAACAGTAGTAGACAACGAGAGAGCTATTCCATCTGAGCATTAAAGCATTTCATCTACCAAGAGCTTCTTTAGAGTAAATACAAGCAAAAGAAGGAAGAGGTGCATTCAACTCAATCCGAGAAGTGCTTCCTTCACATTCAAGGCTCTACTACCGTCCTCCAACTTTCAGTGCTTTCAAGAGGAGACTCAGAAATCGAGAAGCTCCTACTTCCTCATCTAAAATCTGTTTAAGGGCTTCTAACTTTACTTTGCTTATATTGTTCTCACATCTGCATTTTAGAAGCTTTCTTTATGAATTTTCAAACTTTGTTTTTCTTACTTGATTCAATCAGGAGATTGAATCAAGGGTTGTAAGGTTTGTTGGTGAGCTAAAGATAAAACCAACGGTGTAAGGTTGTTGTCAGGATCAAGCGCTACCATTACACCAAAACCGACCGGTGTTAGTGAAGGTGCAACTCTATTTCCTTAAACCCCACCAAAGGCAGCGCCACGAGTCGACTCCGACCAGGCGTCGCCCACCCCGGACTCCGACCTGGCCTCGCCATGGATTCAGGGACCCTCGGGTATAACCCACCTACTAACCAAGCCATCGTCGTTGGCAGACGGTAGGACATGCTGACAGTGATCCTTCCTGTGCTGCTCAGGGACCCCGCAAGGTATGGCCCGCACAGCGGCAGAATATGTCCAACATCCCCCCCCCCAACGCGATGCCTGGGTTTCGAACTCGAGACCTCTGGCTCTGATACCAGTTGTCAGGATCAAGCGCTATCATTACACCAAAACCGACCGGTGTTAGTGAAGGCGCAACACTATTTCCTTAAACCCCACCAAAGGCAGCGCCACGAGTCGACTCCGACCAGGCCTCGCCCACCTCGGACTCCGACCTGGCCTCGCCATGGATTCAGGGACCCTCGGGTATAACCCACCTACTAACCAAGCCATCGCCGTTGGCAGGCGGCAGGACATGCTGACAGTGATCCTCCCTGTGCTGCTCAGGGACCCCGCAAGGTATGGCCCGCATAGCGGCAGAATATGTCCAACAGTTGTGGTTGGTGAACCGGAAAAAACCAACTGGGTTTGATTATGAACTCGGAAAAATAATCGGTGGTTCTAGTCGGTGAGCCTGTGAAAACCGACCGAGTTCGTTGTAATTTCGTGAAAACAACAAGTTGGGTTGTGAGCTTGTAAAACAACTGGCTGTAATTCTAGAGATTATAGTGAACACTCAAGTGCGGCTTGGGGAGTGGACGTAGGAGCAAGAGTTGTCTTCGAACCACTATAAACTTTTCTGTGTTTGTACTGGTTGTTGTCTCTTTCTCTCTCTTCACTCACTACATCTAATAAACTAACTAATTTGCTTGCAATAGATTCAGTTAATTACTCATTATATTTTTAATTGGTCAATATTTAATTAAAACCCAATTCGCCCTCTTCCTGGGTTGTCTCCTTGGGCAACAAGTGGTATCTCTTATCGGTTGATGCTCTCATATCGATTGGTGTTCCAATGCTTAAAAAGAATAAAAGATTAAGATGACAACCCCTTTTGGATCTTTCCTTAGTGAGGGGCAATTCACCAATAGGCCTCCATTGTTCAATGGAGCTAACTATACCTATTGGAAGGCTAGAATGAGGAACTTTATCCAAGCCCAAGATTATGATGTTTGGAGCATCATAATTAATGGACCATATATTTCTTCTATCTATGTTGATAACATTGCTATACCCAAGCTTGAAAAAGATTGGGATGATAATGATAGAAGGAAGGCACAACTAAATGCCAAAGCAATGAATGTTCTTTATTGTGCCTTAGACCCTAATGAATTCAATAGAATCTCTACTTGTAATTCTGCAAAAGAGATATGGGATAGACTTGCAGTGACCCACGAGGGCACAAATCAAGTCAAAGAATCTAAAATTAACATGCTAGTACACAAATATGAACTATTTAAAATGGAGTCTAATGAAACCATTTCTTGCATATTCACAAGATTTACTGATATTATCAATGACTTAAAAAGCCTTGGCAAGAGTTATACTAATAGTGATCTTGTCAGGAAAATTCTTCGCTCTTTACCAAGATCAGGGAAGCCAAGGTCACGGCAATCCAAGAAGCAAAAGATTTGAACAAGCTGCCACTCAAGGAACTTCTTGGATCTCTAATGACGCATGAGCTCACAATGAAACAATGCAGCGAAGAAGAATCCTCCCATAAGAAAAAAGGTAATTGCCCTCAAGTCTACTTCTTTTAACAAAGATCTATCTTGCAGTAGCAGCAGTGAAGAAAAAGACAATGAGGAAGATGAAGAAGAAGCTCTTCTTGTGCGAAAATTCAGAAAATTCATCAATAGAAAGAAGCCCTTCCATAAGAAGAGAGTTTCCTCGAGTTCCTTCTACAAGGATAAAGGTAAGGAAAAGGAAAGTGAGGGAACCGGATGCTATGAATGCAAGAAGCCCAATCATTTCAGAGCCGACTGCCCCTTACTGAAGAAAGGCAACAAGTACAAGAAGAAGAAAGCTCTTGTCACTACCTGGACTGACTCCGATAAATCATCATCATCATCAGTAGAGGAACAAGAGAAAAAGGCCAATTTCTGCTTTATGGCAAACAAAAATAAGGTAATATCTGAAACACACTTAGATTTTACCGTTGAAGAATTGTATGATGCCTTTAATGAACTAATGGTTGAATATAGGTCAATAAACCTTAAAAACAAAGAATTGAAGCTAACTAATCAATCCTACATTCATAAAAATGATAAATTAATTAAGGATAAGGACTCTATCATCAAAAAAAACTTAGAACTTAAAACAAGCAACCAATTGTTAACTCAAAAAACTAGTACCTTAATTAAAGATAAAGAAAGACTAACTAAGGAAATTTCAGAACTTAAAAATAGTAATCAAACTCTAAAAGATAACTTTACAAAAGATTTAAACTTACTAAAAATAGAAAAACTGAACTTAACAAAAGAACTAGAAAAATATAAATCTATTGTTGAGAAATTTACCTATAGCTCTGAAAAACTTGATATGATTCTTAATAGTCAAAGAGCTGTGTTTAATAAAGCCGGATTAGTGTATAAGCCCAAGAACAAGCAAAAATTTCTCAAAAACTTCTTTGTAAAAGCCGGTGAAAGTAAAACTAAAAATGTAACTTATTTTTGTTGTGGTAAAGTAGGACATAAAGCTAATATATGTAACCTTAGAAAAATAGAAGCTAAAAGAATAATTAAAAAGATTTGGATTCCAAAAGGAACCAACTTAACTAACCTTGAAGGATCCAAGAAAACTTGGGTACCTAAGATTGTATGATTTCTTTGTGTAGGAGTATCTTGCAGCCAAGCTCAATAAACACTGTTAGTACTTGGATAGTGGCTGCTCAAGACACATGACGGGTGACAGGGAGCAATTCTTCACCCTAGAGTCTAAAAAAGGAGGTGCGGTGACTTTTGGAGACAATAACCAAGGTCACATCATTGGTATCGGTAAAATACAAATTACACCTTCAATCTTTGTTGATAATGTTCGGTTTGTAGATGGTCTTAAGCATAACTTACTTAGCGTTAGTCAATTATGTAATAGAGGTTTTGATGTTCTGTTTAAGCCATCTTTATGCATCATAACCAACTCAATTGACAATAGCTTAGTGTTCAAAGGACTAAGACGTGGCAATGTTTATGTAGTAGATCTTGAAGATCTTGCCAAAAATAGCCGCTGCTTAGTGGCTAGTGATACTAAGGTCAATGATGCAAGTTGGTTATGGCACCGTAAATTAGATCATACAAGTATGGATACACTATTTAAATTAGTTAAAAGATATTTTGTGATTGGTTTGTCAAAGCTAAAATTTGAGAGAAATAAAATTTGTAGAGCGTGTCAATTTGGCAAATAATCTAGAACTTTTAAATCTATAAATTGTGTCTCTACTATTAGACCCCTTGAGCTACTTCACATGGATCTTTTTAGACCAACTAGGACCACAAGCCTTGGTGGAAACAAGTATGGTCTTGTCATTGTAGATGATTTTTCTAGATACACATGGATCATGTTTTTAGCTTATAAAGATAAAGCATTTTCAGAAATTTTATAAGGAAGTGACTAACACATGAAATGCTTCAGTTATAGCTATTAGGAGTGATCATGGAACGGAATTTGAAAATCATCTATTTGAAAAATTTTGTAGTAAAAAGGGGATAACTCATAATTTTTCTGCACCTAGGACTCCACAACAAAATGGAGTGGTGGAAAGAAAGAATAGAACCCTAGAGAAAATAGCTAGGACCATGCTATGTGAAAGTGATCTTCCAAAGTATTTTTGGGGTGAAGCTATTAACGCATTATGTTATATACTAAATAGAGTTTTATTAAGACCAATAATAAAGAAAACACCTTATGAACTTTGGAGAGATAGAAAGCCCAAAGTAAACTACTTTCATGTTTTTGGTTGTAGATGTTTTATTCATAATAAAGGCAAAGATAACTTAGGAAAATTTGATTCCAAATCTGATGAAAGTATCTTTTTGGGATACTCTACATCAAGTAGGGCATATAGAGTTTTCAACAAAAGAACTCTTGTTATTGAAGAATCTATTCATGTTGTTTTTGATGAGACTAATGATGCTTCTTCTAGCAAGAGAGTAGCTTTTGATGATGATACAGGGATACTTGAAGAAAAGATGGATGACATGACTTTACAAGAGGATGAACCAAAACAAGTTGAAGAGACTTCAACAAGCCAAGAGGTAATTGCTGAACATGGACTAACAAAGGCTTGGAGGTATGCTCACGGTCACCCTAAAGAGTTAATCTTAGATGATCCATCTCAACCTGTTAAAACAAGAGCCTCTCTTAGAAACTTAAATAATCATCTTGCTTTTGTTTCACATTTAGAATCTAAAAATATTGAAGAAGATGAAAGTGATGTAAATTAGATAAATGCCATGCAAGAGAACTTAAATAATTTACAAGAAACAAAGTATGGAACTTAGTTGAAAGACCCTCTGAATACTCAATAATTGGAACTAAATGGGTGTACAAAAATAAACTTGATGAAAATGGAGTTGTGGTTACAAACAAAGCTAGACTAGTAGCAAAGGGCTATAATCAAGAAGAAGGTATAGATTTTGATGAGACCTTTGCTCCTGTGGCTAGACTTGAGGCAATTAGATTGTTACTAGCATTTGCGTGTTTTAAAGATTTCAAATTATTTCAAATGGATGTAAAAAATATTTTCTTGAATGGGTATATTAATGAGGAGGTTTATGTAGAACAACCTTCTGATTTTGAAAATCATTAATACCCCAACCATGTTTACAAATTAAATAAAGCACTTTATGGTCTAAAACAAGCTCCTAGAGCACGGTATGAAAGACTTATCAAATTTCTATTAGATCACGAATTTTCTAGAGGGAATGTTGATACAACCTTATTTTTGAAAAAGAAAAACAAAGATATGTTAGTAGTGCAGATTTATGTAAATGATATTATTTTCAGTGCTACTGACAATCGTCTTTGCGAAGAATTCACTGAATTAATGCAGAGTGAATATGAGATGAGCATGATGGAAGAATTGAACTACTTCCTCGGACTTTAAATCAAACAATCTAAGGAAGGAATTTTCATCAATCAAACTAAGTACATCAAGAAAATGCTGAAAAAATTTGATATGGATGGAAACAAGTCGATTGGCACTCCCATGAGCTCATCATGCAAACTAGACAAAGATGAATTAGGTAAGCCAGTAGATCAAAAGCTGTATAGAAGTATGATCGGATCATTATTATATCTTACAACAAGTAGACCTGATATCATGTTTAGTGTATGCATGTGTGCTATATATCAATCTAATCCTAAGGAATCACATCTAATTGCAGTTAAAAGAATCTTTAAGTATCTAATAGGAATAAAAGATATAGGGTTATGGTACTCTAAAGAATCAAGCATAGACTTAATAGGGTACACTGATTCTGACTTCGCTGGTTGTAAACTTGATAGAAAAAGCACTAGCGGGTCATATCAATTTTTAGGAGAAACCTTAATCTCATGGTTTAGCAAGAAACAAAACTCGGTTGCACTATCTACGGCGGAAGCCGAATATGTTGCTGCTGGGAGTTGTTGTGCTCAAATTTTGTGGATCAAGCAACAACTTGAAGATTATGGCATTAAACAAGATAAGATTTTCATAAACTGTGATAACACAAGTGCTATAAATCTAACTAAAAATTCAATTCAACACTCAAGAACTAAACACATTGAGATAAGACATCACTTCATAAGAGATCATGTGTTAAATGGTGATGTGATGCTTGAATTCGTATGTACTGATGATCAACTTACTGATATCTTCACAAAATTCTTGAGTGAAGATCGATTTTGTATTCTTAGAAGACGATTAGGAGTGATTGATCGATTCCTGTGATACTTTTCTCAAATTCATTGATTTTGATGATTAGCTTATCTTGGATAAAGGATTTCACGTCTGTGATCATCAAATCATTCCTTAAGCTCTAAAGATTTCCAAATCTCTCTCTTTTGGAACGGAATTAACTAAGATTTTGAGTATGTGCCAGAGTTCGAGTCGACTCGAATGAATTTAAGAATCGACTCGTGGGCGAGTCGACTTGTGCATATTCAGGAGTCGACTCGAGGTCGAGTCGACTCGCGCTTTACTGGAGTCGACTCGAGGTCGGAAATCCGTCTTTTACTAATCGAAATGATTTTTTCCAAACTTCCTTTTCGGCCGCCATTGTTCCAAAAATCCTAGAGTCGTCTCCTACCTCGTCCCTGACCTCTTTTTTCATCCTTTCTCCATTGTTTCTTCCCTTTTTCTCGTATTTTCATTCGTGTTAGGTCAAAAATGCCTAGGAAAGCTGTCGTTCTTAGCCGGAAGAGACCTCTCACAGCGAGCGGCGTTGAGAGATGGTCGAAGGCGCGGAACGAACTCGTGAGGCCACCACCTCCGGTTCCTTCTCCGCCTAGGTCGATTCCCTCGCGTCCGTGCGCTAGGAGGGTTGTCTCCACCAGGAGGAAGGTCAACTTCGACTTCCTCTCCCGGGAAGGGTTCACACTAGGGCATCACCTTAGGGCCCAAGGCTTAGATTATTTTTGTTCCCTTGACTATACCCAGGGTTAGTTAGAAAATTCTATGGGACCGTCACACGGGGTGGCGGTGATATTCAAGGGACTGTAGCAAATGTCCCTGTTTCTATTTTGGAGGATCTCATTGCTCGAGTCCTCCACCTCTCCCAAGAGGGGATTGCTCCCACTCATCCCACCGATAGGACTGAGGCCCTTACGGCCATCCTAGGGAGACTACCTCAATTCCCCATAGAGGAGGTGTTTGCAAATCAGCTTTCAGCTGAAATGCGACTCCTCCTGAGTATCATCTCTAGGACTCTCTTTTCCAAGACCGGTAGGTTTGATTTCATTTTTGAAAAAGACCTAGCCTTGATGTTCTATATCCTACATGTCATTCCCCTCAACTTTCCAAAAACTCATTTACAGCTACCTTTGTGAACCTCTAGACAAGCCTAGATTGAGTCTAGTCTGAGGAGCTGGTTCAGGGTCAGTACTTGAGCCTCGCAGCTATTAGGGAAGACACGAAGCAAATGCAAGATTTTGTTAGATCTGAGCTGCTAAGGTTAAATTCTAGAGCAGAAAGGCTTGCAAATGTAGTGATAAACAAGCTGGATGCAATCAATGAGAATGTAACCCAACTGACCCAGACCCAAGCTACGGCGACTTCAGAGATTATTGCACAACTAGGGAATGTGTCTGAAGGAATGAGTTTAGTTTTGCAGGCTCAGCGGCGATGTATGGGAGCCTCATTCTCTTCCACCAGACGTCCTTAGTTGTACTTTTGTTTTATTATCATGTAAAGTCCTTTTGGACTTTCAAACAATGTACTCAAATTTTGTAATTCATACAATGAATTGAAGTTATTTTCAAAAAACTTGAGTATTGTGCCTTGTTATGTCTCTTTGTGTTATGTGCTTTTTGCTATGATGACAAAAAGGAGGAGAAAAATAAGATATTTGCAAAGAAATCTAAACAAGAATATTTTTAAGCGAAAAGAAAACCAAATGTGATTTGTTCTCAGTGAAGAAAATAAGATATAATTGCAAGTAAACCAAAAGTGATTTGTTCTTAGTGGATTCGATACCTCGAGGTTCATTATTTCTCTGTTGGGGCTCCTCAAGGAGTAATCTCCAGAATCTATTCAAGGGACATTCGGAGATTAGTTGAATCATATTAAAGAATAAATTGTCAGATTTTTCCTTCTCTAATTAAAAGAAATTTAAAAAAAAAACTTGAATAAAGTTCAAACAAAATAGAATGCAAATATTGAGGGGAAGAATATGAAATTCTAAGAAAGCAAATTCATTAAAGACGTATAAGCCAAACAATTGATTGCATGATTTGAAGGCTTATATAATTCCAAATGAAAGGAAGAGCTTTAATTTCAAAATATACTGACTCATTCCTTTCAATTTTGGATATACTAAATGACTAGATATTTGAATTCATTTCAAAACTTTATCTATGAATCATTCTTTGAATGGGTAAGTTACTTTACAAATACTTAATGTTTTATCATCATCAAAAAGGAGAGATTGTGGAGTGATTGAGTAAACCCCTATTTGATTTTGATGAGCTCAAAGCATTTGAGCATATTTTATGTTATACTAATGAATTCAATCTAGTGTTTCCGGCAAATATGTGTGAATTTCTAGTTAAATGCCTCAAGCTCTGGTTCAAAGTAATTTGGATAAGTATTGGACTCAATTTGAACCATAGTCTGCATCCCGAGTCGACTCCGGAAGATTACGAGTCGACTTCGACTGAGAACAGACAGAAAGACAGAAAGAAGAGTTTCAGACCCTGTCAGCGAGTCGACTTCAAAAAGTTTCGAGTCGACTTTGATGCTTGCCGAGTCGACTCCCAGCGGTTCCGAGTCGACTCCAAAGGGTAACAGACAGAAAGACAGAACGATGGATTTTAGACCCTGTTACCGAGTCGACTCTAGAAGGTTACGAGTCGACTTCGATGTTTGGTGAGTCGACTCCTAGTTATATCTGAGTCGACTCCTAGAGGAAAGTAGTCTGAAAGGTAGAGACCAATCTTGGAAACCCTGTGAACGAGTCGACTTCAAGAGTTCCAGAGTCGACCTCCAAGTCAGCCGAGTCGACTCCAACAAAGCGCGAGTCGACTCCGAGGCAGTTCAGTTCAATAGACAGAGAATCGGTTTTTCGGACTCTGAGAACAAGTCGTCTTCCGAAGATCTCGAGTCGCCTCTCAAGATAGCCGAGTCGACTCCAAGAAAACCCGAGTCGACTCAAGGAAGAAAAATGAAAAGATGGATTTCTGGAACCCTGAGAACGAACCGACTCCTAAGTGCCTGAGTCATCTCCAGATGTTGGCGAGTCGACTCCAGGACAGGACAAGCACTTTAATTCAAATCCTGAACAATGGGCGAGTCGTCTCTAGTAAAGCGTGAGTCGACTCCAGCAACAGTCGAGTCGACTCCAGATCGCACGAGTCGACTCCGATCCCAACGGATACATTGTCAGGATGTGCAGACGGAATAGAACGACTTAAATCTCTCTCTAATGGCTAGTTTTCGAATGAAATTACTTAAATAGCCAGAGTGAACAATAGTAGATAACGAGAGAGCTATTCCATCTGAGCATTAAAGCATTTCAACTACCAAGAGCTTCTTTAGAGTAAATACAAGCAAAAGAAGAAAGATGTGCATTCAACTCAATCCGAGAAGTGCTTCCTTCGCATTCAAGGCTTACTACCGTCCTCCAACCATCAGTGCTTTCAAGAGGAGACTCAAAAATCGAGAAGCTTCTACTTTCCCATCTAAAATCTGTTTGAGGGCTTCTAACTTTACTTTGCTTATATTGTTCTCACATCTGCTTTTTAGAAGTTTTCTTTGTGAATTCCCAAACTTTGTTTTTCTTACTTGATTCAATCAGGAAATTGAATCAAGGATTGTAAGGTTTGTTGGTGAGCCAAAGATAAAACCAACGGTATAAGGTTGTGGTTGGTGAACCGGAAAAAACCAACTGGGTTTGATTGTGAATCCGGAAAAATAATCAGATGGTTCTAGTCGGTGAGCCTGTAAAAACCGACCGAGTTCGTTGTAATCTCGTGAAAACAACAAGTTAGGTTGTGAGCTCGTAAAACAACCGGCTGTAATCCTAGGGATTATAGTGAACACTCAATGCGGCTTGGGGAGTGGACGTAGGAGCAAGAGTTGGCTCCAAACCACTATAAACTTTTCTGTGTTTGTATTGGTTGTTGTCTCTTTCTCTCTCTTCACTCACTGCATCTAGTAAACTAACTAATTTGCTTACAATAGATTCAGTTAATTACTCATTATATTTTTAATTGGTTAATATTTAATTAAAATCCAATTCACCCCCCCTCTTGGGTTGTCTTCTTGGGCAACATCTAATTTTGTATCAAACTTTCCTATATTGTTTTTATCATTATTGTGTATGTAGCATATACAACCAAACTCATGAAAGTGACTAATATTTGGTCTTTGATGCGGTTGGATCCACTAGACCGCCTCGAACTGAATCATTTGGTTATTTTTGCTTTTGAGTCCTTGATGTTAATTTTATTTCAGTATAGCCTTGCCCGGGCTAGCCGACTTGGCCTTTATTAGAGTCGTTTTGGGTTTAGTTGTTTCTTGAATTCAATTAGACCAAGTCAAGTTAAGGGGTCAGGTAGCCACCTATAAATAGATGTGGTGAGCACCTATTTCAGCATGCAAAAATTAATTGAAAGGCTTTTGCCCTAGCTCTCTTCCCTTCTCTCCTCTCTTCTTGCGACGCCTTCCCCCTCTCCCTAGGCCGCCGTCCAAGGCCGCCGCCCCCTCCTTCATCCGGCTGCACTACCTCTGTCCCGAGAGGCTAGCCACCTTCTCCCTCTTCTTCCTCTCCTCCTTGATCCCTACCAGCCTCTACAAACAACTCCATCCCGTCGGATTATCAGCCCGTCCTCCCCTGCGCAGTTGTTAGTCGAAGGCTGATATCTTGAGATCCCGGCGTTCTCTCTAGATCCACAACCTACCGCTGGAAAGCTAACGTGGAGGCCTACAATATATCCAAAATTGAGATCGATCTGACGGACAGATCTTCAGAAATCGTGCCTGAAATCAGATCGAAACCATCATCCCAGAAATCAAGAAGAGTAAAGAATCTTGGGATACAGATCAAATTCTATCGGATCACATCAATTTGGTATCAGAGCAGTTCATGTTAGGAATCTGCCCACGCCATAGAAAATTAAAAACTTTTCAGATGGCAGCAGAAGAGGCATGTGCGGGATCGACGTTCATCCTATGAATGTTGTTCAAAACCGTTCGTAGATAGATTAGAATTAAAAAAAATTTAATCTAATTATGAAAATCAGATCTTCACCTTGTGCGAGTAGATGATCACCGCAAACTGAAGTTCGTGGTTTAGGATGAAGGTTCGCTTGAAGCCGTTCATGCATCCAGCCACTACGGATATCCACACGAAGCAGAGAACCGATCAAAGCTTCCTTGTCTCCCCGGGGTGCTAGCTCCCTTGCAGAGACTACTTTAGATGGTTGATTTCCTCCCTTTGAATCAACTCTTGATTATGCTTGGGAGGAGGAAGAAGAAGAAGGCTCTAAAGAGAAGAACCAAAGGCTACTTGCAGCCTTTTCTTTTCCCTGCGTTGGAAGAAGGAAGGGAGGAGGGCCGCCAACACCTTTCTTTTATTTCCCTTGCTTGCGGCTGAAAACCAAGAGGAGGAAGGGGGCTCACGGCTGGAGAGGGAAGAGGATTCTCATGCCCTAGGTGCTGCCCCTTTGCATCCCTTTTATGGCGTGTGGAGCTCCTACTAATTAGGAGCTCCTTACAATTTTCCAAGAGGGGCGCCGACCCCTCTTGTGTTGCCGCACCAACCAAGAGAAAGGGGAGGTGCCCTTTTGTGTTGCCCTAGTCCTCATTAAGTAAAGATTGGGAGGCCCCTATTTGGTTTAGTCATAATCATATTAGGCTTTAACCAAATCATGAACCATTTGGGTTTAATCTAGGTAAGTCCTAATCCAATTAGAACTTAAATCAATTTTAACTCAATTGAACTCTTCAATCCTAATCTAATTAGGAGTCTTGTTAATTCATTAGATTAATAATTAATTAGGACTTAAGAAATCCTAATCCAAGTAGGATTTATTCAATTTTAGTCCTAATCCAATTAGGACTCTAATTTGAATCCGAAGTCTTAATCCAATTAGGATTTCTAGAAATCCTATTCTAAGTAGGAATCCAAATTGAACTCAAAATCCTAATCTAATTAGGATTGTAGGAATTCTACTCTAAGTAGTACTTCCAGTCCTAGTCCAAGTAGGATTTCTCATCCTAATCCAATTAGGACTCCCGAAATCCTATCCCAAGTAGGATTCGTGTTTAAGTCCAATTAACTAATTCCCATTGTTCCTTCTTCAACTTGATCATCAATCGAATTGATTACTTGTGATTCATAGTCGCGTTTCAACCATCGGATCGGTCAATACTTCTAGTGTGTGTGACCCCATAGGTTCTATTCTGACTGGTAGTGAGATATATTGCAATCTCTATCACAATATCATTGAAAACTACTTTCAATGGGTTGGAATAGTTCCAACTCAACTCATCAGGATTTATCGATCATCGAGATATTTCCTGTAAGTCTCACCATCCACCAGTGACACCTAGCAGTATGTAGTGGCTACCCAGCATAATGGAATGATGAACCTCTAGATGCAGTTATCGTATGATACAGTCCTACTATCGTGGATCCCTACAGGATGGAGGTCATGGACAACTCGTCAAACCCCATCGTCTGTCATATGTTAAGATTTATTCAACTTAAGCTCGAGAGTGAAAAACACTTTCTCCACTGTACAATCTGCCCCGGCCGAGGTCTTACAAACTCAGTCTTATAAATCACATAGGATCTCTCCTTATCTATCAAGGTCGATAGATTCCATATAAGTGCATACCCTACTCCTACAGTGAACCTACTGCAGCCAATCTACACTACATGGACCCATATGTCTAGAGACCATGTATATGTATAGTCAAACTACAATAACCTCACTATGAGTAGCCGAAGCACCGAAGATCAAAGGACCAGTCACACTACTACAACATCAAGCAAGTCACCGACGAGTGGATAGACATCCAAGTGACTTCTTGTTTTGGTCACGCTCAGTATCCTTGTTCTTAACAAGCACCTGCACTATTACTTCAGTGTCGCCACACTGTGGACTCGAGTCTCGTCCATCCATAAGGAAAGCAATGTGTGCACCGATCGGATCGATCACCGTCCTCGTGATGATCCATTGATCAGGAGCATTCAGAAATTAATCACCAATGATGCATGGCTCAAATTCTTAACTCTTAAGAATATGCATCATCATCTTATTAATTCTTGGACGATTCATAGACACATAAACAATATGCATGAAAAGGATGCCTTTTATTTATTCAATAATAAATAGTCAAGTACAAAATTATATCCTAGAATTAATAATGTTTCAGCCAGATTGGCTTCTAGGGCATACATCTAACAGTCTCCCACTTGCACTAAAGCCAATCAGTCATATATCTTAGTCCCATCTTCTCAAGGTGGGCTTCAGTCTTTTGCTGACTCAGCTGCTTAGTGAACGGGTCTGCCACGTTGTCCGCAGAGTCTACTCTCTGCACCTCGATATACTTCTTCTCAACATAGTCGCGTATGAGGTGGAAGCGCCGCTCTATATGCTTGGACTTCTGATGAGACCTTGGCTCCTTAGCAAGAGCTATGGTGCCATTATTATCACAGTAGAGTGTTATGGCATCTGATATCATCACGTCCAACTCTGCATAAAATTTCTTGAACCAAAAGCCTTCTTTAACAGCTTCAGAGGCGGCGATGTATTCAGCTTCCATAGTAGAATCAGCAATGATCGGTTGTTTAGAACTTTTCCAATTCACCGTACCACCATTGCACAAGAATACATATCCAGATGTTGACTTTCTATTATCGATATCAGTCATGAAGTCTGAATCTGTGTACCCTTCTACCTTTAACTCTGATGTTCCTCCAAAGATCAAGAATAAATCTTTAGTTATTTTTAAGTACTTAAGAATATTCTTCACAGCTGACCAATTGAGGATGATAGTGGTATTTTGATGATTAATACAATGATTAAGAGTATGTTACAAGTTAATTCGATACATCATTAATAAGTCCGTCACTCTCGATACATTAGTATAATGAGATTAAGATGTATTTCAATGATTATTAATGAGATAAAATTTGCCATAGAAAAGGGATAGTGCATTCTAAATTCTAATTCGGCAAAGTTTCAAGTGAAACATACTTTTAAGTGGACAATAGTAATTTTCATTGTTTGGAGTATGTAGCACTAGCATGACATATATTCAAAATTGTTTAAAGTTTATTTCATTGATTATATGGATGAATCTAACCTTAAGTTGCAGCAAAGTGTGGATTGAGTCGATCCCAAGATTGATTGAGTCGACCCCGGTACATCAAGAAACCATCTGGCACACTTCTGCAAAAATGGCACGGATGAACAGTACTTGGGTCGACCCAAGCAAAGGATGAGTCGACCCAATCCTCAAGCCTCAAGAAAACAGTTCTCTGGAAACCCTGAGAGGGTCGACCCAAATGAAACTTGAGTCGACCCAAACTTGAGTCGACTCCGAGTTAACATGAGTCGACCCAAAGGCAATGACATTCAAAAATAGGTTCTCTGAAAATCCTGAGAGGGTCGACCTAAGTGGAAGTTGAGTCGACCCAACTGAACCTTAAGTCGACCCAAAAAGTGTTGAGTCGACCCAAGTGAAGGAAGGCTGAAATACAAGGTTCTGTGGTTTCTAAGAGGGTCGACCCAAAAAGTATTGAGTCGACCTAAGTGAAAGTTGGGTCGACCCCAGTAAAAGTTGAGTCGACCCAAGCACGGGCAGAAGCATAACGGCTAGTTCTGCAGAAGTACTTTCAGACCTTCCAATAGTGAGTAACGGCTAGTTTTTAAATTCTAACTATTGGAGCTTGTCCAATGGATGAAGGAAACTATTTAAAGTGACACTATTCATCAAAGAAAACATCCTTTTGCAAAATATAAAAGCTTACACAAGAAAGACAAGTGCCCTAATCTTCTTCATCCAAGTGCTTCATTCAAGAGTCAAAAGGAAGTGGTTGAGGAGATTCCAAGAGATATTAAGAGCTCCATCCACCCTTGAAGAGTGAAGCATTTCTGACAAAGAAGAGAGAAGTTTCATCAAGCGATAACTATTCTCTAAACTCTTCTTTGTAGCTTATAAATGTTATATTTGCTCATCTAGAAGTTTCAACATTCTTCTTTCTTTTTAATCACCTTGTAAAGGTTTGTTGGTGAGCCCGTAAAACCAACGGTGTAGGTTTATTGGTGAACCCGTAAAACCAATTGTGAAGGTTCGTTGGTGAGCCCGTAAAACCAACATAGATTCTTGGTGATCCCGAAAAACCAAAGTGTAAAGGTTTTTGGATTGTGAGCCCGGAAAACAATCCAACTGTAATCCGCGGGATTATAGTGAATTTCCAAGGGGTCACTTGGGGAGTGGACGTAGGTGCTTAGGAGAGCACCGAACCACTATACTTCTTGTGTGTTTGTATTGTGCATTGTTATAATTTCACTCACTCATCAATTGACTAAAGTAAGATTGTAAAAATTAAGAGAAACCAATTCACCCCCCCCTCTTGGCTTGTCACCTTGGGCAACAAGTGGTATCAGAGCGAGGTGCTCATATAGTATTTATTGATCTCACAATCAGAGACAAAGATCATGACAACCCAAGTGGGATGTTCTATGAGTGAGGGGCAATCCACAAATAGACCTCCTCTATTTAATGGCACTAATTACACATACTGGAAAACTAGGATGAGGATATTCATTCAAGCTCTAGACTATGAATTGTGGTATATTATAACTAGAGGACCTCACACATCTACAATTAGTATAGAGGGCACTATCATTCCCAAACCAGAAATGGATTGGAATGAAAATGATAGAAGAGTAGCACAATTAAATGCTAAAGCAATAAATGTACTTTACTGTTCACTAGATGTAAGTGAATATAATAGAATATCTACATGCATCTCTGCAAAAGAAATTTGGAATAAACTTGAGGTCACACATGAAGGAACTAATCAAGTTAAAGAGTCAAAAATAAACATATTAGTACATAAGTATGAGTTGTTTAAAATAGAATCCACTGAGTCCATAACTAAAATGTTTACTCGTTTCACGGAAATCATAAATGGGCTAAAGAGTCTAGAAAAGTCTTATACTAACTCTGAATTGGTGCGAAAAATTCTCAGGTCTCTACCAAGAGTTTGGGAGGCCAAGATAACCGCAATTCAGGAAGCAAAAGACCTCAATACACTGCAATTGGAGGAACTTCTAGGATCACTCATGACCCATGAGTTGACCATGAGGCAAAATTCAGAAGATGAGATCAAGAGAAGAAAGACCATTGCCCTAAAGTCTACCACTCCAAAACAAAAAACTGAATCGGAAGAATCTGATGATGATGATGAATTTGATGAAGAAGGAATGGCTATGCTTGGAAGAAAATTCAGAAAATTTATGAGAGGTAAGAAGAGATTTCATAAAAAGAAACCTTCTTCAAAGGTAGCTCAAGCAAAGAAAAGGGTAAGGACAAAGAGAAAGAAAAGGAAACACCAATTTGTTATGAGTGTAACAAGCCCGGGCATTTCAAGATAGATTGCCCGGAATTAAAGTGGATGGCAAGAAAACTTAAGAAGAAGAACTTCATGGCTGAATGGAGTGAAAGTGAGGAGTCAAGTTCGGAAGAGGAAGATCATCAAGAGACGGCCCAAATCTGCCATATGGCCAATGACGATGAGGTAGATTCTGAACTTGAATGTGATTTTACTGTTGATGAATTACATGATGCATTTTTAGAACTCATGGAAGAACACAAAAAACTGATCAATAAAAATAAAGTTCTAAAAGAAGAAAATCAATCTCTTATCAAAGATAAGCTGAAACTATCTAATAACTATGAAACATTAAGTAGGAGACTCACAAATGAAACCAAGAATCTAATTGCTGAAAATGTCAAGTTAAAGAAAGATGCTAAAAAATATAAATCCTTAGTAGACAAGTTTACACTTAGCTCAACCAAATTAAATATGATTCTTGATAGTCAAAAAGCTGTATATGATAAAGCTGGATTAGGATATAAAACAAATAGAAAACAAAAATACTTAAAGAACATATTTGTAAAAGCTAAAAATGAAAATATAACTTGTCATTGTTGCAATAAATTAGGACATAAAGCATATGAATGTAACTATAGAAAGTCTAGCTACAACAAATTGAGTAATAATTATAAGCTTAAATCCAAGAAAGTTTGGGTTCTAAAAGGAACATCAAGTACTAACCCAAAAGGACCCAACATAGTTTGCGTACCTAAAGCTCATTCTTGATCTTGATTGCAGGGGTGTTTTGCAGCTAATAAGGTGGATAAATGATGGTATCTAGATAGCGGCTGTTCAAGACACATGACCGATGACGTAGACCAATTTGTCACCTTGGAGTCTAAGAAGGGTGGAGTAGTAACCTATGGAGACAATGAAAAAGGGTATATCATTGGAAAGGGTAAAATTTTCATTACTCCATCTACTTTCATAGAAAATGTCTTATTAGTTAATGGTTTGAAACATAACCTACTTAGCATAAGTCAATTTTGTGATAAAGGGTTTAAAGTCACATTTGAAGCATCAGTATGCATAATCACAAATCCTAAAGATAATAGCATTGTACTTATAGGACAAAAGCAAAGAAATATTTACATGGTAGATCTTCATGAATTAGGCAAGAAAAATGGATTATGTTTAATTACTAATGAAGAAAAGAAAAATAAAACAAGTTGGCTTTGGCATCGTAGACTAGGACATGCTAGTATGGATTTAATATCAAAACTAGTCAAGAAGGAATTAATAAAAGATGTGCCAAAATTGATCTTTGAAAAGGACAAAATTTGTGGACCATGCTCATTAGGAAAACAAACAAAATCATCCTTCAAATCAAAGACTATAGTATCAACAACTAGGCCTTTTGAACTCATACATATGGATCTATTTGGACCCACTAGAACTGCGAGTCTAGGAGGAAAGAAGTATGGACTAGTTATAGTAGATGATTTTTCAAGATATACATAGATTTTATTTTTGGCACATAAGAATGAAGCATTTTCAGCATTCTTGAAATATTATAATAATATCATAAATGAAAAGAAGCTCACCTTAATAGCAATTCGAAGTGATAATGGAACTGAATTTGAAAATCAACACTTTGAAGAATTTTGTAATAAAATGGTATCTCACATCAATTTTCAGCACCTAGAATGCCTCAACAAAATGGGGTTGTTGAAAGGAAAAATAGGACCTTGGCAGAAATGGCACGCACGATGTTGTGCGAGTCAAATCTTCCAAAGTACTTTTGGGCTGAAGCTATAAGCACTGCTTGCCATATTCTAAATCGGGTTTTAATATGACCTATAACCAAGAAAACTCCTTATGAACTTTGGAAGAATAAGAAATCAACCACTAAATATCTTAGAGTATTTGGATGTAGATGTTTCATTTTAAACAATGGCAAGGAGGATCTAAGTAAATTTGATGCCAAGTCAGATGAAGGTATCTTCTTAGGATACTCCACATCTAGCAGGGCATATAGAGTGTTTAATAAAAGAACTCTTGTAGTCGAAGAGTCAGTTAATATCATATTTGATGAGTCTGATAGTGAGTCTGCTAGGAAAGAAAATATCCTTGATGATGATGGAGAAATTATTAACTTTGAAAAATTGAATCTTGATGACGTGCCAAATCAAGATAAGGAAAATGATCGCGTGCCACCACAATCTCAAGACTTGCCAAAGGAATGGAGGTATGCATATGGACACCCTAAAGACTTAATCATTGGTGATCCATCTCAAGGGGTAAGAACTCGATCCTCTCTTAAAAATTTAAATAATTATCTTGCTTTTGTTTCACAGTTAGAACCTAAGACTTATGAAGAAGCTGAAAAAGATACCAATTGGATAAATGCTATGCAAAAAGAATTAAATCAATTCAAAAGAAGTAATGTATGGACATTAACTGAGAGACCAAAGCATAACTCTGTAATTGGAACAAAATGGACCTTTAGAAATAAATTAGATGAAAATGGGGTAGTTATAAGAAATAAAGCTAGACTTGTAGCTAAGGGATACAATCAAGAAGAAGGGATAGATTTTGAGGAAACATTTGCTCCCGTAGCTAGATTAGAGGCTATTAGATTACTTCTAGCTTTTGCATGTTTCATGGATTTCAAATTGTATCAAATGGATGTAAAAAGTACCTTCTTAAATGGTTTTATAGAGGAAGAAGTATATGTAGAGCAACCTCCTGGTTTTGAGAATCATGAATTGCCAAATTATGTGTTTAGACTACATCAGGCATTATATGGATTGAAGCAAGCACCTAGGGCTTGGTATGATCGACTAAGCAAATTTCTACTAAATAATGAGTTCAGTAGAAAAAATGTAGATAAAACACTTTTTCTCAAAAGAAAAGACAAAAATCTGCTAGTGGTACAAATATATGTAGATGACATAATCTTTGGTGCCACAAATGATAATCTTTACAAAGAGTTTGCTAATTTAATGCACGAAGAATTTGAGATGAGTTTGATGGGAGAACTAAGTTTCTTTCTCGGATTACAAATCAAGCAAACCAAAGAAGGTATTTTCATTCATCAAACTAAGTATACAAAGAAAATATTAAAGAAGTTTGGAAATGAAAATCATAAGGGAATAGGCACCCCAATGAATCCCACTAGTAAGCTAGACAAAGATGAGAAAGGAAAAAGTATAGATATGAAGCTTTATAGAGGCTTAATTGGATCTTTGCTCTACCTTACTACTAGTAGACCAGACATAGTATTTAGTATGGGAATATGTGCTAGATACCAATCAGATCCTAAGGAGTCACATTTAAGTGCTGTTAAAAGAATCCTTAGATATTTAAGAGGAACTACAAATATAGGATTATGGTACTCAAGAGACTCCTGTCTAGATTTGCTTGCCTACTCAGATGCAGATTTTGCTGGATGCAAATTAGATAGGAAGAGCACTAGTGGAACATGTCAATTTTTAGGAAATAACTTAGTATCATGGTTTAGCAAAAAGCAGAATTCAGTAGCACTGTCAACGGCTGAAGCTGAATATATAGCTGCCGGCAGTTGTTGTGCTCAAGTACTATGGCTTAAGCAACAATTAGAGGACTATGGAGTTAAACTAGATAACATTCCTATAAAGTGTGATAATACTAGTGCCATCAACCTTACTAAAAATCCGGTTCAGCGCTCTAAAGCCAAACACATTGAAATAAGATATCATTTTATTAGAGATCATGAGCAAAATGGAAACATATGTATTGAGCATGTATGTATTGAGAAACAATTAGCTGACATATTCACAAAATCTTTGAGTGAAGATAGATTTTGCATGCTTAGGAGGGAATTAGGCATATGTGATCCTTTTGATTGAGGAGATATAAAAAGGAGCAAGCTGTCTCATGATACTCTCCTCCCATTTCTAAAAACCCATGAAACATTAGTCAAACTAGTAATCTATAGATTCCTTACTCATGTATCATTGTCCCAGTAAGAATTTGTAAGGATTGGAAGAAAGAAAAATTTTTAAAAGGAAAAAGGAAGAGAAAGAAAAATTTCTGAACTAGGGTCGACCCAACCCAGAATGGGGTCGACCCAATGTTGAGTCGACCCAAGAAAAATCTAGGGTCGACCCAACGACGGGACCCCACTGTTAAAAGGGGGACCCATGAGCAATCTAGGGCACTATTTTCACTTTGTCCTCTTCCAAAAACCCTATTCCCCACTCTCAAATCTCTTCCAATCATCTCCAAACAGTAGAAGGAAGCTTCCCCAAGCCGTTAGATCAAGATCTTGAAGAAATGGGACCCAAGAAAGCCGTAGCCAAGCGATCCGGGAGGGTTTCACGGACCACCCGTGTTGAAAGAGATGCTACAGAGCCTTCTACAGTGTCTCCACAAGGTGAGACACGTGTAGAGCCTCCTCCTCCTCCCTCCCCTTCAGTCCAACTTGCGAAATTTGCGGGAAGACCGGTTACCACGGGAAGAAGGATCCACTCCGAGTTTTTGGATCAAGAAGGGTTTCGGTTGGGTGATTGGATCCGAAGGCAAGGATGGGAGTATCTTTGCTCCCTAGATGTGGTGATCTACCCAGGATTGGTTCATGAGTTCTATACCTTCCTGAAAACTGGAATGGGAGGGCTTATATCTGAAGCCCGAGGAGTAAGGGTTAGGGTTTCCGAAGAAAGTTTAAGTGAGTTGCTTCATCTCCCCTGCGAAGGAGCAACTCCAGAAAAGCCTGAAAATAAGTTGAGAGCTCTACAGTTGATTCTTGAGGATGATGATTTTGACTATTCCGAAAATGTAATAGCAAGCTCTCTTTCAGCTGAAATGAGGTTGTTGCACAACTTCATAGGTCGGATTTTGTTTCTGAAAAGCGGAAGATTTGATCTCATTTCTGAGCGAGACTTGGTCGTCATGGAGCACATTATTCAGGGCATTCCCCTGAACCTCCTAGCTATGATACTTAGGCAGATGAGAAAGGTCATATGCAATTCGAGAGTCTCCCTGCCTTATGGTATGATACTCACCCTGATCTTCCGACAGCATGACATATCAGTAGAGGGAGAGATCTCCAGGCATCTACTATTCACTGACACATACACTGCACGATCCCTTATTCGCATGGGTTATGAGAAGGTGAACGGGCAGTGGGTACGTGCAGGAGCTGGGATTCAGGGTGATGCACCAGAGGGTGATGCACCAGAGATTGGAGACCCCATCCCTAAGGATGAGGAGCCTACGGATCATCTTACAGCACCTTCAGAGGCTGGACCTTCGTCATCTGTTCCCGCGGGATACACAGATGAGTTTTGGAGTAGAATGACTGAGCTTATGTCAGCTCAGGCGAGGACTATCACTGATGGACTGACGAGCAGATTGGATATTATGACTGCTGAGATTAGCGATCTTAGAGAGTAGGTAGGAGCTCTACGGAGAGAGAGCGAGGTTCATGGACCATCTGTGCCCCAGGCAGCTGAGTCAGAGATTTCGGCACAGAGTCATCCAGCTCACCGAGCTCCACGCCAGACTCAGTCCCATCAGGCTCGACCTCCCCTCGCCACTTATGCTAGAAGGATGAGGACTAGATCACAGCCATTAGATACCCCCTAGGCTGATGTTAGCACCTTTGGTATTAGTGCCTAGTGTTCGTCCTTTCCTGCCTACCTAAAAATATGCTAGACAGATCGTTGTTAGAACCAACGAACAAAAGTTAAATTTAAATTTACTCTTACCTGTTCTACTCGAAGAATAGTGGTTGTAAGAGGTCGATCCACAGGGAGGCGATTGGAGTTGCATAAAAATAAAAACGTTCACTCAGATTCAAAATTGATTTTTGAATGATCAAAGAAAAAACATTACGTTGGGGATGTTGATGGATTCTCTAGTCTACTGGAGAATAATTTTTAATTGAAATTAACCAGAAAACATGTACTTAGAAAAAAGCATTTTTAATGAAAAATAAAGCTCTGGCATAAAATTAAAATGGATGAAACTAGGAGGATTGAAGCAAACATAAATTTCATAAAAGAAGATTTAATGTATTGCATAAAAGAAATTAAAATTTCAGTATAAATAAAATCTTAAAAGTAAAACACTCCACCAAAATAAAATTCTCTAAAGTTAAAACTTAAAACATTGTTCTCAAGTAAAACTCAAACTCAAAACACATTGCTCTCAATAAAACTAAACATAAAACATTGCTCTTTAAAAATAAAACTAAGCATGAAACATTGCTCTTAAAAATAAACTAAACATGAAAAGAAAAAAAAAAGAAAAAGAGAAAAAAACAAAACAAAACAAAGGAATGTGTTCTGTTTGAAAACAGAGCATCAACACTACTCTGTTTCTTCTTCCCCGAACCAGCCGACTCCTCCTTCCTTCTTCTTCTTTGGACCCGACCCCAACTGAGCTCTCCTTCTCCTCCGACTCTCGGCCTCAACCCCCAATCGAGCACACCCCTCTTCTCTTCCTCCTTCTCCTTTTATAGCCGCGGACGGGCCTGATGCAGAAGGGAGATGGCAGACGCGGTGAGGACGCGGGGAGGAGTCGATCACGGATGAGATCCGGGCGCTGGGAGCATGTGGATTACGGGATGCCGTGGATCCATGGGTGCAGAGGCGGGATGAGCTGGGATTCGGATTGTGGAAGGAGTGGATCACGGCTGGGATTCCGATGTGGAGGAAGGAGATCACCGGATTGGAAGCGATGCTGGCACGGGATCTTCAAATGGAGAAGGAAGATGGCGATGCGGTGCGGGATCGCCGGGAGGAATGCTTCACAGATGGAAGAATATCCATCTTCTTCTTTGGCCCACGGACGGTTGCTGGATCCGTGATGAACGCGGACGGGCTGATGTGGAAGGAAGGCGCTGGGATCTCGAATCCGGCTCGGCCGCGATGCTGGGAGCTGAGATTTGCTGGCTGTGAACGCGTTGATGGCGTGGAGGCTGGGATTCCGGCTCGGGATTCCTTCTTTGGACCTTGGTTGAGAGGCGGGCTGGTGCGGAAGAGAGGTTTCCTTCTTTGGGTCAATGGATTGGGGCGTTCATGGCATGGGAATCACTGGAGGTATCGCGGAGGAAGCGGTGCGGGATCTGGCACGCAGTGGAACGGGAGATGGACAGCCGCTGGAAGCTTCCTACTTCCTTCTTTCATTCTTTAGCACGGGGTGAAGCTGGAATGTGCTGGGATGCTGCTGTGATCGCGGTTGAGGGGCTGGAGCCGCGTTGGGTGCAAGAAAGGAAGGCATGGATGAGGCTGATCTGGGTCATTGGATGCGGACATGGAGGTGCTCGCGATGTTGTGATGTATAGTGGGATGAAGTCAGGATGTGCAGGCCCTGGAAGATGCTGGCTTGACTTGAGCTCGGGCTGCCGGGCATTGGGCTCAAACCTAATGTTAATTGGTTTCTTGGATTACTGCACTCAAACACAAATACCACGTTAATTAGTTAATTTTATTATTAATGATTAGCTAAAATACTAATTAAAATGGTCAGACGATTGCACTTTTGTGCTCTCATCACACCCCCAACCAGCTTATTGCTAGTCTCTAGCAATTTAGTGCGACAATGATAAAATGAGAGTGCAAAAGTTTTATTTATTATATATATATAAATATACATGAACTAAGATAAATACTCACTTTCGTAGAGCATTACGACTGCACTTAGCACGTGCAACAAGCCGTTAAACCCCTAGGTTACCCTAGTGGATGAGTGTTGTCTCGTGAGGGTTTGCAGTGAAGTTACCCACAAACTTCAATCCCAAAATAAAATTTGGTTTGTGAAATGAAAGTCTAGTTTCAAGTACATAACTGATAAGAATTTCAAAAGCACACAAGGTTTTAATTACTAAGTAGCCCAATTTCTAGATTAGTATGCAATTTAAGTTGAAGTAATTAGGTTTTCCGTTAGGAAGTTGTAAGACTTATTTATACTTGAGTGCTCAGTGAAGTTTGGACCATGCACAAGCTAAGGTTTTGGATCTCCAAAATATCGCTAATATTAGTAGTTTCCAAGAATTGGTCGGACAAGACCTATTTGCTGATTCAAAATCAACTTTTCTGCAGAATTTCGAGAGCTGTGGATGTTTACTTTAATACCTTATGGGATTTATCTGTAATATTCCAGTTTACTTGAATTTTTACAACGACGGCTTTCACACTATTGTCTTTCTTAAGGTCAATATACATTTTTTTTTTATTTTTTTTTTTTGCATTAAAGAGAAATGATAATGTATATATTGTGCACTTTTACTCCTGTCATGATTCCTCCATGTAGCGAGCAATTAGTCGACAATTCTCACACCAGTTGGCATGAGGTGTCGGGCATCAAGACTCCCCTACGGACCTATGCTCGGGTTCCTCATCACAGGCCCGCTGACCTTTGACAGTAGGTAGTCCTTTTCGATGTACCTGACTAAATCCACCATTTTTTTTTTTTTTGGATCAGAAAAAGATGGTTCATCAGGATTCGAGGTTGCTACCATATTCTCAACACAATGTCGAACCTATACCTTAGAAAATGCAGGCCAGATGTGTTGTGAAATTCAAAGCACTAATTAGCTTACAACTCACTAAAAGGAACTTAATAAAAAGAACTCACTTTGCACTACTTCCAACTAGTCATTGGGCTCTTAGATTTTATATACCTTGTGTGTTGTATATATATATATATTTTTTTTTTTCAAAAATTTTAACTAAAAACTTTTTTTTTATAAAATGCATAAAAATACCCCCAAACCTAAATCTAACATTGTCCTCAATGTTAAAGAAAATTTAAAGCAGTAAGAGAACAGAGGAGAAGTACCTGATATGGGTGGGTTAATTGAAAGTTGGGGCAAAATCTCCCAAACCTGCATGTTAGTAATTTATTGATGATTTTTTTTTTAATAAAAGAAACTTACATGTTGGGTTGCCTCCCAAAAAGCGCTAAGTTTTATGTCTTCAGCCAGACAATTCCGATTTACTCATAATAGATAAGGTCGGTCAGAAGTGTCTCCTCAACTTCTGGACTTAGATACTCAAGGTATGGTTTTAAATGATGTCCATTGACTTGAAAGGTCCTACCATCCTTGATGTTGCATATTACTACTGTTCCATGCGGGTGTACTTTCTCTACTGTGTATGGGCCAGTCCAGCGAGATTTAAGTTTTTCAGGGAATAGATGTAATCGAGAATCATATAAGAGAACTTTTTGTCCTTGGTAAAACTCTTTACGAGTAATCATTTTATCATGCATGACTTTCATGCGATTCTTGTACTTCTTAACACACTCGTAAGCATCGTTCCTAATTTCTTCAAGCTCGTCGAGCTGAAGCTTTCTATGTTCTCCCGCCTTGTCGAGATCGAAATTTAAGCGTTTGATTGCCCAATAGGCCTTGTGTTCTAACTCGACAGGCAAATGGCAAGCCTTGCCATAGACCATCCTGTATGGGGACATTCCAATTGGTGTTTTGTAGGCCGTACGATATGCCCACAATGCATCTGTTAACCTAAGGGACCAATCCTTTCGAGATGGATTGATAGTTTTCTCAAGGACGGTCTTGATTTCTCTGTTGGAAATCTCAACTTGTCCACTCGTTTGTGGATGATATGGTGTACCGACCTTATGGGTGATGTTGTACTTCCGAGCAAGAGCTTTAAAAATTCTATTGCAAAAATTTTTCCCCCCATCACTAATGATAGCACGAGGAGTGCCAAAGCGAGCGAAGACAGACTCCTTAAGAAACTTGATCACTACTTTGTGATCATTGGTCTTACACGCGATAGCCTCAATCCACTTAGATACATAGTCAACAGCTAGGAGTATGTACTGGTGCCCAAATGACATAGGAAAAGGACCCATAAAATCAATACCCCAAACATCAAAGATTTCTATAATTAAGATTGGGTTTAGGGGCATCTCATTTTTTCTTGAAATTTTTCCTAGTCTTTGACATCGGTGACATGCTCTGCAATACTCGTGTGAGTCATGAAATAGTGTGGGCCAATAGAATCCGCACTGCAAAACCTTTGCAGCCGTCTTTTTACCACTAAAATGACCACCACAAGCGTGGTCATGACAAAAGGAAAGGACATTCCATTGATCGTGTTCAGGGATGCATCGTCTGATGATTTGATCAGGACAGTATTTGAACAGGTATGGTTCATCCCAAAAATACCATTTTACACGAGCTAGAAAGCGAAATTTCTCTTGTTTGGTCCAAGAGCTGGGCATTTGTTCAGTAACAAGGTAGTTGACTACATCAGCATACCATGGAACATTGGTATGGGAAATCATCATTAATTGTTCATCAGGGAAGGTCTCGGACACAGGCATGGATTCTCCAGATGATTCAACAATTAATCTGGACAAGTGGTCAGCTACGACATTTTCAGATCCCTTTTTATCTCGAATTTCGAGATCAAATTCCTGGAGTAATAGGATCCAACGAATGAGCCTTGCCTTAGCATCCTTCTTTGTGAGAAGGTACTTAAGGGCGGCATGATCGGAATAAACAAGAACCTTAGATCCTATCAGGTAGGGACGAAATTTATCTAGGGCAAAAACCACTGCCAACAATTCTTTTTCAGTGGTAGAATAGTTAAGTTGGGCGTCATTCAGAGTTTTGCATAATGAATCACATGGGGAAGCTTCTCTACTCGCTGACCTAAGACAGCACCTATGGCATAATCGGATGCATCACACATGATTTCAAAAGGATGACTCCAATCAGGACTCCTTATGATGGGTGCTGAAGTTAGTTCAGACTTTAGTCTTTCGAAAGCAGTTATATAAATTGGCGAAAAATTAAAAGTAGCATCTTTCGCCAACAAATCGCATAAGGGTTTCGACAATTTACTGAAATCCTTGATAAAGCGGCGGTAAAAACCCGCATGCCCTAAAAAGGATCTGACTTCCCTAACAGTTTTGGGAGGTGGCAATTTAGCAATCAATTCTACTTTGGCCTTATCCACCTCAATTCCCCTTTGTGACACAATGTGTCCTAAAACTGTTGGGAACCCGCCCATGCCGCTGATATTTCAAAAATTTTTCAGATGGCAGCGGAATCGGCATGCGCGAGTTCGACGTTCATCGCATGAACGCTTGTTTCGAGACCTTTCGTAATTAGGTAAGAATTAAAACTTTTAGAACTAATAGGAAGATCAAATCTTCACCTTGCGCGGGTAGATGATCACCGCGAATCTGAATTCGTGGTTTTGGAAGAGGGTTCGTTTGAAGCCGTTCAAACGTCCGGCCTCTACGGGTATCCACACGAAGTAGAGAACCGATCAAAGCTTTCTTGTCTTCCCGGGGTGCTAGCTCCCTTGCAGAGACTTCCTTTGATGGCTGATCTCCTCTCTTTCTTTCAACTCTTGAAAGTGCTTGAGAGGAGGAAGAAGAAGGAGGGATGATGAAGAAGAACAAGAACCCTTTGCAGCCTTCTCTTCGTCTTGCGTTGGAACAAGGAGGGAGCAGGAAGGGACCCGTCAAGCACCTTCTTTTCTTCTCCTTGCTGTCGGCTGAAACAAGGGAGGAAGAGG
This sequence comes from Phoenix dactylifera, assembly GCF_051530095.1. Lineage (NCBI taxonomy): Eukaryota > Viridiplantae > Streptophyta > Magnoliopsida > Arecales > Arecaceae > Phoenix > Phoenix dactylifera. The sequence goes on from NC_143190.1 coordinate 22,871,066, forward strand.
GTGGCCACGGCACCAAGGGAAGAGAGGAATGACTCATCTAGGGCGCCGGCCCTAGCTCCTTTCTTATAGACATGAAGGGCTCCTACAATTTAGGAGCCCTTGACATCTTTCCAAGAGGGGGCGCCGGCCCCCTCTCTTCATGTCGCCCTAGCCAAGTGGAGAGGGGCTGATGCCCCTCTTACTTGATTAGCCTAATCCTCTTCCAAAGAGGATTAGGTCCCTCTTTCATGGTTTAATCCTAATCTAATTAGGATTGGCCAAATTGGGTTCAATCTATGCTAGTCCTAATCCAATTAGGACTTGAATGAACCATGACTCAATTGAACTCTTCAATCCTAATCCAATTAGGAGTCATGTTGATTCATTAGATTAATAATTAATTTAGACTTAAGGAATCCTAATCCAATTAGGATTTATTTAATTTTAGTCCTAATCCAATTAAGACTCTATTTGAATCCGTAGTCCTAATCCAATTAGGATTTCTAGGAATCCTACTCCAAGTAGGAATCCGATTTTGATTCAAAATTCCTAATCTCATTAGGATTGTAGGAATCCTATTCTAAATAGGAATCCCAGTCCTACTCCAACTAGGATTCCCAGTCCTAATCCAATTAGGACTCTAGGAATCCTACCCGAAGTAGGATTTGTGTTTAAGTCCAATTAATTAATTCCCTTTGTTCCTTCTTTAACTTCTTATCAATCAAATTGATTTCTTGTGATTCCTAATCACGATTTCAACCATCGGATCGGTCAATACTTCTAGTGTGTGTGACCCCATAGGTTCTATTCTGACTGGTAGTGAGATATATTGTGATCTCTATCACTATATCATTGAAAACTCCTTTCAATGGGTTGGAACGATTCCAACTCAACTCATTAGGGTTTATCGATCATCAAGATAATCCCTTATGAGTCCCACCATCCACCAGTGACACCTAGCAGCATGTAGTGGCTACCCAGCAGAATAGAATGATGAACCTCTAGGTGCAGTTAAACATGTGATACAGTCCTACTATCGTGGATCCCTACAGGACGGAGGTCATGGACAACTCGTCAAACCCCATCGTCTGTCATATGTCAAGATTTATTCGACTTGAGTTCGATAGTGGAAAACTCTTTCTCCACTTTACTGCCCTGGCCAAGGTCTTAGAACTCAGTCTAACAAATCACATAGGATCACTCCTCTTCTATCAAGGTCGATAGATTCCTTATAGGTGCATACCCTACTCCTACAGTGAACCTACTGCAGCCAATCTACACTGCATGGACCCATATGGCTAGAGACCATGTATGTGTGCAGTCAAACTACAATAACCTCACTGTGAGTAGCCGAAGCACCGCAGGTCAAAGGACCAGTCACACTACTGCAACATCAAGTAAGTCACTGACGAGTGGATAGACATCCAAGTGACTTCTTGTCTTGGTCACGCTCAGTACCCTTGTTCTCTAACAAGCACCTGCACTATCACTTCAGTGTCCCTACACTGTGGACTCAAGTCTCGTCCATCCAGAAGGAAAGTGATCTGTGCACTGATCGGATCGATCACCGTCCTCGTGATGATCCATTGATCAGGAGCATTTTAGAAATTAATCACCAATGATACATGGCTCAAATTCTCAACTCTTGAGAATATGTATCATCATCTTATTAATTTCTTGGACGATTCATAGACACATAAACAATATGAATGAAAAAGATGCCTTTTATTTATTCAATAATAAATAGTCAAGTACAAAATTATGTCCCTAGAATCAACAATGTGTCAGCCAAATTGGCTTCTAGGGCATACATCTAACAATCTCCCACTTGCACTAAAGCCAATTGGTCATATATCTTAGGCCCATCTTCTCAAGGTGGGCTTCAGTCTTTTGCTGACTCAGCTGCTTAGTGAAAGGGTCTGCCACGTTATCCGCGGAGTCTACTCTCTGCACCTCTACATATTTCTTCTCCACATAGTCGCGTATGAGGTGAAAGCGCCGCTCTATATGCTTAGACTTCTGATGAGACCTTGGCTCCTTAGCAAGGGCTATGGCGCCATTGTTATCGCAGTAGAGTGTTATGGCATCTGATGTCATCACATCCAGCTCTGCAATGAATTTCTTGAACCAGAAGCCTTCCTTAGCAGCTTCAGAGGCGGCGATGTATTCGGCTTCCATAGTAGAATCAGCAATGATCGGTTGTTTAGAACTCTTCCAATTCACCGTACCACCATTGCACAAGAACACGTATCCAGATGTTGACTTCCTGTCATCGACATCAGTCATGAAGTCTGAATCTGTGTACCCTTCTACCTTTAACTCTGATGATCCTCCAAAAACCAAGAATAAATCTTTAGTTCTTCTCAAGTACTTAAGAATATTCTTCACAGCTGTCCAGTGTTCTTCACCTGGATTCGACTGATATCTGCTTGTGACACTCACAGCAAGAGCTATATCAGGTCGTGTACATAGCATGGCATACATGAGGCTTCCTATTGCCGATGCATAAGGAATCTTGCTCATGCGTTGAATCTCCTCAGATGTGTTGGGGCACATCTTCTTGGAGAGATGAATTCCATGCCTTAGGGGTAAGAGACCCCTCTTGGAGTTTTCCATGCTGAACCTCTTCAGCACCTCCTCTATGTACATCTTCTGTGAAAAGCCAAGCATCCTTTTAGATCTATCTCTATAGACCTTTATTCCCAAAATATAGGATGCTTCCCCAAGGTCTTTCATGGAGAATTCTTTTGACAACCAGACCTTGACCGAGGTTAGCATGGGAATATCATTCCCAATCAGGAGAATGTCATCTACGTACAGTACGAGAAAAACGACAGCACTCCCACTAACCTTTTTATAAACACATGGTTCCTCTTCGTTTTTGATGAAATCAAACGTTTTGATTGCATCATCGAAACGAGTGTTCCAACTCCGAGAGGCTTGCTTTAGTCCATAGATGGACCTTTGCAGCTTGCAGACCTTGTGATCTCCATCACTGGAAGTGAAACCCAAAGGCTGTTCCATATAGATATCTTCATCAAGATATCCATTCAGGAAAGCAGTTTTCACATCCATCTGCCAGATTTCATAGTCATGAAATGCTGCAATGGCAAGCAATGTCCGGATGGATTTTAGCATGGCTACAGGTGAAAAGGTCTCCTGATAGTCAATACCTTCGCGCTGACTATACCCTTTCGCCACAAGCCTTGCCTTATAGGTCTCTACCTCTCCATCCGAACCTATCTTCCTTTTGTAGATCCATTTGCATCCAATAGGTACAATACCTTCTGGTGGATCTACTAAGGTCCAGACTTGGTTGGAATGCATGGAGTCTATCTCTGACTTCATAGCTTCCAGCCATTTCTCGGAATCGATATCAGATATCGCCTCGTTGTAGGTTTTGGGATCCTGTATGTGATCCCTATCTCCCATCAGGAATATTTCCTCGGTATCCTCTTCTAGTATACCTAAGTATCTATCGGGAGGATGGGAGACCCTACTAGATCTACGAGGTGGTCGAGGGACATCGTGTACTGGCTCTTTATGAATGGGTTCAATAGGATCCATGACTCGTTGCTTTTCAGAGACTTTCTCTTCAAGCTCAATTTTCCTCCCACTGCCTTTATCAAGGATAAACTGATTTTCCAAGAAGATGGCATGACGGCTCACAAACACATTGTGATCCTCTGAGACGTAAAAATTGTATCCTAATGACTCTTTAGGATATCCTATAAAACGAGCACTTATGGTCCTAGCCTCTAACTTGTCCGCCTGTAGTCGCTTGACGTGGGCCGGACATCCCCAAATCTTGAGATGACCCAGACTTGGTTTCTTACCATGCCATATCTCATACGGTGTGGTAGGAACGGATTTAGAGGGAACTCTATTCAATAAATAAATTGCTGTGAGTAAGGCATCTCCCCAAAGGAACATAGGTAAATCAGTGAAGCTCATCATGGACCTGACCATATCCAATAGGGTCCGATTCCTCCTCTCTGACACTCCGTTGAGTTGAGGTGTACCCGGAGGTGTCCATTGTGAGACTATGCCGTTTTCTTTGAGATAGTCCCGAAATTCCCCACTAAGGTATTCTCTTCCTCGATCTGATCGAAGAGCCTTAAGAGGTTTTCCAGTTTGTTTTTCTACTTCATTCTTGAACTCTTTGAACTTTTCAAAAGAGTCAGACTTGTGTCTCATAAGATACACATACCCATACCGTGAATAATCATCGGTAAAGGTAATGAAGTATGAATAACGTCCCCTGGCTAGCACATCGAATGGGCCACATACATCTGTATGTACTAGGGTAAGTATTTCGGTGGTCCTCTCCCCATGTCCTACAAAGGGCAGTCTAGCCATCTTTCCTTGAAGACAGGACTCGCAAACTGGATATGACTCGGAAGTCAATGAGCCTAAGAGCCCATCTTTATCCATTTTGTTCATCCTATCTTCTCCAATATGGCCAAGTCTGAGGTGCCACAAATATCTTTGGTTTATCTCATCTCTGGATCTTTTGGATCCTTTGGCACTCACATCTTGCTCGGTAACATTCACAGATACATCCATATGTAAATGATAGAGACTGTCAATCATGAAACCACGTGCGACTATTTTATTTCTTAAATAAATAGAACAGCAGTCTTTGTCAAATGTAAAAACATGACCTTCCTGTGCTAGACATGAAACAGAAATCAAATTTCTGCTAGCAACAGGTACATAATAACAGTCTCTAAGTATTAAACTAAATCCAGACGGTAGTCGCAGATGGTAGGTGCCCACAGCCACAGCAGCAACTTTTGCCCCGTTGCCAACCCGAAGGGTTACCGCACCTTCCGCCAGCCTTCTACTTTCCTTTAGACCCTGCATGGTAGTGCACAAATGAGCACTAGAACCAGAATCTATAACCCAACTAGAAGTAGAAGAAACCGTTAGATTAGTTTCAATAATGAGCAAGTCTATACCTTCTGAAGGTGTGTCACCTTTCTTGTTCTTCAGGCTCTCGAGGTATGAAGGACAGTTTCTCTTCCAGTGGCCTTCGACATTGCAGTGGAAACATTTTCCTTTGTCGTTAGCCCTTTTCTTTTGAACTTCCTTCTTTGGCTTCTTGTCTTTCTTATGCTTCTTTGCAGGCTTCTTTTTCTTCCAAGTAGACTTTCTCTTGGAACCAGAAGTCAACTCAGCAGCGAGGACATTGCCCCTTGAACCTTTCAAGGCTCCCTCAGCAGTTACCAACATGTTGATTAGTTCAGTCTTAGTGCATTCAATCTTATTCATGTGGTAGTTTACTATAAACTGACCAAATGAATCAGGAAGTGACTGTAGGATCAAATCCACTTGCAATTCCTTGTGCATGTCCATACCGAGCTTCTCAAGCTCCTCTAGGTCCTTGATCATGGTCAGACCGTGATCATGGACAGACTGCCCCTCGCGCATCTTCGCTTTGAAAAGCCTCTTGGACACTTCAAAACGAGCTGTGCGACTTTGCTCACCATACAACTCTTGCAGGTGTGCCAGTATGTCCCTAGCAGTCTTTATATTTTCATGCTGGCATTGGAGTTCATTAGACATAGATGCCATCATATAGCATTTTACTCTAATGTCATCGTCCAGCCACTTTTTATGCATCTCACGCTGAACATCAGTGGGACGTGCTGGTAATGTGGGGATATCTGAATCGAGTATGTAGCCTATCTTCTCACAGTCCATAACTATTTTGAGATTTCTAAGCCAGTCCTTGTAATTGGTTCCGGTCAGTCGGTTGGTCTCAAGAATACGGGTCAATGGGTTTGAAGCCGACATTGTATCTGCAGAGAGTAAAGATTCTAGTTAGACTTTTGTACTTGATCCTAATCTGTCCTAAGGTCTTTTAGAACAAATATGACTCCCACTATTTTCTCGAATTCCTCACACTCCCCTGGTAGGAAAACGGAAATCCCACACGACTAGGGTTTCTAGTGGGTACTGCGGTCCCACCAATTCACATGCCACCTCACCTAACAGTTATTGGTGACACATAGATGGATGAGTGTACAACTCTTGTGCAATGCTTCTCAAGCATGTTGCAGTGCAACTTGGTCTCTAAGCCATGAAGACCTCACCTAACAGTTATTGGTCCCATTTCTTAGTTAAGTCTGACCCACCGTATAACCGTAGGAATAAAGTCGTCATTGGGTCCTCACCTAACAGTTATTGGTGCCCAACCCCACCTTTACCCTACAACATCTCATGTCTATAGAGAGGTCCAGCCCCCCAATGCAACTTGACCACTGTATCCAGCCGAGACAAGTCAACATCAGAAAGGCCTTAGCAGCTCTACTACAGTGGAAGACCTATTGACTTAATATTGGTTAATCAGGTCTTAGTGTTTGCAACTTGAGCCCTTCATAAGAGGTAATCGAACAATTGGCCAGGTAAGCAGGTGGGAGGCTCCCCTTACTCAGAGAGTAAGGTCCTAATTAAGTAACCACCTTTCATGCTTTCCTAGACACCAATTAGATCAATTAATCTAATATGACTTGCTCATGTCGGTTCACTCTCGACTTGATTGAGGAGGTTTTGATTTAGGTCTCAATTGGGTTTGCTACATCACATGTAGACCTATCTACCCGACTCTCATTCACATCACATGCAAACGGCGCATTGCAGGTAGTTATAATCGCGGCATCAAATTAAAGCTAAACTTTAACTAGGTGATGATCATGGATTCTAATTAGGTCGTATTACAAGCACATGCACATCAATCGATCAAGTGGTCTTCAACTCTTGAATTGGATCCAAGCTTCCTTGATTCGATCCTTGATCAACTCTTGATCCCATCGCCATCAACCGCTTAGACCCCTGTTCATCTCATGCATCGTCTTCGACTTGATCGTTGATGTACATCACATCACAGAAATACAACCAGATGTAAAATAAAAATAAAAATAATTTACATCTCCTTTTAGGAGGCACGCAGGCCTCTCAAAACATCAAATAAGATGCATGCAAGCATCTGTAAAATTTACATGACATCGCAGATCACATCGCAGGTCATTACATTTGATACCAAAAGGGTTTGAATCCTATGATCATCACCGTATGCTACAATTATAATTTCAGATCTGAAAACTAACTGATTATATCATGACATAGGTCGCTGATCATGCTAATCATGATTCTAAACTTTGTAATCCCATTAACAATGCAATTAGAATCATCTTTTTATCACATAAAAATCAGCATGTAAAAATCAGCACCCCTGAAAAATCTGCATGCAGAATTTTTCAGCATGCATGATCAATCAATTTTCAGATCTAATAAGCCTTTAGATATTTAATTCTTACCTTAATCTACGAAGCCTAGGCTCTGATACCACTGTTGGGAACCCGCCCATGCCGCTGATATTTCAAAAATTTTTCAGATGGCAGCGGAATCGGCATGCGCGAGTTCGACGTTCATCGCATGAACGCTTGTTTCGAGACCTTTCGTAATTAGGTAAGAATTAAAACTTTTAGAACTAATAGGAAGATCAAATCTTCACCTTGCGCGGGTAGATGATCACCGCGAATCTGAATTCGTGGTTTTGGAAGAGGGTTCGTTTGAAGCCGTTCAAACGTCCGGCCTCTACGGGTATCCACACGAAGTAGAGAACCGATCAAAGCTTTCTTGTCTTCCCGGGGTGCTAGCTCCCTTGCAGAGACTTCCTTTGATGGCTGATCTCCTCTCTTTCTTTCAACTCTTGAAAGTGCTTGAGAGGAGGAAGAAGAAGGAGGGATGATGAAGAAGAACAAGAACCCTTTGCAGCCTTCTCTTCGTCTTGCGTTGGAACAAGGAGGGAGCAGGAAGGGACCCGTCAAGCACCTTCTTTTCTTCTCCTTGCTGTCGGCTGAAACAAGGGAGGAAGAGGGTGGCCACGGCACCAAGGGAAGAGAGGAATGACTCATCTAGGGCGCCGGCCCTAGCTCCTTTCTTATAGACATGAAGGGCTCCTACAATTTAGGAGCCCTTGACATCTTTCCAAGAGGGGGCGCCGGCCCCCTCTCTTCATGTCGCCCTAGCCAAGTGGAGAGGGGCTGATGCCCCTCTTACTTGATTAGCCTAATCCTCTTCCAAAGAGGATTAGGTCCCTCTTTCATGGTTTAATCCTAATCTAATTAGGATTGGCCAAATTGGGTTCAATCTATGCTAGTCCTAATCCAATTAGGACTTGAATGAACCATGACTCAATTGAACTCTTCAATCCTAATCCAATTAGGAGTCATGTTGATTCATTAGATTAATAATTAATTTAGACTTAAGGAATCCTAATCCAATTAGGATTTATTTAATTTTAGTCCTAATCCAATTAAGACTCTATTTGAATCCGTAGTCCTAATCCAATTAGGATTTCTAGGAATCCTACTCCAAGTAGGAATCCGATTTTGATTCAAAATTCCTAATCTCATTAGGATTGTAGGAATCCTATTCTAAATAGGAATCCCAGTCCTACTCCAACTAGGATTCCCAGTCCTAATCCAATTAGGACTCTAGGAATCCTACCCGAAGTAGGATTTGTGTTTAAGTCCAATTAATTAATTCCCTTTGTTCCTTCTTTAACTTCTTATCAATCAAATTGATTTCTTGTGATTCCTAATCACGATTTCAACCATCGGATCGGTCAATACTTCTAGTGTGTGTGACCCCATAGGTTCTATTCTGACTGGTAGTGAGATATATTGTGATCTCTATCACTATATCATTGAAAACTCCTTTCAATGGGTTGGAACGATTCCAACTCAACTCATTAGGGTTTATCGATCATCAAGATAATCCCTTATGAGTCCCACCATCCACCAGTGACACCTAGCAGCATGTAGTGGCTACCCAGCAGAATAGAATGATGAACCTCTAGGTGCAGTTAAACATGTGATACAGTCCTACTATCGTGGATCCCTACAGGACGGAGGTCATGGACAACTCGTCAAACCCCATCGTCTGTCATATGTCAAGATTTATTCGACTTGAGTTCGATAGTGGAAAACTCTTTCTCCACTTTACTGCCCTGGCCAAGGTCTTAGAACTCAGTCTAACAAATCACATAGGATCACTCCTCTTCTATCAAGGTCGATAGATTCCTTATAGGTGCATACCCTACTCCTACAGTGAACCTACTGCAGCCAATCTACACTGCATGGACCCATATGGCTAGAGACCATGTATGTGTGCAGTCAAACTACAATAACCTCACTGTGAGTAGCCGAAGCACCGCAGGTCAAAGGACCAGTCACACTACTGCAACATCAAGTAAGTCACTGACGAGTGGATAGACATCCAAGTGACTTCTTGTCTTGGTCACGCTCAGTACCCTTGTTCTCTAACAAGCACCTGCACTATCACTTCAGTGTCCCTACACTGTGGACTCAAGTCTCGTCCATCCAGAAGGAAAGTGATCTGTGCACTGATCGGATCGATCACCGTCCTCGTGATGATCCATTGATCAGGAGCATTTTAGAAATTAATCACCAATGATACATGGCTCAAATTCTCAACTCTTGAGAATATGTATCATCATCTTATTAATTTCTTGGACGATTCATAGACACATAAACAATATGAATGAAAAAGATGCCTTTTATTTATTCAATAATAAATAGTCAAGTACAAAATTATGTCCCTAGAATCAACAATGTGTCAGCCAAATTGGCTTCTAGGGCATACATCTAACAAAAACAATACTTGATTCTACCATGAAATGACACTTCTTCCAGTTAAGAACTAAGTTTTTCTGTTTACAGCGTTCTACAACAAGTGTCAAGTGGTGTAGACATTCCTCAAAATTGGATCCAAATATAGAAAAATCATCCATGAAAACTTCTAAAAATTTCTCCACCATGTCGGAGAAAATACTCATCATACACCGTTGGAATGTAGCTGGTGCATTGCATAACCCAAAAGGCATGCAATGATAGGCAAAAGTGCCATAAGGACAGGTGAATGTGGTTTTCTCTTGATCCTCACGTGCGATAAGGACTTGGTTATATCCAGAATAACCATCGAGGAAACAGTAATGGGAGTGGCCAGCTAGACGTTCTAACATTTGGTCAATAAAGGGTAGTGGGAAGTGGTCTTTCCTAGTCATGGCGTTCAGCTTTCTGTAGTCAATGCACACTCGCCATCCAGTTTGGATTCGAGTTGGGACTAACTTATTTTGGTCATTCTTGATCACAGTAATTCTAGATTTCTTGGGTACAACTTGAACTGGGCTCACCCACTGGCTATCAGAAATAGGGTATATAATTCCTGCATCTAAGAGTTTAATGATTTCAGCTAGAACTACATCTTTCATGACTGGGTTAAGTCGCCTTTGTGGTTCTCTAGAGATTTTTGCATCCTCTTCTAGATGAATTTTATGTTGGACCACAGAAGGGCTAATCCCCTTAATATCAGCTATAGACCAGCCGATCGCTTCTTGATTTTTCAGAAGGATTTTTAACAACTTCTCTTCCTGTTCTTTAGTTAAATTTGATGCAATAATAATAGGTAAGGTGTTGTTGTCCCCTAAAAATGCATATTTTAGGTTTTCAGGCAAATCTTTAAGTTCAAGCTGGGGAGATTTAACACTTGAAGGTACTAGCTGGGATTCAGGTATAGGTAATGATTCAAATTTAGTAGCCCATCTGCTAGTATCCATTACAGGAATGGAATCTAGTAATGCATTAACCTCCTGATTCGACTCTCCTTTCTCACAATCTTGACTGAATTGGGCCAAACATCTTTCTAGTGGATCAGAATAACTTGACTCCTCGAAGGACTTGTTGATTATGTTTTCAATCATGTGAATTTCTTCTAAATCATCCATCTCAGATGGTTGATTACTACTGTGAAAGACATTGAGTTGGACGGTCAAGTTTCCAAATGCTAAGGTCATTATCCCATTTCGGCAACTGATCACAGCATTTGAAGTGGCCAAAAATGGTCTACCAAGGATTACTGGAATGTGGCTACTTGGGTTTTTTACTGGTTCAGTTTCGAGGACTACGAAATCCACAGGGTAGTAAAACTCATTTACCTTTACAATTACATCCTCTACAATTCCCTTAGGATACTTCACAGTCCTATCTGCTAATGACAAAGTGATGTTTGTGGGTTTTAATTCCCCCAAACCTAGTTCGGTGTAGACAGAATAGGGTAATAGGTTCACACTTGCTCCTAAGTCTAATAGGGCTCTCCGAATGATGGTTTCTCCTATTTTAATTTCAACAGTGGGGCAACCAGGGTCCTTGTATTTTGGGGCAATCTGTTGTTGAATAAGAGATGAGGCTTGTGCCGCCATCATAGCTTGCCTAGGAATACTGGTTTTCCTTTTCACCGTGGTTAGGTCTTTTAAGAAATTTGTATAGGAGGGGATCTGTCTGATGGCATCTAAGAAGGGTAAATTTATTTGAACATTTTTAAAGACTTCCATGATTTCATCGTACTGAGATTTTTTCTTTGAGTTTTGTAGTCTACTAGAAAAGGGAGCCTTGGGTGTGTACGTCTCTATTGGTTTTTCCTCTATTCCTTGTGTTCCCTGTTCTTGTGCTTTTTTCTGGGTGGGGTTTGGTTCATGCTTTTCTTCTTTTTCTTGCACAGGAAGTTGGACTTTGTTGTCCACTTGCTTGCCAGACCTTAAAGTGGTAATTGCCTGGACTTCATGGGTAGGGTTTCCATTAGAATCAATCTGAAACTGGCCTCTCGGCCCTTGATTCTGTTGCCTACTAGGGTTAGGCACTGGCTGACTAGGTAGTTCACCTTTCTTTCTATCCCCTAGAGAGTTTGCTATTTGACTTAGACTAACTTCAAGTTTTGCAATCGCTTGCGCATGGAATTGGTTAGTCTGGGTTTAAGCCATGTTGGTCTGTTGTTGCTGTTGGATGAAGTCTTGTTGCTGCTTCATCATGTTAGCCATCATGGCTTCCAATGATGTAGTTTGCTGAGGGATAGGGGCACTATATGTAGGAATAGGTGGAGCCAATGATTGGTTTATTTGTGATGGACCTATCCTGGAAAATTTTTTCTGAAAACCTGGTGGACCACCTTGATGCTGAATAGGTTCATTTTGCTTGTATGAGAAATTTGGGTGGAACCTATTATCAGGATGGTAGACTGGGCTGAATGAATTGGGAGTGGGCTTCTTGAAGGCACTATATGAGTTTAGAGCATTTGCCTGCTTAGCCTTAATATTGGGTAAACTAGGATAACACTCCACTAGATGCTCAGAACTGTTACACAGAATACATAAACTATGTGACTCGTGATCCACTTTCATGATGGGATTTAACTCTTTATATGAACTCGAGCTAGTGGAAACAGTGAAAGCATCAAACTTTTTGCTTAAGTTGTTCATTCCAGTCACCAGATTGGACATGACATTTTTGAGTTCTGGGTCTGCTTTCATTTCATAATTACCTGGTTTTCTAGACCCGAACTCATCTCTATTTACTTCCTCACCATAGCTACTCCAATTTTGGGCGTTCTCGACTAAGTCAACAAGAAATTCATAGGCTTGATCCGGGGTTTGGTCCATAAACCTACCTTTGTGCATGGACTCGATCATGTTTCTATGTGCCGGAGGTAGTCCTTTGTAAAAGAAATGTACTAGATCAGCCTTGTCAAGCCCATGGTGGGGGCACTTGACCAAAAGATCATGGAATCTTTTCCAAAGTTGGAAAAATTCCTCCTCAAATTTTTCTCTAAAAGTTCTGATTGCATCCTTAATTTTTTCAGTTTTTACCATGGGATAGAACTTAGCCATGAACTTCCTAGATAGTTGTTCCCATGATGTGATGGAATTTAAAGCTAGGGAATACAGCCATGCAGCAGCACGATCCTCTAAAGTCATGGGAAATAACCTTAATTTAATACCCTCTTCATCTAAATTTTGATTTCTAAACGTTTGACAAATTGTCAAAAATTTGTTTAGATGAATGTAGGGTTGTTCACTCTCGAACCCATGGAACTTGGGTAACATGTTTATTGTTGCAGCCCGAATCTCGAATTGGGCTGCGTTATTAATTGGTAATACTATACACGTAGGGGGACTAGCGGATGCGGGTGCAAACAATTCATTCAGGGTTCTAATATGTTCACCCATTGTAGAGATCGACGGTTGGTTTATAGTTCGCAGGTTGTGATGAAAAGTTCTATCAATCTCAGGATCAAATGGGGTTAACTTATCCCTTAATGACCTTCTACCATGCATACATTATCACAACTTAATTAGATTTGACTCCTACAATGAACGAAATCCTAAAAGAAGAGAAGGGCTAGACACAGATGACCACAACCAACACCACACAACAATTTGACCCTATTAGTCTTAGAACTAAGTGTGGTTTAGTAGCTTCTTAAATCTAGTTGCACAGAGATGTATCAGGTTAAAAAGTTTCTGAAATTCTCTCCTAGATTAGACAGCTCCTAATCTCCCTTTCAGATTAAGCTTGAGCTTACCAGTTAAGCAATCCAGTAATCAGTGACCAGAAAAGTCCCGGGGTGTGTGGTGGTGCCAGAAGGGATACACCGATACCACAATACCCATAACAGTTCTCACTGTTGTAAAACTTTCCTAGACATCACCAATTACTAAATTCTCACTGGAGTGGCTTTCAGCCGCTTCTTTCCAAGAGCCTAATTGAGCTCGAAAACCCTAAGGCCAACGTCTAATTTGATTTTAATTTAATTTGGCTTAGGATAAGTATGCAAGGTGGTGATTTTTGGGCTAAGGACAGGTAATGACTTTCCGACCTTATCTTTTTAGTGGGTTTTGCCCTTAATTACTTTATGCAAATGCTTAATACTAAATGCAGCAAATAATCAATATATTTTTTAAAGTTTATGCAATGCCATTAGGTTATATTGATTAAATGAGCAAGCAAAATTTTTTTTATTATTTTTTTATATATTTACTATTTTTTTATTTTTTTTTTATATTTAAATTTTTATATAGCAATAACTTGAATGTAAACTAAAACTAATCCTTATACGTCAGTCAATCTCCGAATGCCCGTTGAATAAGCTCTGGAGATTACTCCGTGAGGAGTCCCAATAGAGGTATGATAACCTCGGGGGATTGCACCCTATCAATTACTAGCAAAAATAATAATTTTTTTAATATATTTTTTTGATTTAATTAAAAAAATTTTTCTTTTTAAACTTCAAATTTCGAATCTCAGAATTCAAATTTTGAATTTAGAAAATTTTTGAATTTTTAAAATTTTTTTTTATTTTATTTTTTTTTTTGAATTTTAAATTTCAAATTTCAAATTTCAGAATTTAATAACTACAAAATTATTAACTAGAAATTATCAAAATAAGAAAAATTAATAAAAATAAAAATAAAAACTTACTACCGGAGTACGTTCACTCCGGGCATCCAAAATTTGATTTGATCTTCGTGATCGTTCTTGCTTCTCGATTTGCCTCCCCGGCAACGGCGCCAAAATTCTGTTCGTCCTTTTCTGCCTACCTAAAAATATGCTAGACAGATCGTTGTTAGAACCGACGAACAAAAGTTAAATTTAAATTTACTCTTACCTGTTCTACTCGAAGAATAGTGGTTGTAAGAGGTCGATCCACAGGGAGGCGATTGGAGTTGCATAAAAATAAAAACGTTCACTCGGATTCAAAATTGATTTTTGAATGATCAAAGGAAAAACATTACGTTGGGGATGTTGATGGATTCTCTAGTCTACCGGAGAATGATTTTTAATTGAAATTAACCAGAAGACATGTACTTAGAAAAAAGCATTTTTAATAAAAAATAAAGCTCTGGCATAAAATTAAAATGGATGAAACTAAGAGGATTGAAGCAAACATAAATTTCATAAAAGAAGATTTAATGTATTGCATAAAAAAAATTAAAATTTCAGCATAAATAAAATCTTAAAAGTAAAACACTCCACCAAAATAAAATTCTCTAAAGTTAAAACTTAAAACATTGTTCTCAAGTAAAACTCAAACTCAAAACACATTGCTCTCAATAAAACTAAACATAAAACATTGCTCTTAAAAATAAACTAAACATGAAAAGAAAAAAGAAAGAAAAAGAAAAAAAAAACAAAACAAAACAAAGGAATGTGTTCTGTTTGAAAACAGAGCATCAACACTACTCTGTTTCTTCTTCCCCGAACCAGCCGACTCCTCCTTCCTTCTTCTTCTTTGGACCCGACCCCAACCGAGCTCTCCTTCTCCTCCGACTCTCGGCCTCAACCCCCATCCGAGCACACCCCTCTTCTCTTCCTCCTTCTCCTTTTATAGCCGCGGACGGGCCTGATGCGGAAGGGAGATGGCAGACGCGGTGAGGACGCAGGGAGGAGTCGATCACGGACGAGATCCGGGCGCTGGGAGCATGTGGATTACGGGATGCCGTGGATCCATGGGTGCAGAGGCGGGATGAGCTGGGATTCCGATGCGGAGGAAGGAGATCACCGGATTGGAAGCGATGCTGGCACGGGATCTTCAAATGGAGAAGGAAGATGGCGACGTGGTGCGGGATCGCCGGGAGGAATGCTTCATAGATGGAAGAATATCCATCTTCTTCTTTGGCCCACGGACGGTTGCTGGATCCGTGATGAACGCGGACGGGCTGATGCGGAAGGAAGGCGCTGGGATCTCGAATCCGGCTCGGCCGCGATGCTGGGAGCTGAGATTTGCTGGCTGTGAACGCGTTGATGGCGTGGAGGCTGGGATTCCGGCTCGGGATTCCTTCTTTGGACCTTGGTTGAGAGGCGGGCTGGTGCGGAAGAGAGGTTTCCTTCTTTGGGTCAATGGATTGGGGCGTTCATGGCATGGGAATCACTGGAGGTATCGCGGAGGAAGCGGTGCGGGATCTGGCATGCGGTGGAACGGGAGATGGACAGCCGCTGGAAGCTTCCTACTTCCTTCTTTCATTCTTTAGCACGGGGTGAAGCTGGAATGTGCTGGGATGCTGCTGTGATCGCGGTTGAGGGGCTGGAGCCGCGTTGGGTGCAAGAAAGGAAGGCATGGATGACGCTGATCTGGGTCATTGGATGCGGACATGGAGGTGCTCGCGATGTTGTGATGTATAGTGGGATGAAGTCAGGATGTGCAGGCCCTGGAAGATGCTGGCTTGACTTGAGCTCGGGCTGCCGGGCATTGGGCTCAAACCTAATGTTAATTGGTTTCTTGGATTACTGCACTCAAACACAAATACCACGTTAATTAGTTAATTTTATTATTAATGATTAGCTAAAATACTAATTAAAATGGTCAGACGATTGCACTAAAGAAAGGGGGAGTAATTCAAAAGGTCAAATTGGAAACATTTGGATGAAATAGGGGGAGACTTCACTCTCAAATTTGAAAAGCTGAAATTCAGCAACTTGAGCCCTTCTAAAACTAATTTTAAGATAAGTATCAATAGGCTAATACTCAATATTTTGTAATCATCAAAAAGGGGGAGATTGAGGATGATTGTGGTATTTTGATGATTAATACAATGATTAAGAGTATGTTACAAGTTAATTCGATACATCATTAATAAGTCCATCACTCTCGATACATTAGTATAATGAGATTAAGATGTATTTCAATGATTATTAATGAGATAAAATTTGCGATAGGAAAGGGATAGTGAATTCTAAATTCTAATTCGGCAAAGTTTCAAGTGAAACATACTCTTAAGTGGACAACAGTAATTTTCATTGTTTGGAGTATGTGTTAGATGTATGCCCTAGAAGCCAATCTGGCGGACACATTATTACTTCTAGGACATAAATTTATACTTGACTTTATTATTATTGAATAATAAAAGGGCATCTTTTTCATTCATATTTTTTATGTGTCTATGAATCGTCCAAGAAATTAATAAGATGATGATACATATTCTCAAGAGTTGAGAATTTGAGCCATGTATCATTGGTGATTAATTTCTAAATGCTCCTGATCAATGGATCATCACGAGGACGGTGATCGATCCGATCAGTGCACAGATCACTTTTCTTCTGGATGGACGAGACTCGAGTCCACAGTGTAGGGACACTGAAGTGATAGTGCAGGTGCTTGTTAGAGAACAAGGGTACTGAGCGTGACCAAGACAAGAAGTCACTTGGATGTCTATCCACTCGTCAGTGACTTGCTTGATGTTGCAGTAGTATGACTGGTCCTTTGACCTGCAGTGCTTCAGCTACTCACAGTGAGGTTATTGTAGTTTGACTATACGTATACATGGTCTCTAGCCATATGGGTCCTTGTAGTGTAGATTGGCTGCAGTAAGTTCACTGTAGGAGTAGGGTATGCACTTACATGGAATCTATCGACCTTGATAGAAGAGGAGTGATCCTATGTGATTTGTTAGACTGAGTTCTAAGACCTTGGCCAGGGCAGAAATATAAAGTGGAGAAAGAGTTTTTCACTATCGAACTCAAGTCAAATAAATCTAGACATATGACAGACGACGGGGTTTGACGAGTTTTCCATGACCTCCGATCTGTAGGGATCCACGATAGAAGGACTGTATCATACGATTGCTGCACCTAGAGGTTCATCATTCTATTCTACTGGGTAACCACTACATACTGCTAGGTGTCACTGGTGGATGGTGAGACTCACAAGGATCATCTCGATGGTCGATAATCCCTGGTGATAGAGATCATAATATATCTCACTACCAGTCAGAATGGAACCTATGGGGTCACACACATTAGAGGTATTGACCGATCCAATGGTTGAATGTGATTAGGAATCACAAATAATCAATTAGATTGATAAATGAAAACCCGCTAAGAGTTAGTGGCTAGAAGAAGGAACAATTGCAATCGAATTGCAATTTAATTTAATTAATTAGATTTAATTAATTGGACTTGATCATGAGTCCTACTTGGAGTGGAAATCATGGAGTCCTAATTGGATTAGGATTTCAAATTAAATTAGAATCCTATTTGGAATAGGATTTCTAAAGTCCAAATTGTCTTAGGGCTGAAAATTGAACAAGTCCTGATTAGATTAGGATTTTCTTAAGTCCTAATTAATTTTAATTTTAATCTAATTAATTTTATGACTTCTAATTGGATTAGGATTGAAGAGTTCAATAGAGTCATGGCTCAATTAAATTCTAATTGGATTAGGAATTGGAGGAAATTGAAATGGGTTCACAAAAATCCTATTTTGACTAGGATTGGACTCAAACAATGGACCCAAATTAAAACCCCCTTTAATTTATTTAAATAGCAGATTTAAATGAACTTGAGGGAGGGGCCCACGCCCCTCCCCTTGGGGTGTGCGTGGGAGAAAGAGGAGGGGCGCACGCCCCTCCTTGTTAGCCAAAAAGAAGAGATAAAGATGAGTTCCTAAAAAATAGGAACTCATCCTTATCTCTTAACTAATTAAAAGGGAGCATGGAATTTCGAAAAAGATGGATGTTTTTCTCCTCATTCCAGCCGTGAGCACCCTCCTCCATCTTCCTCCTTTGAGCCACAATCAAGAGAAGAAAAAGAAAAGCCTAAGACGCCCTCTTCCTTCTTCATCTTGGTTCCAAAAGGAAGAAAAAGAAAAAGGCTGCAGGGCTTTGTTCTTGTTCCTTTGGTTCTTCCTTCTTCTTCCTCCTCTCAAGCCAATCAAAGGTTGATTCAAAGGAGAGGACTTCAGCCATCCATAGCCATCTCTGCAAGGGAGCTAGCACCCCGGTGAGATCCAAAGGCTTCGATCGAGTCAGTACTTCGTGTGGATACCTGTAGAGGCCGGACGCGTGTGCGGCTTCCACTGAGCCTTGATCAAATACCACGTAAATCAGATTTGCGGAGACCATCCACCCGCACAAGGTGAAGATCTGATCTTCTTAATGATTTTAAAATAGTTTAAAATAATTTAATTCTAATCTATCTACAAACGAAAGGTTTTAAAACACGTTCATGCGATGAACAGATCCCGCATATGTTTTTCCGCTGCAATCTGAAAATTATTTCGAAATTTTCATGGCATATGAGGGATGCTAACAGTGGTATCAGAGCCATGGTTATGTAGATTAAGATTAGAATTAAATTTTTCAAGGCATTTTAGATCTGAAATTTAAGGGATTAGGCTTGCTGAAATTTATGTATGCAGAATTTTCAGCTTGCTGATTTTTCTGCATACTAATTTTTAGATGCTTAGATTAATGATTCTAAAGCTTTGATAATGTGATTACAAATATTTAGAGTCAAATCTAGCATGATCAGCAAGTCATAAGATGGAATAATCAATTAAATTACAGATCTAAAAATAATTTTTATGCATGTGATGCGTATGGTGATGATCATGGATGGACCCTTTGAATGTGCTGAAATGTTCTGCGATGTTCTGTGATGTTCTGTGATGCATGTAGTTTTAATTTTCAGATGCCTGCGTGCATCTTAAATTCATGTATTAGAGACCTGCATGTCTCAATGAAAAGGGTTATAATTTTATTTTTATTTTTATTTAATTTTTAAAGCAATCTGGGATGTAAACTGTGATGTGTGTTGCACGTCGATGGTTGATCGATATGTACATCAACAAGCTCAACATGCGCGGATCAAGATCAAGGGTTGATTGAAGATGGATCAAGGAGTTGATCACAGTTGGACCTAGAGGATCAAGATCGAGTCAAGAGTTGAAGACGATCAAACCAATTGACGTGCATGTGCTTGTAAAATGACCCCATCTTGGATCCATGATCATCACCATTTAATTTTATTTTTGATAAATGCCTGGATGTTTAATGCTTATGATTATGCGGGTAGACTTATATTTGCATGAGATGTGAATACGCGATCGAGTGAGACCTAAATCGAAACCTCCCTAATCAGTCGAGGGTGAACCAACATGAGTTAGTCATATTAGATTAATTGATCTAATTGGTGTCTAGGCAAGCCTATAAGGTGGTTACTTAATTAGGACCTTACTCTCTGAGTAAGGGGAGCCTCCCACCTGCTTACCTGGCCAATTGTTCGATTACCTCTTATGAAGAACTCAAGTTGCAAACACTAAGACTTGATTATGCAATATTAAGTCCATAGGTCTTCCACCGTAGTAGAGTTGCTAAGGTCTTTCCGGCGTTGATTTGTCTCGGCTGGACACAGTGGGCAAGTTGCATCAGGGGACTGGACCTCTCTATTAGACATGAGATGTTGTGGGGTAAAGGTGGGGTTGGGCACCAATAACTGTTAGGTGAGGACCCAATGACGACTTTATTTCCGCGGTTATACGGTGGGTCTGACTTAACTAAGTAATGGGACCAATAACTGTTAGGTGAGGTCTTCATCACTTAGAGACCAAGTAACACTGCAATATGCTTGAGAAGCATTGTACAAGAGTTATACACTCATCCATTTATATGTCACCAATAACTGTTAGGTGAGGCGGCATATAAATCGGTGAGACCGCAGTACCCACGAGAAATCCTAGTCGTGTAGGATTTTCGTTTCTCCATCAGGGGAGTATGAGGGATTCGAGAAAATAGTGGGAGCATATTTGTTTTAAAAGTCCCTAGAACAAATTAAGTTCAAGTACAAAGTCTAACTAGAATCTTTACTCTCTACAGATCACAATGTCAGCTTCAAACCCTTTGACCCGAATCCTTGAGACCAACAGACTGACCGGAACCAACTATAAAGACTGGCTTAGGAACCTAAAAATTGTTCTGAATTGTGAGAAAATAGGGTATGTGCTCGAGAATGATATCCCTAGGCTACCAGCACGTCTTACTGATGATCAGCGTGAGACGCATCAGAAGTGGACTGATGACGACATTAGGGTCAAGTGCTACATCATGGCATCCATGACTAACGAACTTCAATGCCAGCATGAGAACATAAAGACTGCTAGGGAAATACTGGCTCATCTGCAAGAGTTGTATGGTGAGCAGAGCCGCACTGCACGCTTTGAAGTGTCCAAGAGGCTCTTCAAGGCAAAGATGCGTGAGGGGCAGTCTGTCCATGATCACTGTTTGACTATGATCAAGGACCTCGAGGAACTTGAGAAGCTCGGTATGTCCATGCATAAGGAACTGCAGATAGATCTGATCCTGCAATCCCTTCCTAATTCATTTGGTCAGTTTATAGTAAACTACCATATGAATAAAATTGAATGCACAAAGACCGAATTGTTGAATATGTTGGTAACTGCTGAAGGGGCCTTGAAAGGTTCAAGGGGCTCTGTTCTGGCTGCTGAGCTGACTTCTGGTTCCAAGAGAAAGTCTACTTGGAAGAAAAAGAAGCCTGCTAAGAAGCAAAAGAAAAACAAGAAGCCTAAGAAGGAAGTTCACAAGAAAAGGGCTAATGACAAGGGAAAATGTTTCCACTGCAACGTCGACGGCCACTGGAAAAGGAACTGCCCTTCATACCTCGAGAGCCTGAAGAACAAAAAGGCAGACACACCTTCTGAAGGTATGTTAGATTTGCTCGTAATTGAAACTAATCTTACGGTTTCTTCTACTTCTAGTTGGGTTATAGATTCTGGTTCTAGTGCTCATTTGTGCACTACTATGCAGGGTCTAAAGGAAAGTAGGAGGCTGGCGGAAGGTGCAGTGACCCTTCGGGTTGGCAACGGGGCAAGAGTTGCTGCTGTAGCTGTAGGCACCTACCCTCTGCGATTACCGTCTGGATTTAGTTTATTGCTTAGAGACTGTTATTATGTCCCTGCTGCTAGCACGAATTTGATTTCTGTTTCGTGTTTAGCACAGGATGGTCATGTTTTGACTTTTGACAAAGACTGCTGTTCTATTTATTTCAGAAATAAATTAGTTGCACGTGGTTTCATGATTGATAGTCTCTATCACTTGCATATTGATGTGTCTGTGAATGTGTCTGAGCAAGTAGTGAGTGCCATAGGATCTAAAAGATCCAGAGATGAGATAAACCAGAAGTATTTGTGGCACCTCAGGCTTGGCCATATTGGAGAGGACAGAATGAACAAAATGGAGAAAGATGGGCTTCTTGGCCCATTGACTTCCGAGTCATATCCAGTTTGTGAGTCCTGTCTTCAAAGAAAAATGGCTAGATTACCCTTTGTAGGACATGGGGAGAGGACCACTGAAATACTTACCCTGGTACACACTGATGTGTGTGGCCGATTCGATGTGCTAGCCAGGGGTCGTTATTCATACTTCATTACCTTTACCGATGACTATTCACGATATGGGTATGTGTATCTTATGAGATACAAATCTGAGTCTTTTGAAAAGTTCAAAGAGTTCAGAAATGAAGTAGAAAAACAGACTGGAAAAACCCTTAAGGTTCTTCGATCAGATCGAGGAGGAGAATACCTTAGTGGGGAATTCCGGGATTATCTCAAGGAAAATGGCATAGTCTCACAATGGACACCTCCGGGTACACCTCAACTCAACGGGGTGTCAGAAAGGAGGAATCGGACTCTATTGGATATGGTCCGATCCATGATGAGCTTCACTGATCTACCTATGTTTTTTTGGGGAGATGCCTTATTATCCGCAATTTATTTATTGAATAGAGTTCCCTCTAAATCCGTTCCTACCACACCGTATGAGATATGGCATGGTAAGAAGCTGAGTCTTGGTCATCTCAAGATTTGGGGATGTCCGGCCCACGTCAAGCGACTACAGGCGGACAAGTTAGAGCCTAGGACCATAAGTGCTCGTTTCATTGGATATCCTAAAGAGTCATTAGGATACAATTTTTACATCTCAGAGGATCACAATGTGTTTGTGAGCCGACATGCCGTCTTTCTGGAAAAACAGTTTATCCTTGATAGAGGCAGTGGGAGAAAAATTGAGCTTGAAGAGAGAGTCTCTGAAAAGCAACGAGTCATGGATCCTATAGAACCTATTCATACAGAGCCAGTACACGTAGTACCTCCTCCACCTCGTAGATCTAGTAGGGTCTCCCATCCTCCCGATAGATACTTAGGTATACTAGTAGAGGACACCGAGGAAATGTTCCTCATGGGAGATAGGGAACATGTATAGGATCCCAATACCTACGACGAGGCGATATCTGATATCGATTCCGAGAAATGGCTGGAAGCCATGAAGTCAGAGATAGACTCCATGTATTCCAACCAAGTCTGGACCTTAGTAGATCCACCAGAAAGTATAGTACCTATTGGATGTAAATGGATCTATAAAAGGAAGATAGGTTCGGATGGAAAGGTAGAGACCTATAAGGCAAGGCTAGTAGCGAAAGGGT
The DNA here is from genome assembly GCF_051530095.1 of Phoenix dactylifera. NCBI lineage: Eukaryota > Viridiplantae > Streptophyta > Magnoliopsida > Arecales > Arecaceae > Phoenix > Phoenix dactylifera. The sequence continues at coordinate 22,894,177 of NC_143190.1, forward strand.
ATAGTCAGCGCGAAGGCATTGACTATCAGGAGACCTTTTCACCTGTAGCCATGCTGAAATCCATTCGAACATTGCTTGCCATTGCAGCATTTCATGATTATGAAATATGGCAGATGGATGTGAAAACTGCTTTTCTGAATGGATATCTTGATGAAGATATCTATATGGAGCAGCCTTTGGGTTTCACTTCCAGTGATGGTGATCACAAGGTCTGCAAGCTGCAAAGGTCCATCTATGGACTAAAGCAAGCATCTCGGAGTTGGAACACTCGTTTTAATGATGCGATCAAATCGTTTGAGTTCATCAAGAACGAAGAGGAACCATGTGTTTACAAAAAGGTTAGTGGGAGTGCTGTCGTGTTCCTCGTACTGTACGTGGATGACATCCTCCTGATAGGAAATGATATTCCTATGCTAACCTCGGTCAAGGTCTGGTTATCAAAAGAGTTCTCCATGAAAGACCTTGGGGAAGCATCCTACATTTTGGGGATAAAGGTCTATAGGGATAGATCTAAAAGGATGCTTGGCCTATCACAAAAGATGTACATAGAGGAGGTACTGAAGAGGTTCAGTATGGAAAACTCCAAGAGGGGTCTATTACCCCTTAGGCATGGGATTCATCTCTCCAAAAAGATGTGCCCCAACACATCTGAAGAGATTCAACGCATGAGCAGGATTCCTTATGCTTCTGCAATAGGAAGCCTCATGTATGCCACGCTGTGTACACGACCTGATATAGCCCTTGCTGTGAGTGTCACTAGCAGATATCAGTCGAATCCAGGTGAAGAGCACTGGACAGCTGTGAAGAACATTCTTAAGTACTTAAGAAGAACTAAAGATTTGTTCTTGGTCTTTGGAGGAGCATCGGAGTTAAAGGTAGAAGGATACACAAATTCAGACTTTATGACTGATATTGATGATAGAAAGTCTACATCTGGATATGTGTTCTTGTGCAATGGTGGTACGGTAAATTGGAAGAGTTCCAAACAACCGATCATTGCTGATTCTACCATGGAAGCTGAGTATATCGCCGCCTCTGAAGCTGCAAAGGAAGCCTTCTAGTTCAACAAATTCATTGCAGAGCTAGATGTAATGCCATCGGATGCCATCACACTCTACTGCGATAATAATGGCGCCATAGCTCTTGCTAAGGAGCCAAGGTCTCATCAGAAGTCCAAGCACATAGAGCGGCGCTTTCACCTCATACGCGAATACCTCGAGAAGAAATATGTCGAGGTGCAGAGAGTAGACTCCGCGGACAACGTGGCAGACCCGCTCACTAAGCAGTTAAATCAGCAGAAGACAGAAGCCCATCTTGAGAAGATGGGACTTAGATATATGTCTAATTGGCTTTAGTGCAAGTGGGAGATTGTTAGATGTATGCCCTAGAAGCCAATCTGGCGGACACATTATTACTTCTAGGACATAAATTTGTACTTGACTTTATTATTATTGAATAATAAAAGGGCATCTTTTCCATTCATATTTTTTATGTGTCTATGAATCGTCCAAGAAATTAATAAGATGATGATACATATTCTCAAGAGTTGAGAATTTGAGCCATGTATCATTAGTGATTAATTTCTAAATGCTCCTGATCAATGGATCATCACGAGGACGGTGATCGATCCGATCAGTGCACAGATCACTTTTCTTCTGGATGGACGAGACTCGAGTCCACAGTGTAGGGACACTGAAGTGATAGTGCAGGTGCTTGTTAGAGAACAAGGGTACTGAGCGTGACCAAGACAAGAAGTCACTTGGATGTCTATCCACTCGTCAGTGACTTGCTTGATGTTGCAGTAGTATGACTGGTCCTTTGACCTGCGGTGCTTCGGCTACTCACAGTGAGGTTATTGTAGTTTGACTACACGTATACATGGTCTCTAGCCATATGGGTACTTGTAGTGTAGATTGGCTGCAGTAAGTTCACTGTAGGAGTAGGGTATGCACTTACATGGAATCTATCGACCTTGATAGAAGAGGAGTGATCCTATGTGATTTGTTAGACTGAGTTCTAAGACCTTGGCCAGGGCAGAAATATAAAGTGGAGAAAGAGTTTTTCACTATCGAGCTCAAGTCAAATAAATCTAGACATATGACAGACGACGGGGTTTGACGAGTTTTCCATGACCTCCGATCTGTAGGGATCCACGATAGAAGGATTGTATCATACGATTGCTGCACCTAGAGGTTCATCATTCTATTCTGCTGGGTGGCCACTACATACTGCTAGGTGTCACTGGCGGATGGTGAGACTCACAGGGATCATCTCGATGGTCGATAATTCCTGGTGAGTTGAGTTGGAATTGTTTCAACCCATTGAAAGGAGTTTTCAATGATATTGTGATAGAGATCATAATATATCTCACTACCAGTCAGAATGGAACCTATGGGGTCACACACATTAGAGGTATTGACCGATCCAATGGTTGAATGTGATTAGGAATCACAAATAATCAATTAGATTGATAAATGAAAACCCGCTAAGAGTTAGTGGCTAGAAGAAGGAACAATTGCAATCGAATTGCAATTTAATTTAATTAATTGGATTTAATTAATTGGACTTGATCATGAGTCCTACTTGGAGTGGGAATCATGGAGTCCTAATTGGATTAGGATTTCAAATTAAATTAGAATCCTATTTGGAATAGGATTTCTAAAGTCCAAATTGTCTTAGGGCTGAAAATTGAACAAGTCCTGATTAGATTAGCATTTTCTTAAGTCCTAATTAATTTTAATTTTAATCTAATTAATTTTATGACTTCTAATTGGATTAGGATTGAAGAGTTCAATAGAGTCATGGCTCAATTAAATTCTAATTGGATTAGGAATTGGAGGAAATTGAAATGGGTTCACAAAAATCCTATTTTGACTAGGATTGGACTCAAACAATGGACCCAAATTAAAACCCCCTTTAATTTATTTAAATAGCAGATTTAAATGAACTTGAGGGAGGGGCGTGGTGTGCGTGGGAGAAAGAGGAGGGGCGCACGCCCCTCCTTGTTAGCCAAAAAGAAGAGATAAAGATGAGTTCCTAAAAAATAGGAACTCATCCTTATCTCTTAACTAATTAAAAGGGAGCATGGAATTTCGAAAAAGATGGATGTTTTTCTCCTCATTCCAGCCGTGAGCACCCTCCTCCATCTTCCTCCTTTGAGCCACAATCAAGAGAAGAAAAAGAAAAGCCTAAGACGCCCTCTTCCTTCTTCATCTTGGTTCCAAAAGGAAGAAAAAGAAAAAGGCTGCAGGGCTTTGTTCTTGTTCCTTTGGTTCTTTCTTCTTCTTTCTCCTCTCAAGCCAATCAAAGGTTGATTCAAAGGAGAGGACTTCAGCCATCCATAGCCATCTCTGCAAGGGAGCTAGCACCCCGGTGAGATCCAAAGGCTTCGATCGAGTCAGTACTTCGTGTGGATACCTGTAGAGGCCGGACGCGTGTGCGGCTTCCACTGAGCCTTGATCAAATACCACGTAAATCAGATTTGCGGAGACCATCTACCCGCACAAGGTGAAGATCTGATCTTCTTAATGATTTTAAAATAGTTTAAAATAATTTAATTCTAATCTATCTACAAACGAAAGGTTTTAAAACACGTTCATGCGATGAACAGATCCCGCATATGTTTTTCCGCTGCAATCTGAAAATTATTTCGAAATTTTCATGGCATATGAGGGATGCTAACAGTATGTAGCACTACCATGACATATATTCAAAATTGTTTAAAGTTTATTTCATTGATTATATGGATGAATCTAACCTTAAGTTGCAGCAAAGTGTGGATTGAGTCGACCCCAAGATTGATTGAGTCAACCCCAAGATTGATTGAGTCGACCCCGGCACATCAAGAAACCATCTGGCACACTTCTGCAAAAATGGCACGGATGAACAGTACTTGGGTCGACCCAAGCAAAGGATGAGTCGACCCAATCCTCAAGCCTCAAGAAAATAGTTCTCTGGAAACCCTGAGAGGGTCGACCCAAATGAAACTTGAGTCGACTCCGAGTTAACATGAGTCGACCCAAAGGCAATGACATTCAAAAATAGGTTCTCTGAAAACCCTGAGAGGGTCGACCCAACTGGAAGTTGAGTCGACCCAACTGAACCTTGAGTCAACCCAAAAAGTGTTGAGTCGACCCAAGTGAAGGAAGGCTAAAATACAAGGTTCTGTGGTTTCTGAGAGGGTCGACTCAAAAAGTGTTGAGTCAACCCAAGTGAAAGTTGGGTCGACCCCAGTAAAAGTTGAGTCGATCCAAGAACGGGCAGAAGCATAACGGCTAGTTCTGCAGAAGTACTTTCAGACCTCCCAACAGTGAGTAACGGCTAGTTTTTGAATTCTAACCATTGGGGCTTGTCCAATGGATGAAGGAAACTATTTAAAGTGACACTATTCATCAGAGGAAACATCCTTTTGCAAAATATCAAAGCTTACACAAGAAAGATAAGTGCCCTAATCTTCTTCATCCAAGTGCTTCATTCAAGAGTCAAAAGAAAGTGGTTGAGCAGATTCCAAGAGATATTAAGAGCTCCATCCACCCTTGAAGAGTGAAGCATTCCTGACAAAGAAGAGAGAAGTTTCATCAAGCGATAACTATTCTCTAAACTCTTCTTTGTAGCTTATAAATGTTATATTTGCTCATCTAGGAGTTTCAACATTCTTCTTTCTTTTTAATCACCTTGTAAAGGTTTGTTGGTGAGCCCGTAAAACCAAAGGTGTAGGTTTATTGGTGAACCCGTAAAACCAATTGTGAAGGTTCGTTGGTGAGCCCGTAAAACCAACATAGATTCTTGGTGATCTCGGAAAACCAAAGTGTAAAGGTTTTTGGATTGTGAGCCCGAAAAACAATCCAACTGTAATCTGCGGGATTATAGTGAATTCCCAAGGGGTCGCTTGGGGAGTGGACGTAGGTGCTTAAGAGGGCACCGAATCACTATACTTCTTGTGTGTTTGTATTGTGCATTGTTCTAATTTCACTCACTCATCAATTGACTAAAGTAAGATAGTAAAAATTAAGAGAAACCAAGTCACCCCCCCCCTCTTGGCTTGTCACCTTGGGCAACACCAATGCTCTTCACCTGGATTCGACTGATATCTGCTAGTGACACTCACAGCAAGGGTTATATCAGATCGTGTACACAGCATGACATACATGAGGCTCCCTATTGCCGATGCATAAGGGATCTTGCTCATGCGTTGAATCTCTTCAGATGTGTTGGGGCACATCTTCTTGGAGAGATGAATTCCATGCCTAAGGGGTAAGAGACCCCTTTTGGAGTTTTCCATGCTGAACCTTTTCAGCACTTCCTTTATGTACATCTTCTGTGATAGGCCAAGCATCCTTTTAGATCTATCTCTATAGACCTTTATCCCCAAAATATAGGATGCTTCCCCAATGTTGGGAACCCGCCCATGCCGCTGATATTTCAAAAAAATTCAGATGGCAGCGGAATCGGCATAAGCGGGATCGACGTTCATCGCATGAACGTTGTTTCATGAACCGTTCGTAGTTAGATAAGAATTAAAACTTTTTAAACCTTTAGGAAGATCAGATATTCACCTTGTGCGGGTAGATGATCACCGCAAACTGAAGTTCGTGGTCTAGGATGAAGGTTTGCTTGAAGCCGTTCAAGTGTCCGGCCTCTACGGGTATCCACACGAAGCAGTGATCCGATCAAAGCTCTCTTGTCTTCCCGGGGTGCTAGCTCCCTTGCAAAGACTTCTTTTGATGGCTGATTTCCTCTCTTTCAATCAACCCTTGATTGTGCTTGAGAGGAGGAAGAAGAAGGATGAAGAAGAGGAAGAAGAAGAATCCCCATGCAGCCTTCTTTCTTTTCCCTGCGTTGGAAGGAAGAAGGGAGGAAGAGGGTGCCGCCAACACCTTTGGCTTTTATCTTCCTTGCTTGTGGCTGAACCAAGAGGAGAGGAGAGGGAGGCGTACGGCAAGGAGGAAGAGGACTTCTTCTATGCCCTAGGTGCCGCCCACAAGTCCCTTTTTATAGACATGTGGAGCTCCTAACATTTAGGAGTTCTTGATGTCTTTCCTAAGAGGGGGCGCCGTCTCTTCTCCCTTCTCCACGTGGAAAGGGGAGGGGCTTATCCCCTTCCTCATGGTAAACCCTAATCCATATTAGGTAGGGATTGGAATGCCCTAATGTGGTCAAGCCCTAATCCAATTAGGCTTAGCCCAAGGGTGAACCAATTTGGATCCAATCTAGGTAAGTCCTAATCCAATTAGAACTTAAATCAATTTTGACTCAATTGAACTCTTCAATCCTAATCCAATTAGGAGTCTTATTGATTCATTAGATTAATAATTAATTGTGACTTAAGAAACCCTAATCCAAATTAGGACATATTTAATTTTAGTCCTAATCCAATTAGGACTCTATTTGAATCCGAAGTCCTAATCCGATTAGGACTCTAGAAATCCTACTCCAAGTAGGAATCCAATTTTGATTCAAAACTCCTAATCTCATTAGGATTGCAGGAATCCTATTCCAAGTAGGAATCCCAGTCATACTCCAACTAGGATTCCCAGTCCTAATCCAATTAGGACTCTAGGAATCCTACTCGAAGTAGGACTCTTGTTTCAAGTCCAATTAATTAATTTCCTTTCCTTCTTCAACTTCTTATCAATCGAATTGATTACTCGTGATTCATAATCACTTTTCAACCATCGGATCGGTCAATACTTCTAGTGTGTGTGACCCCATAGGTTCTATTCTGACTGGTAGTGAGATATATTGTAATCTTTATCACTATATCATTGAAAACTCCTTTCAATGGGTTGGAACGATTCCAACTCAAGTCATTAGGATTTATCGATCATCGAGATAATCCCTGTGAGTCCCACCATCCACCAGTGACACCTAGCAGCATGTAGTGGCTACCCAGTAGAATAGAAAGATGAACCTCTAGGTGCAGTTACCATGTGATACAGTCCTACTATCGTGGATCCCTACAGGACGGAGGTCATGGACAACTCGTCAAACCCCATCGTCTGTCATATGTCAAAATTTATTCGACTCGAGTTCGATAGTGGAAAACTCTTTCTCCACTTTATATTACTGCCCTGGCCAAGGTCTTAGAACTCAGTCTAACAAATCACATAGGATCACTCCTCTTCTATCAAGGTCGATAGATTCCTTGTAGGTGCATACCCTACTCCTACAGTGAACCTACTGCAGCCAATCTACACTGCATGGACCCATATGGCTAGAGACCATGTATGTGTGCAGTCAAACTACAATAACCTCACTGTGAGTAGCCGAAGCACCGCAGGTCAAAGGACCAGTCATACTACTGCAACATCAAGCAAGTCACTGACGAGTGGATAGACATCCAAGTGACTTCTTGTCTTGGTCACGCTCAGTACCCTTGTTCTCTAACAAGCACCTGCACTATCACTTCAGTGTCCCTACACTGTGGACTCAAGTCTCGTCCATCCAGAAGGAAAGTGATCTGTGCACTGATCGGATCGATCACCGTCCTCGTGATGATCCATTGATCAGGAGCATTTAGAAATTAATCACCAATGATACATGGCTCAAATTCTCAACTCTTGAGAATATGTATCATCATCTTATTAATTCCTTGAACGATTCATAGACACATAAACAATATGAATGAAAAGAATGCCCATTTATTAATCAATAATAATAAAGTCAAGTACAAAATTATGTCCCAGAATTATTAATGTGTTAGCTAGATTGGCTTCTAGGGCATACTTCTAACAATCTCCCACTTGCACTAAAGCCAATCAGCCATAAACCTAAGCCCCATCTTCTCAAGATGCGATTCAGTTTTCTGTCGACTTAGCTGCTTAGTGAATGGGTCCGCCACATTTTCTGTGGAGTCTACTCTCTGATCCTCTACTTATTTTCTTTCGAGGTAGTCGCTTATTAGGTTAAACTGCCGCTCTATGTGCTTCGATTTCTGGTGAGACCTTTGGCTCCTTAGCTAGTGCTATGGTGCCTTTGTTATCGCAGTAGAGTGTTATGACATCTGATGACATTACACCTAACTCTGCAATGAACTTTTTAAACCAAAAGATTTCCACTGCACCCTTAGAGACGGCTTAACATTCAGCTTCTAAGGTAGAATCTATAATGATCGGTTGTTTGGAACTCTTCCAATTGACTGAACCACCATTGCACATATTCTGATGTAGACTTTCTATCATCAATATGTGTGCATCCTTCTACCTTCAACTCTGATCTTCTTCCAAAGACCAAGAACATGTCCTTAGTTCTTCTCAAGTACTTAAGACTGTTCTTCACAGCTATGCAGTGCTTTTTGCCTGGATCTGATTGACATATGCTCGTGACATTCACAGCATATACTATATCAAGTCATGTACATAGCATGGCATACATGAGGCTCCCTATTGCTGATGCATAGGGGATCTTGCTCATGCGTTGAATCTCTTCAGATGTGTTGGGGCACATCTTCTTGGAAAGATTAATTCCATGCCTTAGGGGTAAGCGACCCCTTTTAGAATTTTCCATGCTGAATCTTTTCAGCACTTCCTCTATGTACATCTTCTGTGATAGGCCAAGTATCCTTTTAGATCTATCTCTATAGACCTTTATTCCCAAAATATAGGATGCTTCCCCAAGGTCTTTCATGGAGAACCTTTTTGACAACCAGACCTTGACCGAGGTTAGCATGGGAATATCATTCCCTATCAGGAGGATGTCGTCCACGTACAGTACGAGAAATACGACAGCGCTCCCACTAACCTTTTTGTAAACACACGGTTCCTCTTTGTTTTTGATGAAATCAAACGTTTTGATTGCGTCATCGAAACGAGTGTTCCAACTCCGAGATGCTTGCTTTAGTCCATAGATGGACCTTTGCAGCTTGCAGACCTTGTGATCTACATCACTGGAAGTGAAACCCAAAGGCTGTTCCATATAGATATATTCATCAAGATATCCATTCAGGAAAGCAGTTTTCACATCCATCTGCCAGATTTTATAATCATGAAATGCTGCAATGGCAAGCATTGTTCGGATGGATTTCAGCATGGCTACAGGTGAAAAGGTCTCCTGATAGTCAATGCCCTCGCGCTGACTATACCCTTTCGCCACAAGCCTTGCCTTATAGGTCTCTACCTCTCCATCCGAACCTATCTTCTTTTTGTAGATTCATTTGCATCCAATAGGTACAATACCTTCTTGTGGATCTACTAAGGTCCAGACTTGGTTGGAATGCATGGAGTCTAACTTTGACTTCATAGCTTCCATCCATTTCTCGGAATCGATATCAGATATCGCCTCGTCGTAGGTTTTGGGATCCTGCGTGTGATCCCTATCTCCCACTAGGAACATTTCCTCGGTATCCTCTTCTAGTATACCTAAGTATCTATCGGAAGGATGGGAGACCCTACTTGATCTGCGAGGTGGTTGAGGGACATCGTGTACTGGCTCTGTATTAATGGGTTCGATAGGATCCATGACTCGTGTTGCCCAGTAGATACAACCCAAGAGGGGGGGTGAATTGGGTCTTTTAAAACTTTTAGGCTACTTCTAACACTTTTCAATTAATTATGCTAAGTTGTATAGATGCACAGTGGAATTTAAACTTAGCAACAGTTTGATTTATTGAATGAGACTTGATTAAGTAAATTGAATATGCTTGCAACTAAAGGATGCGCGGATAAGAGTTAAGCAAGCAATTTATCTAAGTAAGTAAGTGAGCAAGTTAGACAATGACAAAAAGCATCACAAACACAACAAACATATAGTGGTTTAGTGCACCCCAGCACCTACATCCACTCCCCAAGACCTCTTGGGAATTTCACTATAATCCTCTAGATTACAGTCCGGTAGTTTTGCGAGTGCACTACCCAACTCGTTGTTTTACACCGGGCTAACAATGAACCCTACAATCCGGTAGTTTTTCGAGTGAACTATCCAACTCGTTGTTTTACCCCGGGCTAACAACGAACCCAATAATCCGGTAGTTTTTCGAGTGAACTACCCAACTCGTTGTTTTACCCCGGGCTAACAACGAACCCTACAATCCCCCAATTTTAACTTAGGCTTGGGACGCCTATCCCTTGTTCCAAGTCCCTTGACTGAAACAAGCTCAATATTTAAACGTTTTACAAAAGATTTGAAAGCTCTTAAGAAGCAAATATAACAATGAGAAATAATAAAATCGGAAGAACCCTTTTTGCCGTTGGAAGCGTGGATGATGGTGGTTCTTCCGATGTGGATCACGTTGGCTTGAATGCGAGCTTTGATTGCCAAGTGGGAGTGAGTAGATGAGCACGAAATCAGATGGGAAAGCTTGAATGCACTTGATTTCTCCTCTTGAAAGCACTAACTCCCTTGAACCTCTTTCTCTTTCTTCTCTCTTGAATGATCTTGTGTTTGGTTGGTGAGAGGTTGTTGGAAGGCACTTAGGAGCTCCCTTTTATAGCCCAAAAAGCAATAGATCCGTTAGACACAAAAATATAGCCGTTTGAAATTCAAACAAACCTGCAAAAGTGTGTCAGTCGCGTCCCAGGCGCTCCGGAGACGTCTCCGCTTCATCGCGAGACGTCTCGGCTGTAAGATTTTACTTTTGACGATGTTTGGGGTCGACTCAGCGCTTTACGGGGGCGACTCCGATGATGAACGGTTTGAATCCTTGTTTTTCTGTTTTTCTGAGAGGGTCGCCTCGGCGCTTTACGGGGACGTCTCGGCTTGTTTGCGCTTTTTGCATGGGGACGACTCCGCTGCCTTGGGGACGACTCCGCCGTTATATCTCCGAAAAACATGTCTTCTGGAATTCTCTGAGAGAGTCGACTCCGCTCTTTCAGGGGACGTCTCCGCTGCCTTATCACTGAAAAAGACATCCTCTGGAATACCCTGAGAGAGCCGACTCCGCTACCTCGGGGACGACTCGGGAAGTCTGCTTTTTACTTGCGGGGACGACTCCTCGTCCTGTGGAGACGGCTCGCGCGCATCTCTTGAAATCAGCCTTTCTGCCGCCACTGAGAGAGTCGACTCCGCTACTGAGAGAGTCGACTCCGACCCTGCGAGACGCCTCGCCAGGTGCCGGGGACGTCTCCCGACGTGCCAGTTCTTCCTGTTTGTGCCAGAGACGTCTCTGGGACAAACCGGAGACGTCTCGGCTGTCCCTGATCTGTTTTCTTCAACTTAAAAAATTCTTCAATAAATTCATAAAAATTATGGGAACTTGCCTAGACATTTCTTAACAATATTCTTAATTAAACACCTAAAATTCTCAAGTAAATTGTTAAGATAAATGGAATTATACTCTAGTGTTTTGTATTCATCAAAATCCATTAGGGGGTCAACAATCTCCTCCTTTTTGATGATGACAAAACACTGAGTATATGCAAAATTCGAAATTTAAACATATACACAGTATTTGATCAGATGTACAAGTCTAATGTTTTGATTAGAGCTAGATACAATGTGCATAATTCAAAATAGTCAATTTTCAGTTCTATCCTTATGCATAAAATTGATCTTAATAGCTCTTAGGCAATTTTAGCATATCTACTGAATTTCAATCAAGTTAAAATGTAGATGGATGCTAAAGACAATTGAGAGCTAAGTTCCTTTTTGACTCCCCCTTTCTTTTCCAGAAGGGCAATTATCTTAAAGCCAATATTCTTCAATTTTAACTCTTCTAATTCAACTTTCGAGTATGATTGTAAATTTTGTATTTTGCATTTCATATTGGTTCTACTCCCCCTTTTTGACAAAACTTGGAGTAAATGCAACACATAAAGCATTATGAGCATATACTCAGATATTTCTCCCCCTTTTTGACAACATCAAAAAGATAGTGAAACATTAAGCACAAAGATAAGAATGCTCAAGGCAATAATGTTAGAAAAAGATAAATAAGCATAGATCAGAGCCATTTCGGATAATTTCAGAGCAAATTATGATGAGAGCACATCTAATGTGATTCCAAGGATAGTTTTCAACTCAAGTGTAGATGGAATCTTTCTTAAGTTAATTCAAGAAGTACCACAAATGACATTCAAGGAAAGCACGAATGGAAATCTAACCTCTCTTCAATAATAAGTATGAAAGCTTGTTCATTTAAGATCTTTTGCCCAATATATTAAGTATTTTATCAACATGAGAGCAATTTAACTAATTTTCAGAGTATAAGAGCAGTATATTAAGTATGATTGCAAAGTTCTTTTATGGTGTAAAAATATTGTGGCATAAATGCCAAAAACATGAATTCATGCAATTTATGATATATCTTAGAGCATACATAAAATTCAAAGCTTTGAAGGTTCTTATAAAGACTTTAATCCTTTAAAAAGGAAACACATTTTGGTACATATAATAATGAATTGGCATAAAAATTGAAGTTCTAGAGAACAAGCCAATAAGAACTCATCAGTAAATTCCAAAAATTGGTTTTCTAAGAGATACTCAAGAAAATTCAACACATTATTCTCCCCCTTTTTCATTAAGTTAGAGGCTCTTAAGATCAACTGTTTGAATTACAATTTGGTTTATGATTTATGCATAAGATATATTAACCAAATAATAAGCCTCAAGGTGTATCATAAAGATTTTCAGATTTAAATTTCAGATGATACATATTGGAGAGCATTAGGATCACTTTTCATTTAGTATGCTTTCTCTCTCCTTTAGTTATAGATTTATGCGATTAAGTTCCATAAGATCTCTCCTTCTGAGATTTTCTTTCTCCCCCTCAATTGATCATTCCATTTAAGAGTTTAAAATTTGAAGATAATGTTCAATAAAATTGTCAATCTCAAAAAAAATATATATTTTCTATAAGTTTCAGCTTATTTTCATAAGACTCAATGTTTGAGATAAGACAACCTTTATAGAACTCATCACAAGGTATAAACTTATTATATAATTAAAGCAAGTCTTGCAATATAAGGAGGTTCATCAAAATCAATCCATAAAAATCAAGGTATGAGATACTGAATATCTAAAGCTCCCCCTCAAAAGATGCATTCTTCTTTAATCATTTTTTTCTATAATATCGAGAATGTAGAGTAATTTAGTATTATTCAAAATTTGTAGCAATTACTCTTTCTAATCCTTCAAGAACAAGTTATGCTTTCTCTTAATCTTAGAGAAAATGTATAGAAATATTAATCAGAAAATAATTCATTTGAAGCTCAGTTTCTTTCAAAAGCATTTACATTTTCTTTCTTTTAGAATCATTTGAGTGAGCTGAATATTTCTAGCTTTAAGATCATTCACTCTATATATATTTTGATGGAAGTCTTTAAGAATGTAGGAGAGAAAAATATATAGATTACCATTGAGGTATATATATTTATAGAGCTCAAATTCTTAATCATTGATACCAGCAATGTATACATGAAGCACAATAAATCTTTTAATATCAAAATAAAATCATATATTTAGAAATTTTTTTTTTTTGTTTGCAATCAAGATCATCGAAAGACACATCATTTGGACCAATATTAGTACACTTTAAAGATAAGAAATGATATGTTTCAGATGCGTATCGGGGCAAACAATCAAGGCATCAGAATTTCTCTATTTTTCTTAAACTGTAGTTTTTATCTATAAATCATATTGAGTTTAAGCTTTTATACAAAATCAGATTCTGAATTTCATAAAGATTTTCAATAGAGGCTTTCAAAATCATAATTTGAGATATGTATCTTCCACATTGTAGCTCATCTTAAATCATTACTATTGAAAACACATATTTCAAACATATAAGAGCATATTCAGAATATTTGTATTTATGTTGAGTTTTGGTATGAATTAGAACATTATATACCAAGGTTAGGCAAGTTGAAAGATAAAATACAATCAATTCATTTTGCCTAATTAGAGATATACTTCTCTTCTCCTTTTTACAAATTTATTCAACTTTCAGATTTCAAAGATGATTGTGAACGACAAATTTAAAATTTCTTTTCAATAATACCATAAAATAACTTCATATAGTATTTCAAACATTCAATCAAATTATCCAAGCATGGAGCATTACAAAATATTGAGAACTCATAATTCAAGACATCATGCCACATGCAAAATATATTATGTGTTAAGTCATGCATTAAAATAATAAGAAAAAGAATGTCAAGGATCAAAATCAATTCTTTTCAAATAAACTCCCCCTATTTAAATATAATTTTGCACTGATTTCATTCTTGAAATGTGTTTTCAAGTGATTAAAGCTTGACTTGATTCTTCTTATATACTTTCATTTACTTTGTCATTCATTTTTACTTTCTTATGCTCTATACTCTATTTGCTCCCTATCCGGTGGAGTTGGGAGGGGCACGAGGTACTACCACTAGCCTCCCTCTTGTGCCATCCCTAATATGCCCTACACCGAATAGTTGGGTCAAATAGTGCCGGGTACTACCACTAGTCTCCCGATTGGCACCATCCCTATGATGAGCAATATAGAAAAGTTAAAATATTTACTTTAAACTCTCCCTCTATTTAAGTATAATTCATTACGGATGTTATCCTTCCAAAAGAATGCTCACACAAGTCTTACAAATGTGGTGAATATATTGCGCTTGTTTTGCTTTTTCTTAAGATTGGAGTATTTGCCTTTACTTAGATTTTACTTCTCTTGAATAATATCCATTATCTCTCCTTTATCTCTCTTTCTTTTTGTTATTCTCAAGTAATTTTCTTGAAAGAGCAGAATAAAGAAATAATCAAATGTATCATATAGAGGTATATCATGCAAACACATTTTCATTATGCTCAAGAATTCATAGCTTCTCACAAGTCATTTTAAATCAAAATTCTAAGTATAAACTTGTGTAGTTCATGGTTATGACGTAGGTAAAGATATATTTCAGTTTGGGCAAACCATGAAACAATTTCTAAAAGCACAAGTCAATCAATACATATATAGACATGATATCAAGAAATTAATAATTAAAGACTTTAATCATGCCATAGTAAGATTTAAGTTAATGACTTTGCTCAGCTAATTTATGAGAGAGGTATCTAAAATTACCGAATCATTCTGCATTCTTCAAGTCAAATACCTACTAGATTTCTTATGTGTAACCTTTTGGCTAAAGAAAGTCCTCTCTCTTGTTTGCATGTGAATGTTTATTGTACCTTTTATGGAGGTGTCCTTCAAGTTGAAATCTCCCATTTTCTTGCTCAAGGATCCTGCAAACTCCTTTTCTTTCTTGAAAGAAAGTCATTAGTTTCTTCAAGATACAAAACATTCATCTACCATATTTTTAACTAGATGACTCAATACAAGATATGACACTAGTTGAATGTTGAGTCACTTTACTCAAGAGATTGCCTAAGTATAAGCAAGCACATATCACTTGAACTAAAGAGATAGTTTCATTAACCAAGATGGTTCAAGGACAAGCATGTGAGGCAATATGAAGATTTATCAAGGTCAAATCAATTTCTTATTTTCAAAATCAATTTAGTTTAGATTTTATTTGCTTAAGATAATTATCAATAAGACACGCTAGCTAAGTTTTAATCAACTTATCTTAAACAGTTGTTTCTATCAAAATTCAGATTATGATTTATTTGTTATCAATAAATTATGATTCATTAGAGTTAGATTGAAATCTTGCACATAATGAGCATACAATCTGGTCTACTAGCTGTATGATAAAATAAGTATTCTATCATGCTTCAATACAGCTTTAAAAACAATAGATCTACCTTGCTCATTCTTTTCAAATTCTACAAGATGAGGTCATAGAATACCTTCTTCATGCCAATCTTCTATAAGAGTTTTCTTGTGGACTAACTTTGGTCAATGAAGATCCTCTTTCTTGTTTCTCTTAATTTGGAGTTTGAGAGAAGATGTTAATTCATTCATCATACATTTTTCAAACTCACCTTGCATGAGCTTAGTAAAATCTTCATATAAATCCTCGTTTGTAGAACCAAAAAGTGATATCATCAATGTATACTTTGAGCAAATAAGATATCACAAATTCTTCTTTTTGATGCATAGATTTATCACTATTACTTTCTATCAAAAAGTTACTCAAACTTTTATATCATGCTTTTGATGCTTGTTCCAAATCATATATTGCTTTATCATATTTGTAATGAGTGTTTTCAAATATGGTGGTTATTTAACATATATCTTCTTTAATAAAATAAGCACCTAAGAGTGCATTCTGCACATTCATTTGATAGAATATAAAGCTCATAAAGCAAGCAAATGATAATGGTGATCTTTACTTCTAATCATGCCAGAATTTTATCAAGATCTATTTCATCTTTTCTTAATTTAGTCTTTTAGTAATCATCAATTTTACTTCATTAAGTGTATTTCTGAAAAACTCAATTTGGTTCTAATTATTAATAAGTTTTCAGATTGTTATATGTAAAAGATTAACCATATACATATATAATTTAATTTTAGTATCTTGATAATAAATCATTAGTCTCATAAAGAATAAAATGAGTTCATATTTCTACAACTAGAATCTTTTCATGAATGTTCTATATGCATTGCTTGATGAATGATATCCAAAGATAGAAATATCTTTATCAGATTTGGCATTGTTTTCAAGAAACCATATCAAGCATAACATATACTACTGAAAAATATGAAAGATATGCAACAGATCATTTTCTATTTTTCAGAAGATCAAATAGAGTTTTCATCAAAAATAGATCTAATAGAAACCATATATATGACAAGCAATGATGATAATTTTTTTAAAAAAAAATTATTTAAGTAGATGACGATCATACATCATTGCCTTTTTCATTTCTTCAAGGATTCTATTAATCCTATTTTACTTATGGTGTTCTTGGTGCAGAAACAATTGTATTCAATATTATTTTCTGTGCACAACTTAATAAAAAAAAATTGGTTTTCAAGACTATGCCATGATACTTCTTTTACTTTCATAGTTTGCAAACCTTTTTCATTTGATCCCTTTCACAAGATTTAGCAAATGCAGAAAATACTTTAATTTTACTTGCCAAGAACAAATCCAATGTAAGCTTGTGAAAACTTAGTGATGGAAACAACATCTTTAGATTTAGAAATTGATTCTTGTTTGTTTCCTTAGTTAACATGCATAGCAAACTTTGACCTTGCAGAAGATAATCTAAGTAAACCAATGACAAGATCTTTTGAGATTAGGTTCATACTAGCATAAGTTAATTTTATATGCCAAAAAGAATTCTTTGATCATAGTATTTATAATGCATATATTCAAAGATATACCAAGTACACATTTTCATATCTATGATCAATGAACAATAATGCCATGGATAAAAACTCTCAGTCAAGCATATAGAGAATTCATAGAGTTATTCTTAGGAGAATTAATTTACCAAATTATCCATCTATAAGTAAAGCATAATCTAGAAAGATGGAGTGATTTGGATATATTTTCTTTTTATATCAGAAATATCACTTATATCACAAGAAAAGAATGATTAATACTTGCAAGTTATGTTTTAATCAACTAATAAAACAATTTCAGTATGAGAGGATGCAAGAATTACTAATTTCATTATTTCTTCCATTTTAGTCACTTTTCTTAAGTATATTTTAAGTTTCATTCTTTAATATATGTCTAGAGCACCCAATGTCCAATTTAACATCTTTTGTTGGAGCCTTGAGTGCTAGACACATCTGCAGAAAATATTTAGATTTTCAACTTAGGAACCCAAGCTCTTTTGGGTCCTTGCAGGTTAGCTATTATTGTTCCTTTTGGAACCCATATTTTCTTAATAGTTATTTTGTCCATAGGCTTGCAGATTTTAGGACTACAAGAAGTGTATTTCTGCATCTTCTTATTAAATTTAACAAACATGGATTTAACATGAGTGGTAGATAACCCTTCAGTTTTCTGTTTTTGCCTTTTAGGTTTATCAAATTTGTAATGTACAGATTTAGGAATAGAAGAGATTTTGCATAACCTTTGTTCCTGTTTATCAGCATTATAAGAATCTATTTTAAAATGATTAGAAACTGTTTTAACAACCATATTCTTGAAAGATTTTTGGGTGTACCAAGGTTGACATCCCAATCCAATATTATCAAATTCAGCTCTTTGATTATTTATCATTAGATTCAACTTTTCAGAGCTCAAAGTAAATCTTTCAACAACAGGTTTTAATTTGTCAACTTCTTTAGTTAATCTTTTGTTATCTTCTGAAAGCAATTCATTATTTTTCTTAAGTTTATCATGGCTTTCAGTGAGAAGTTGGTTTTTCTGATTTAGTTCTTTATTTCCTTAATTAAGATTTCAGTTTCATTTACTAGAATTTTCTTTTCATTCTTCAGGTTCTTGTTTTTACAAATGAGTTTCTTATGTTCTTTCATTAGATCAAGAAATGCATCATGTAACTCATCAAGTGTAAAATCATTTTCAAGTTTATCATATACTTCATATTCAGAAGAGAAGACACTTTGTATTTCAATACATACCTCATCCTTGTGTGCCACAAGGCATAGGTTTTCAATATCACCTTGTCTCTCTTTTTCTTTAGAGCTAATTTCAGATTCACTAAAAATGTTAGTGCTTTCATATTTAGCCTCTAGCATATTCCACATGTCTTTAGCAGTTATGCAAGAAAATATGCAATTAAACTCATTCCTATCTAATGCACAATATAATAGGTTCATGGCTTTTGAATTTTGTTGAGCCATTTTCTCATTATGATTAGTGTTTGTGTGTGTTCCATTGACTATAATGCTCCATAAATTATAATCAAGCGATTGTATGAAAACGCGCATGCGTGCTTTCCAATGTGTATAGTTTATGCCATTAAATAGTGGAGGTCTATCAATTAATTGTCCCTCTCCTAGAAAACTATCTATTTGAGTTGTCATGATCTTTGGCTCTTTGACGGTTAGGTCAAAAACACAAGGCAAGAAATTATAGAGCACCGGCTCTGATACCACTTGTTGCCCAGTAGATACAACCCAAGAGGGGGGGTGAATTGGGTCTTTTAAAACTTTTAGGCTACTTCTAACACTTTTCAATTAATTATGCTAAGTTGTATAGATGCACAGTGGAATTTAAACTTAGCAACAGTTTGATTTATTGAATGAGACTTGATTAAGTAAATTGAATATGCTTGCAACTAAAGGATGCGCGGATAAGAGTTAAGCAAGTAATTTATCTAAGTAAGTAAGTGAGCAAGTTAGACAATGACAAAAAGCATCACAAACACAACAAACATATAGTGGTTCAGTGCACCCCAGCACCTACATCCACTCCCCAAGACCTCTTGGGAATTTCACTATAATCCTCCAGATTACAGTCCGGTAGTTTTGCGAGTGCACTACCCAACTCGTTGTTTTACACCGGGCTAACAACGAACCCTACAATCTGGTAGTTTTTCGAGTGTACTACCCAACTCGTTGTTTTACCCCGGGCTAACAACGAACCCTATAATCCGGTAGTTTTTCGAGTGAACTACCCAACTCGTTGTTTTACCCCGGGCTAACAACGAACCCTACAATCCCCCAATTTTAACTTAGGCTTGGGACGCCTATCCCTTGTTCCAAGTTCCTTGACTGAAACAAGCTCAATATTCAAACGTTTTACAAAAGATTTGAAAGCTCTTAAGAAGCAAATATAACAATGAGAAACAATAAAATCGGAAGAACCCTTTTTGCCGTTGGAAGCGTGGATGATGGTGGTTCTTCCGATGTGGATCACGTTGGCTTGAATGCGAGCTTTGATTGCCAAGTGGGAGTGAGTAGATGAGCACGAAATCAGATGGGAAAGCTTGAATGCACTTGATTTCTCCTCTTGAAAGCACTAACTCCCTTGAACCTCTTTCTCTTTCTTCTCTCTTGAATGATCTTGTGTTTGGTTGGTGAGAGGTTGTTGGAAGGCACTTAGGAGCTCCCTTTTATAGCCCAAGAAGCAATAGATCCGTTAGACACAAAAATATAGCCGTTTGAAATTCAAACAAACCTGCAAAAGTGTGTCAGTCGCGTCCTAGGCGCTCCGGAGACGTCTCCGCTTCATCGCGAGACGTCTCGGCTGTAAGATTTTACTTTTGACGATGTTTGGGGTCGACTCGGCGCTTTACGGGGGCGACTCCGATGATGAACGGTTTGAATCCTTGTTTTTCTGTTTTTCTGAGAGGGTCGCCTCGGCGCTTTACGGGGACGTCTCGGCTTGTTTGCGCTTTTTGCATGGGGACGACTCCGCTGCCTTGGGGACGACTCCGCCGTTATATCTCCGAAAAACATGTCTTCTGGAATTCTCTGAGAGAGTCGACTCCGCTCTTTCAGGGGACGTCTCCGCTGCCTTATCACTGAAAAAGACATCCTCTGGAATACCCTGAGAGAGCCGACTCCGCTACCTCGAGGACGACTCGGAAAGTCTGCTTTTTACTTGCGGGGACGACTCCTCGTCCTGTGGAGACGGCTCGCGCGCATCTCTTGAAATCAGCCTTTCTGCCGCCACTGAGAGAGTCGACTCCGCTATTGAGAGAGTCGACTCCGACCCTGCGAGACGCCTCGCCAGGTGCCGGGGACGTCTCCCGACGTGCCAGTTCTTCCTGTTTGTGCCAGAGACGTCTCTGGTACAAACCGGAGACGTCTCGGCTGTCCCTGATCTATTTTCTTCAACTTAAAAAATTCTTCAATAAATTCATAAAAATTATGGGAACTTGCCTAGACATTTTTTAACAATATTCTTAATTAAACATCTAAAATTCTCAAGTAAATTGTTAAGATAAATGGAATTATACTCTAGTATTTTGTATTCATCAAAATCCATTAGGGGGTCAACAACTCGTTGCTTTTCAGAGACTTTCTCTTCAAGCTCAATTTTCCTCCCACTGCCTCTATCAAGGATAAACTATTTTCATGAAGATAGCATGGCATCTCACAAACACTTTGTGATCCTTTGGGATAAAAAATTATATCCTAATAACTCTTTCAGGATATTCAATAAAACGAGCATTAATTGTCCTATCCTCTAACTTGTCTGCCTGTTGTCGCTTGACGTGGGCCGGACATCCCCAAATCTTGAGATGACCAAGACTCGGCTTCTTACCATGTCATATCTCATATGGTGTGGTAGGAACGGACTTTTAGAGGTAATTCTATTCAACAAGTAAATAGCTGAAAATAGGGCATCTATCTAAAGAAACAAGGGTAAATCAGTGAAGCTCATCATGGGCTGGACCATATCAATAGAGTCTGATTCCTCCTCTCTGACACTCCATTGAGCTGAGGTGTACCAGGAGGAGTCCGTTATGAAACTATACCATTCTCCTTGAGATAATCACGGAACTCTCCATTAAGGTATTCACTTCCTCGATCTGATCGAAGAACCTTAATGAGTTTTTGTGCTTATTTTTCTACTTCATATCTAAGCTTTTTGAACCTTTCAAAAGTTTCATATTTGTGTCTCACACACATATCCATACCGTGAGTAATCATTGGTAAATGAAGTAAAAATTACAACCCCTAGCCTGCACATCGAATGGGCCACACATATCAGTGTGTACTAGGGTAAGTATTTCAGTGGACCTCCCTGTGTCCTACAAAGGATAATTTGGCCATCTTTCCTTGAAGGCAGAATTCACAAATCAAATATGACTCGAAAGTCAATGAGCCCAAAAGCTCATGTTTCTCCAATTTGTTTATTCTGTCTTCTCCTATATGGCCAAGCCTGAGGTGCCATAAATACTTTAGATTTATCTCATTTTTGGATCTATTAGATCCTATGGTATTCACTGTTTGCTCAGATATATTCACAGATACATCCATATGTATGTGATAGAGACTGTCAATCTTAAAACCATGTTGAATCAATTTATTTTTCAAATAAAAATCTTTCTATGCTAAATAAAATACAGAAATCAAATTTCTGCTAGCAATAGGTAACAGTCCCTAAGTATCCTGAGCATATCTGACATACCTTCTGAAGGTCTGTCACCCTTCATGTTCTTTATGCTTCCCATGTATGTAGGACAGTTTCTCTTCCAATGGCCGTCCATGATGCAATAGAAACACTTTTTCTTACAATTGGCCTTTTTCTTGGAACTTCCTTACTTGGTGTTTTCTTAGTCTTCTGTTTCTTCGCAGGCTTCTTCTTCTTCCAAATAGACTCTCTCTTGAAAGTAGAAACCAACTTGACAGTGAAAACGATGCCCCTTGAACTTCTTCAAGGTCCCTAAGTTAGTTACCAATTTATTTAACAATTCTATTTTAGTGCATACAACCTTGTTCATATGGTAGTTTACTATAAACTATTCATATGAAGCTGGAAGGGATTGCGGGATCAAATCCGTTTGCAATTCCTTGTGCATGGTCATGCCAAGCTTCTCTAGCTTCTTTATCATGGTCAAACCATGATCATGGACAGACTGCCCATTGCGCATCTTGGCTTTGAAGAGCCTCTTGGACACTTCAAACCGAGCTGCGTGACTCTGATCACCATACAACTCTTCCAGGTGTTTTAATATGTCCCTGGCAGTCTTCATGTTCTCATGCTGGCATTGTAATGCATTGGACATGGATGCCATTGTGCAGCACCTAACTTTATTGTCATTGTTCGTTCACTTAACATGCGTCTTACGCTGATCAGTGATCGGATAGATTGGTAACATGGGGATTCTATGGTCTAGCACATACCCTAATTTCTCATAATTCAAAACTATTTTGAAATTTGCGGAGCCAGTCTTTATAATTGGTTCCGGTTAGTCGGTTGGTCTCAAGAATACGGGCCAAAGGGTTTGAAGCTGACATTGTATTTGCAGAGAGTAAAGATTCTAGTTAGACTTTTGTACTTGATCCTAATCTGTTCTAAGGTCTTTTAGAACAAATATAACTCCCACTATTTTCTCGAATCCCTCACACTCCCCTGGTAGGGAAACGGAAATCCCACACGACTAGAGTTTCTAGTGGGTACTGCGGTCCCACCAATTTACATGCCACCTCACCTAACAGTTATTGGTGACACATAGATTGATGAATGTACAACTCTTGTACAATGCTTTTCAAGCATGTTGCAGTGTAACTTGGTCTCTAAGCCATGAAAACCTCATCTAACAGTTATTGGTCCCATTTCTTAGTTAAGTCAGACCCACCGTATAACCGTAGGAATAAAGTCGTCATTGGGACCTCACCTAACAGTTATTGGTGCCCAACCCCACCTTTACCCTACAACATCTCATGTCTATAGAGAGGTCCAGCCCCCCGATGCAACTTGACCACTGTGTCCAGCCGAGACAAATCAACATCAGAAAGGCCTTAGCAGCTCTACTACAGTGGAAGACCTATTGACTTAATATTGGTTAATCAGGTCTTAGTGTTTGCAACTTGAGCTCTTCATAAGAGGTAATCGAACAATTGGCCAGGTAAGCAAGTGGGAGGCTCCCCTTACTCAGAGAGTAAGGTCCTAATTAAGTAACCACCTTTCATGCTTTTCTAGACACCAATTAGATCAATTAATCTAATATGACTTGCTCATGTCGGTTCACTCTCGACTTGATAGAGGAGGTTTTGATTTAGGTCTCAATTGGGTTTGCTACATCACATGTAAACCTATCTACCCGACTCACATTCACATCACATGCAAACGGCACATTGCAGGCAGTTAAAATCGCAGCAATAATTAAAGCTAAACTTTAAATAGGTAATGATCATGGATTCTAGTTAGGTCGTATTACAAGCACATGCACGTCAATCGATCAACTGGTCTTCAACTCTTGAATTGGTTCCAAGCCTCCTTGATCCGATCCTTGATCAACTCTTGATCCAATCGCCATCAACCGCTTAGATCACCTGTTCATCTCATGCCTAGTCTTCAACTTGATCGTTGACGTACATCACATCACACAAATACAACCAGATTGTAAAATAAAAATAAAAATAAATTACATCTCCTTTTAGGAGGCACGCAGGCCTCTCAAAACATCAAATAAGATGCATGCAAGCATCTGAAAAATTACATGACATTGCAGATCACATCGCAGGTCATTACATTTGATACCAAAAGGGTTTGAATCCTATGATCATCACCATATGCAACAATTATAATTTTCAGATCTGAAAACTAACTGATTATATCATGACATAGGTTGCTGATCATGCTAATCATGATTCTAAACTTTGTAATCTCATTAACAACGCAATTAGAATCATCATTTTATCACATAAAAATCAGCATGCAAAAATCAGCACTCCTGAAAAATCTGCATGCAGAAATTTTCAGCATGCATGATCATTCAATTTTCAGATCTAATAAGCCTTTAGATAATTAATTCTTACCTTAATCTATGAAACCTGGCTCTGATACCATTGTTGGGAACCTGCACATGCCGCTGATATTTCAAAAAAATTCAGATGGCAGCGGAATCGGCATAAGCGGGATCGACGTTCATCGCATGAACGTTGTTTCATGAACCGTTCGTAGTTAGATAAGAATTAAAACTTTTTAAACCTTTAGGAAGATCAGATCTTCACCTTGTGCGGGTAGATGATCACCGCAAACTGAAGTTCGTGGTCTAGGATGAAGGTTTGCTTGAAGCCGTTCAAGTGTCCGGCCTCTACGGGTATCCACACGAAGCAGTGATCCGATCAAAGCTCTCTTGTCTTCCCGGGGTGCTAGCTCCCTTGCAAAGACTTCTTTTGATGGCTGATTTCCTCTCTTTCAATCAACCCTTGATTGTGCTTGAGAGGAGGAAGAAGAAGGATGAAGAAGAGGAAGAAGAAGAATCCCCACGCAGCCTTCTTTCTTTTCCCTGCGTTGGAAGGAAGAAGGGAGGAAGAGGATGCCGCCAACACCTTTGGCTTTTATCTTCCTTGCTTGCGGCTGAACCAAGAGGAGAGGAGAGGGAGGCGTACGGCAAGGAGGAAGAGGACTTCTTCTATGCCCTAGGTGCCGCCCACAAGTCCCTTTTTATAGACATGTGGAGCTCCTAACATTTAGGAGTTCTTGATGTCTTTCCTAAGAGGGGGCGCCGTCTCTTCTCCCTTCTCCACGTGGAAAGGGGAGGGGCTTATCCCCTTCCTCATGGTAAACCCTAATCCATATTAGGTAGGATTGGAATGCCCTAATGTGGTCAAGCCCTAATCCAATTAGGCTTAGCCCAAGGGTGAACCAATTTGGATCCAATCTTGGTAAGTCCTAATCCAATTAGAACTTAAATCAATTTTGACTCAATTGAACTCTTCAATCCTAATCCAATTAGGAGTCTTATTGATTCATTAGATTAATAATTAATTGTGACTTAAGAAACTCTAATCCAAATTAGGACATATTTAATTTTAGTCCTAATCCAATTAGGACTCTATTTGAATCCGAAGTCAAAATCCGATTAGGACTCTAGAAATCCTACTCCAAGTAGGAATCCAATTTTGATTCAAAACTCCTAATCTCATTAGGATTGCAGGAATCCTATTCCAAGTAGGAATCTCAGTCCTACTCCAACTAGGATTCCCAGTCCTAATCCAATTAGGACTCTAGGAATCCTACTCGAAGTAGGACTCTTGTTTCAAGTCCAATTAATTAATTTCCTTTCCTTCTTCAACTTCTTATCAATCGAATTGATTACTCGTGATTCATAATCACTTTTCAACCATCAGATCGGTCAATACTTCTAGTGTGTGTGTGACCCCATAGGTTCTATTCTGACTGGTAGTGAGATATATTGTGATCTCTATCACTATATCATTGAAAACTCCTTTTAATGGGTTGGAACGATTCCAACTCAACTCATTAGGGTTTATCGATCATCGAGATAATCCCTGTGAGTCCCACCATCCACCAGTGACACCTAGCAGCATGTAGTGGCTACCCAGTAGAATAGAAAGATGAACCTCTAGGTGCAGTTACCATGTGATACAGTCCTACTATCGTGGATCCCTACAGGACGGAGGTCATGGACAACTCGTGAAACCCCATCGTCTGTCATATGTCAAAATTTATTCGACTCGAGTTCGATAGTGAAAAACTCTTTCTCCACTTTATATTACTGCCCTGGCCAAGGTCTTAGAACTCAGTCTAACAAATCACATAGGATCACTCCTCTTCTATCAAGGTCGATAGATTCCTTGTAGGTGCATACCCTACTCCTATAGTGAACCTACTGCAGCCAATCTACACTGCATTGACCCATATGGCTAGAGACCATGTATGTGTGCAGTCAAACTACAATAACCTCACTGTGAGTAGCCGAAGCACCGCAGGTCAAAGGACCAGTCATACTACTGCAACATCAAGCAAGTCACTGATGAGTGGATAGACATCCAAGTGACTTCTTGTCTTGGTCACGCTCAGTACCCTTGTTCTCTAACAAGCACCTGCACTATCACTTCAGTGTCCCTACACTGTGGACTCAAGTCTCGTCCATCCAGAAGGAAAGTGATCTGTGCACTGATCGGATCGATCACCGTCCTTGTGATGATCCATTGATCAGGAGCATTTAGAAATTAATCACCAATGATACATGGCTCAAATTCTCAACTCTTGAGAATATGTATCATCATCTTATTAATTCCTTGGACGATTCATAGACACATAAACAATATGAATGAAAAGAATGCCCATTTATTAATCAATAATAATAAAGTCAAGTACAAAATTATGTCCCAGAATTATTAATGTGTTAGCCAGATTGGCTTCTAGGGCATACTTCTAACACCCAAGGTCTTTCATGGAGAATTCTTTTGACAACCAGACCTTGACCGAGGTTAGCATGGGAATATAATTCCCTATCAGGAGGATGTCGTCAATGTACAGTACGAGGAACACGATAGCGCTCCCACTAACCTTCTTATAGACACACGGTTCCTCTTCGTTCTTGATGAAATCAAACGTTTTGATTGCATCATTGAAACGAGTATTCCAACTCCGAGATGCTTGCTTTAGTCCATAAATGGACCTTTGCAACTTGCAGACCTTATGATTTCCATCACTGGAAGTGAAACCCAAAGGCTGCTCCATGTAGATTTCTTCATCAAGATATCCATTCAGAAAAGCTGTTTTCACATCCATCTGCCAAATTTTATAATCATGAAATGCTGCAATGGCAAACAATATTTGGATGGATTTTAGCATGGCTATAGGTGAAAAGGTTTCCTGATAGTCAATGCCTTCGCGCTGACTATACCCTTTTGCCACCAGCCTTGCCTTATAGGTCTCTACCTTTCCATCCGAACCTATCTTTCTTTTCTAGATCCATTTGCATCCAATAGGTACAATACCTTCTGGTGGATCCACTAAAGTTCAGACTTGGTTGGAAAGCATGGAGTCTAACTCTGACTTCATAGCTTCCAGCCATTTCTCGGAATCGATATCTGATATCGCCTCGTTGTAGGTTTTGGGATCTTGTATATGTTCTCCATCTCCCACGAGGAACATTTTCTTAGTATCCTCTTTAAGCATACCTAAGTATCTATGAGAAGGATGGGAGACCCTACTAGATCTGCGAGGTGGTTGAGGGACATCGTGTACTGTTTCTATATGAATGGGTTCTATAGGATCCATGACTCATTGCTTTTAAGAGACTTTCTCTTCAAGCTCAATTTTCCTCCCACTGCCTCTATCAAGGATAAACTGTTTTTCCAAGAAGATGGCATGTCGGCTCACAAAAATATTGTGATCCTCTGAGATATAAAAATTGCATCCTAATGACACTTTAGGATATCCTATAAAACGAGCACTTATGGTCCTAGCCTCTAGCTTGTCTGCCTGTAGTCGTTTGACATGGGCCGGACATCCCCAAATTTTGAGATGACCAAGACTTGGTTTCTTACCATGCCATATCTCATATGATGTGGTAGGAACGGATTTAGAGGGAACTCTATTCAGTAGATATACTGTGGTAAGTAAGGCATCTCCCCAAAGAAACATAGGTAAATTAGTGAAGCTCATCATGGACCATACCATATCCAATAGAGTCCGATTTCTCCTCTCTGACACCCCGTTGAGTTGAGATGTACCCGGAGGAGTCCATTGTGAGACTATGCCATTCTCCTTGAGATAGTTCCGGAATTCCCCACTAAGGTATTCTCCTCCTCGATTTGATCGAAGAGCCTTAAGATGTTTTCCAGTTTATTTTTCTACTTCGTTTCTGAACTTTTTGAACTTTTCAAAAGATTCAGATTTGTATCTCGTAAGACACACATACCCGTACCGTGAATAATCATCGATAAAGGTAATGAAGTACGAATAACGACTCCTGGCTTGCACATCGAATGGGCCACACACATCTGTGTGTACCAGGGTAAGTATTTCGGTGGTCCTCTCCCCATGTCCTACAAAGAGCAATCTAGCCATTTTTTCTTGAAGGCAGGACTCGCAAACTGGATATGACTCAGAAGTCAATGAGCCGAGAAGCCCATCTTTATCCATTTTGTTCATTCTGTCCTCTCCAATATGGCCAAGCCTAAGGTGCCACAAATACTTCTGGTTTATCTCATCCCTGGATCTTTTGGATCCTTTGGCACTCACTTCTTGCTCAGACATATTTATAGATACATCCATATACAAATGATAGAGACTGTCAATCATAAAACCACGTGCGACTATTTTATTTCTGAAATAAATAGAACAGCAGTCTTTGTCAAATGTAAAAATATGACCTTCCTATGCTAGACATGAAACAGAAATCAAATTTCTGCTAGCAGTAGGTACATAATAACAGTCTCTAAGCAATAAACTAAAACCAGACGGTAGTCGCAGAGGGTAGGTGCCCACAGCCACAGCAGCAACTTATGCCCCGTTGCCAACTCGAAGGGTTACCGCACCTTCCGCCAGCCTTCTACTTTTCTTTAGACCCTGCATAGTAGTGCACAAATGAGCACTAGAACCAGAATCTACAACCCAACTAGAAGTAGAGAAAACCGTAAGGTTAGTTTCAATTACGAGCAAGTCTAGCATACCTTCTGAAGGTGTGTCTGCCTTCTTGTTCTTCAGGCTCTCGAGGTATGAAGGACAGTTCCTCTTCCAGTGGCCATCGACATTGCAGTGAAAACATTTTCGTTTGTCATTAGCC
The DNA here is from genome assembly GCF_051530095.1 of Phoenix dactylifera. Classification (NCBI taxonomy): domain Eukaryota; kingdom Viridiplantae; phylum Streptophyta; class Magnoliopsida; order Arecales; family Arecaceae; genus Phoenix; species Phoenix dactylifera. The sequence continues at coordinate 22,923,136 of NC_143190.1, forward strand.
TTTTCTTTTGAACTTCCTTCTTTGGCTTCTTGTCTTTCTTCTGCTTCTTTGCAGGCTTCTTTTTCTTCCAAGTAGACTTTCTCTTGGAACCAGAAGTCAACTCAGCAGCAAGAACATTGCTCCTTGAACCTTTCAAGGCTCCCTCAGCAGTTACCAACATATTTAACAGTTCAGTCTTAGTGCATTCAATCTTATTCATGCGGTAGTTTACTATAAACTGTCCAAATGAATCAGGAAGGAATTGAAGGATCAGATCTACTTGCAATTCCTTGTGCATGTTCATACTGAGCTTCTCAAGCTCCTCCAGGTCCTTGATCATAGTCAGACCGTGATCATGGACAGACTGCTCCTCGCGCATCTTTGCATTGAAGAGCCTCTTGGACACTTCAAAACGAGCTGTGCGACTCTACTCACCATACAACTCTTGCAGGTGTGCCAGTATGTCCCTAGCAGTCTTCATATTCTCATGCTGGCATTGGAGTTCATTGGACATGGATGCCATGATGTAGCACTTGACCCTAATGTCATCATCTGTCCACTTTTCATGCATCGTACGCTGATCAGCGGTCGGACGTGCTGGTAATGTGGGGATATTATTGTCGAGCACATTGCCTATTTTCTCGCAACTTAGAACAATTTTGAGATTTCTAAGCCAGTCTCTGTAATTAGTACTAGTCAATCGGTTGGTCTCAAGAATACGGGTCAAAGAGTTTGAGGCTGATATTATGATCTGCAGAGAGTAAAGATTCTACTTAGACTATTGTACTTGATCCTAATCTGTTCTAGGATCTTTTAGAACAAATGTACCTCTCACTATTTTTTCGAATTCCTCACACTCTCCTGGTAGAAAAACGAAAATCCTACACGACTAGGATTTCTAGTGGGTACTGCGGTTCCACGGATTTACATGCCACCTCACCTAACAGTTATTGGTGACACATAAATAGATGAGTGTACAACTCTTGTACAATGCTTCTCAAGCATGTTGCAGTGCTACTTGTCTCTAAGTCATGAAGACCTCACCTAACAGTTATTGGTCCCATTCCTTAGTTAAGTCAGACCCACCGTATAACCGTAGAAATAAAGTTGTCATTGGGTCCTCACCTAACAATTATTGGTGCCCAACCCCATCTTTATCCCTACAACATCACATGTCTATAGAGAGGTCCAGCCCTCCGATGCAACTTACCCACTGTGTCCAGTCGAGACAAATCAATATCAGAAAGACCTTAGCAGCTCTACTACGGTGGAAGACCTTTGGACTTAATATCAATTAATTAGGTCTTAGTGTTTGCAACTTGAACTCTTCATAAGAGGTAATCGAATAATTGGCCAGATAAGCAGGTGGAAGGCTCCCCTTACTCAGAGAGTAAGATCCTAATTAAGTAACCACCTTTCATGCTTTCCTAGACACCAATTAGATCAATTAATCTAATATGACTCGCTCATGTTGGTTCACTCTCGACTTGATTGAGAAGGTTTTAGTTTAGGTCTCATATGGATTGGTCAATTAGTTTGCATCACGTGTAAACCTATCTACCCCGCTCATATTCGCATCACATGCAAATAGCACATCACAGGCAGTTATAATTGCAGCAATAAATTAAAGCTGAATTTTAAATAGGTGATGATCATGGATTCTAACTAAGTCATATTACAAGCATATGCACGTCAATCGATCAGATGGTCTTCAACTCTTGAATTAGTCCTGAGCCTTCTTGATTCGATCCCTAATCAACTCTTGATCCAATCACCATCAACCGCTCACTTTCGTCATTCATCTCATGTACTTTCTTTGACTTGCTCGTTGACGTACATCACATCATAGAAATACAACCAGATATTTAATAATATATTACATCCCTTTTAGGAGGCACGCAGGCCTCTCGAAACATCAAATAAGATGCATACAAGCATCTGAAAAATTACATGACATTGCAGATCACATTGCAGGTCTTTACAGTTGATACCAAAAGGGTTTGAATCCAATGATCATCACCACATGCAACAATTATAATTTTCAGATCTGAAATCTAATTGATTATCTTATGACATGGGTTGCTGATCATGATAAACATGATTCTAAACTTTGTAATCTCATTAACAATGCAATTATAATCATCAATTTATCACATAAAAATCAGCATACAAATATCAGCAATCCTGAAAAATTCTGCATGCAGAAAATTTCAGCATACATATCCTTTTAAATTTCAGATCTATCATGCCCGTTAATAATTAATTCTAACCATAATCTACGAAGCCTAAGCTCTAATACCACTGTTGGGAACCCGCCCATGCCGCAGAAAATTAAATACTTTTCAGATGGAAGCAGAAGAGGTATGTGCGGGATCGACGTTCATCCTATGAATGTTGTTCAAAACTGTTCGTAGATAGATTAGAATTAAAAAACTTTTAATTTAATTATGAAGATCAGATCTTCACCTTGTGCGGGTAGGTGATCACCGCAAACTGAAGTTCATGGTTTATGATGAAGGTTCGCTTGAAGTCGTTCACGCGTCCGGCCTCTATGGATATCCACACGAAGCAGAGGACCGATCAAAGCTTCCTTGTCTCCCCGGGGTGCTAGCTCCCTTGCAGAGACTACTTTAGATGGCTGCTTTTCTTCCTTTGAATCAACTCTTGATTATGCTTGGGAGGAGGAAGAAGAAGAAGGCTCTAAGGAGAAGAACCAAAGGCTACTTGCAACCTTTTCTTTTCCCTGCGTTGGAAGAAGGAAGGGAGGAGGGAGGAGGGCCGCCAACACCTTTCTTTTCTTTCCCTTGCTTGCGGCTGAAAACCAAGAGGAGGAAGGGGGCTCACGGCTGGAGAGGGAAGTGGATTCTCATGCCCTAGGTGTTGCCCCTTTGCATCCCTTTTATGGCGTGTGGAGCTCCTACTAATTAGGAGCTCCTTATATTTTTCCAAGAGGGGCGCCGACCCCTCTTATGTTGCCGCACCAACCAAGAGAAAGGGGAGGGGTGTGAGCCCCTCCCTTTTGTGTTGCCCTAGTCCTCATTAAGTAAGGATTGGGAGGCCCCTATTTGGTTTAGTCATAATCATATTAGGCTTTAACCAAATCATGAACCATTTGGGTTTAATCTAGGTAAGTCCTAATCCAATTAGAACTCAAATCAATTTTGACTCAATTGAACTCTTCAATCCTAGTCCAATTAGGAGTCTTGTTAATTCATTAGATTAATAATTAATTAGGACTTAAGAAATCCTAATTCAATTAGGATTTATTCAATTTTAGTCCTAATCCAATTAGGACTCTAATTTGAATCCGAAGTCCTAATCCAATTAGGACTTCTAGGAATCCTATTCTAAGTAGGAATCCAAATTGAATTCAAAATCCTAATCCAATTAGGATTGTAGGAATCCTACTCCAAGTAGGACTCCCAGTCCTAGTCCAAGTAGGATTTCCAGTCCTAAACCAATTAGGACTTCTGGAATCCTATCCCAAGTAGGATTCATGTTTAAGTCCAATTAACTAATTTCCATTGTTCCTTCTTCAACTTGATCATCAATCGAATTGATTACTTGTGATTCATAATCATGTTTCAACCATCGGATCGGTCAATACTTCTAGTGTGTGTGACCCCATAGATTCTATTCTGACTGGTAGTGAGATATATTACAATCTCTATCACAATATCATTGAAAACTCCTTTCAATGGGTTGGAACAGTTCCAACTCAACTCATCAGGGTTTATCGATCATCGAGATATTTCCTGTGAGTCTCACCATCCACCAGTGACACCTAGCAGCATGTAGTTGCTATCCAGCAGAATGGAATGATGAACCTCTAGATGCAGTTATCGTATGATACAGTCCTACTATCGTGGATCCCTATAGGATGGAGGTCATGGACAACTCGTCAAACCCCATCGTCTGTCATATGTCAAGATTTATTCGACTTAAGCTCGAGAGTGGAAAACTCTTTCTCCACTATACAATCTACCCCGGCCGAGGTCTTACGAACTCAGTCTTATAAATCACATAGGATCTCTCCTTATCTACCAAGATCGATAGATTCCATATAGGTGCATACCTTACTCCTACAGTGAACCTACTGTAGCCAATCTACACTACATGGACCCATATGTCTAGAGACTATGTATATGTGCAGTCAAACTACAATAACCTCACTGTGAGTAGCCGAAGCACCGCAGATCAAAGGACCAGTCACACTACTGCAACATCAAGCAAGTCACTGACGAGTGGATAGACATCCAAGTGACTTCTTGTCTTGGTCACGTTCAGTACCCTTGTTCTTAACAAGCACTTGCACTATTACTTCAGTGTCGCCACACTGTGGACTCGAGTCTCGTCCATCCATAAGGAAAGCAATGGGTGCACTGATCGGATCGATCACCGTCCTCATGATGATCCATTGATCAGGAGCATTCAGAAATTAATCACTAATGATGCATGGCTCAAATTGTTAACTCTTAAGAATATGCATCATCATCTTATTAATTTTTGGACGACTCATAAACACATAAATAATATAAATGAAAAAGATGCCTTTTATTTATTCAATAATAAATAGTCAAGTACAAAATTATGTCCTAGAATTAATAATGTGTCAGCTAGATTGGCTTCTAGGGCATACATCTAACAGTTCAATCCTTGGCCTTGGAAGATGGTAAACACCCGCTCTATAACCTCGAAGCAGTAAGTAGCGGCATCTTCAAAGGGCGTCGACCCACATCAAGAAGGCTCGCAATCACCCGCGGCCTCGGCGGACCTAAGACCCGATCTTGATTCCACCGACCGTCTCTTGGAGTTTTTGCATGGGAATCAAACAACTATGCAGCAGAGCCAACAATAATTGATGGAGAAAATGGATACCACGCAACGCCATATTGAGATGATGTTGCAACTATTGCTAAAGCAGCAGCAAAAAACTCCACCAGGGGAAGCTCCGAGTCGGACCCGGGTGGAATCTTCGGCCCCTACCCGTGGACGACCAAGACGGAGGGGATCCCCTCCTCGCGAGCCTCTCCTTCCCAACCCACCAGAGGAGACGCGGCTGGACCAAGGAGAAGATCGACCAAGACCCCGACCCGAGCTCATACCGATTAGCGCATGCGCTAGGGCTCGAGGGATGAGCCCGATTGGCATCGACGACGGGTCGGATATGGAGGATGATCCCATCCAGAATTTTTAAATGAGGAACCAGCGTGTGGGGGAATACCCACGCCGAGGATATGAACGAGATCAGGATCGTAATGGAGATCGAGAGGGAGAAAATTGCGGATTAACTCTTAGGCTGAAATTTTCCAAGTTTAAAGACGGCGATCCTCTCGATTGGGTGTATCGAGCTGAGCGATTCTTTCACTACCATGGCACAGCGGAGGACCAAAAGGTATTGATCTCATCTTTTCACCTAGAAGAGACCGCCCTGCGATGGTTTCAAACCGCCGACCGAGCCCGACCTTTCGACGGTTGGGAGGATTTTTCTGCAGTAATTTGTCGGCGTTTCGACCCTACCGAGTACGATGACTTCCAGTCTATGCTATCAAGGGTCACCCAAAAGACTACTGTTAGAGCCTTTCAAGAGGAGTTTGAGAGGATCAGCAACCAAGTGGTGGGGTGGAGCGACTCCGCGCTGAAATGCGTATACCTCGGAGGACTTCGTGTCGACATTCAAGCCGAGGTGAGGACTTTGCGGCCACAATCGCTGGAGGATGCCTTTGCCTTGGCCCTGATGGTGGAAGAGAAAATCAAGACCATCGAGCAGCAGCACGGGGCAGCTGGACCAACCGCCGGGCCGGCCAAACCGCAGGGGGCTCCATCGGCCAGCCGAGAGCACCGACGGCTGCAGCAGCCAACACAGGGCTGAGGACCCCTCTTCGCTTGTCAGGTGATGTCAAGAGGGTTGAGCGTCCACCCGGGAGGACCTTGACACCAGCACAAGTGGAGGAACATCGAGCAAAAGGCCTATGTTTTCGCTGCGATGAGAAATTTACACTGGGACACCGGTGTGCGCGGCCCGTCGGAGCGGTGATGTTGATCGACGGATTGGAGGACAAGGCCGTGGCTGAAGATGGTGATGAGGTTGCTGAGGACGAGCCCCAAGATTTAGAGGCCGAGGAAGAGGACGTGCCACCTCAGATTTCATTGCATGCCTACTCCGGATCGGCGACACCGAAAACGCTACGCGTGGACAGCATGATCAAAAGACGTATGGTGCGTATCCCCAAAAGACGTATGGCTCGTCAAACACCCCCGACGCGTCGAATGGGTTGTTTAGTCTGACCTCTTGTGTTGGCCCGACATCATTCTGTCTCCCACATTCTCTCCTTTCGTCGGTTAGTTTTTTTTTTGACTTCGATTCGCGATTGGAGTTGTACGCATCATGGTCATCGTTCCCTTAGCAGATGACACAGCGTGTGAGGATGCTTTTGAGCCAAAGGACTCCTTAACAGATCGGTCTCATAGCAGAGTCGACATTGGGCTTCGACATGGCATTGGGTGATGGAACCACGTTGAGGGCGGAGGGCATATGCCGAGGCATCATTTTGATGATCCAGGGCAGCCAATTCAAGCTCGTTCTCTACCCGTTGGCATTACGAGGAGCTGATTTGGTCCTTGGTACGCAGTGGCTGCAGAGTCTTGGCCCGGTTACATTCGACTTCGCCGAGATGTGGGTGACTTTCAGACGGAGCGGATGGCGAGTTAGATTGGATGGCATTCGGCCTAGCCCAAGGGCTGCACTTCAGCCCCTAGTCGGCTTGCCCGGATCCGGCGTGAGCAGCTAGTTGATGCAGCTCTTACGTATGTCGACGGAGACCATGACGGAGGCTAGTATACCTACTGATTTGGCTGCTCTCTTATAGGGGTTCGCTAATTTAATTGAGGAGCCTCATAGTCTTCCACCCAAGAGGGAGCACGATCATCACATAGAGATTATACCAGGAGCGGAATCGGCGAATGTGAGGCCTTACCGCTACCCGCACGTTCAGAAGGAGGAGATCTCAAAGATGGTACGAGAGATGTTGGAGTGCGGCATCATTCAGCCCAGTAGAAGCTCATATTCATCGCCGGTGCTGCTGGTACATAAGAAGGATGGGACGTGGCAATTCTGCGTCGACTACCGGGCAGTTAACGCAATCACCGTTAAGGACCGGTATCCGATTCCAGTCATAGAGGAGCTGTTGGATGAGCTTGCTGGTGCGGCCTACTTGCAAACTTGATCTTCGTGCCGGATACCACCAGATCCGTGTCAGACCCGAAGATGTGCACAAGACGGCGTTCTGGACACACGATGGCCATTATGAGTTTCGGGTGATGCCGTTCGGCCTCACCAATGCACCAGCGACATTTCAGGGGCTCATGAATGACATATTCAGACCATTACTACGACGGTATGTCCTTGTATTCTTCGATGACATACTGGTTTACAGTCGTTCATGGCAGAAGCACCTAGAGCACTTGGAGGAAGTGCTGAAAATTCTGCGCAGAAATCAATTGAAGGTGAAGCGATCCAAGTGCCTATGGGCCGAGCCGAAGGTCGAGTACCTAGGCCATATCATCTCTGCTGCAGGTGTGGAGCCGGACCAAGCAAAGATACATTGCATGACTGAGTGACCGCTGCCCAAGAACCAAAAGGAGCTGCGAGGATTTTTGGGCCTAACCGGTTATTACCGCCGGTTTGTGGAGGGATATGAAAAGATCGCCACGCCACTGACCCTGCTGCTGCGAAAGGGCGAGTTTAGATGGACCGAGGCAGCGACGGAAGTGTTCGAGAAGCTCAAGGAAGCCATGACGACAGCCCCGGTTTTGGCGCTACCCGATTTCACCAAACCGTTTGTAGTCGAGTGTGATGCTTCCGGTGCCGGCATTGGTGCTATTTTGATGCAAGAGGGACGGCCAATTGCTTTCATGAGCAAGGCGTTGTCCCCTAGGATCCGCTCGCTGTCCACATATGAGAGGGAGATGATGGCGGTCATCCATGTAGTCACAAAGTGGAGGGCATACCTTATCGGCCGCCGATTCATCGTTCGGACTGATCAGCAGAGCCTTCCATTTTTTCTTGAGTAGCGCATACATACTCCAGCCCAGCAGAGGTGGGTGTCGAAGCTTTTCGGCTACGACTATGAGATGGTGTACAAAAAGGGCGCAGAAAATCGAGTGGTGGATGCGCTATCGTGCCAACCCGAGTCCGGCGAGTTGGCAGCTTTGACTATGCCGATTTTCCCTTTTATTTCAGACTTGAGGACCGCCACATGCCGGGATCCGGATCTAGTACAGATCCAGAGGGAGTTGGCAACAGACCCGAGCAGTCACCTCGAGATAGGTTGATTCTGGACCACGGGTCGATCTGCATGCCCACCGATTCAGCCTTGCGGCAGGTACTGATCCAGCACTTCCATGATACTCCTTTTGCTGGACACGAGGGATTTTTCAGGACCTAAAAGAGGCTGAGGCAGAGCTGTACGTGGGTGGGCATGAAGGCAGCAGTCAGAGCTTATTATGTACAACAATGCGATGTGTGCCAAAGGGTGAAGGCGGATTCACTGCGACCTGCCTACTTCAGCCTTTACCGATTCCTGATCAGGTTTGGGAGGATGTGTCGATGGACTTCATTGAGGGGCTGCCATTAGTTCGAGGGTACTCAGTGATCATGGTCGTTGTGGATTGCCTCAGCAAGTATGCCCACTTTGTGGCGCTCGCACATCCATTTTCTACTTGACGGGGGGCAGAGGTCTACATATGGGACGTTGCTCGATTACATGGTATGCCTCGGACTATTGTTTCTGATCGTGACTGCATTTTTGTTAGCGTATTCTGGCAGGCTTACTTCAAACAGCAAGGGACGAAGCTTGCCATGAGCTCAGCTTACCACCCTCAGACCGATGGGCAGACGGAGGTGGTAAACCGCTGCATCGAGCAGTACTTGCACTGTATGATTGGTGATCGGCCCCGAGAGTGGCTTTCTTATTTACCTTGGGCCGAGTATTCGTACAACACTGCTTTCCACTCAGCCATAGGGATGACACCCTTTGAGGCGGTGTATGGATGAGTACCACCGACACTGCGAGTCTATGATCCACTGTCACATGCGTTCCGGACAGAGGCAGATTTTGAGCTCTTAGACCGCGATGTTACCTTGCTACGGTTAAAGTTCCACATAACGACTGCGCAGAACAGGATGAAGCAGCTGCATGATCGGAAGCACAGAGAACCAGTACACGAGGTGGGCGATTGGGTATACATCAAGGTGCAACCTTATCGATAGTTGACACTGCGGCCTATGGTGAACCAGAAGCTCTCTCATCGCTTCTACGGGCCCTTGCAGATCTTGGAGCGCATTGGATCCGTGGCGTATCGCTTGGACTTGCCGACTACATCGAGAGTTCACCCGGTATTCCACGTGTCGCTTCTGAGGGCCCAGCTTGGACCCAAGACATCTGTCGGCCCAATCATACATGAGCCACCAGAGGATGAGGTAGTGGAGCCGGTTCGAGTGCTGGCGAAGCGCAGAATACGAGTAGAAGGACGACTGGAAACCCAGATACTAGTGGAATGGCTGGGGAGAGCAGCAGACCAGGCCACATGGGAGTTTGAGACTGAGATACTTGATTGTTTTCCTGACTTCCGACCTTGAGGACAAGATTAAGGGAAGCATGGTAGAGTGATGCGGTTGGATCCACTAGACCGCCTCGGATTGAATCATTTGGTTATTTTTGCTTTCGAATCCTTGATGTTAATTTTATTTCAGCATAGCCTTGCTCGGGCCAGCCAACTTGGCCTTTATTAGAGTCGCTTTGGGTTTAGTTGTTTTTTGAATTCAATTAGATCAAGTCAAGTTAAGGGGTCAGGTAGCCACCTATAAATAGATGTGCTGAGCACCTATTTCAGCATGCAAAAATTAATTGAAAGGCTTTTGCCCTAGCTCTCTTCCCTTCTCTCCTCTCTTCTTGCGATGCCTTCCCCCTCTCCCTAGGCCGCCGTCCAAGGCCGCCGCCCCCTCCTTCGTCCGGCTGCACCACCTCTGTCCCGAGAGGCCAGCCACCTTCTCCCTCTTCTTCCTCTCCTCTTTGATCCCTACCAGCCTCTACAAACAACTCCATCCCGTCGGATTATCAGCCCGTCCTCCCCTGCGCAGTCGTCACTCGGAGGCTGATATCTTGAGATCCCGATGTCCTCTCTTGACCCACAACCTACCACTGGAAAGCTAACGTGGAGACCTACAACATATCCAAAATTGAGATCGATCTGACGGATGGATCTTCAGAAATTGTGCCTGAAATTAGATCGGAACCATCCTCCCAGAAATCAAGAAGAGTCAAGAATCTTGGGATACAGATCAAATTCTATCGGATCACATCAGTCTTTTGCCTTTCCAAGCTCATAGGGAGTTTTCTTAAGAATTGGTCTAATGGAAACTCTATTTAGAATATAGCATGTAGTATTTACTGCTTTAACCCACAAGTACCTTGGAAGATTTTCGTCACATAGCATGGTACGGGCCATATCTACTAGAGTTCTATTTTTTTCTTTCTACTACCCTATTTTGTTGAGGTGTCCTAGGTGCTGAGAAGGTGTAGTTAATTTCATTTTCATCACAAAATTTCTCAAAAGGGCGATTTTCGAATTCAGTCCCATGATCACTTCTTATTGAGATAATGGTTGTTCCCTTTTTATTTAAGACTTTCTTATAGAATTTTAGAAAGATTGGAAAAGTTTCATCTTTATGTGCTAGAAATATTATCCATGTGTACCTAGTGAAGTCATCCACTATTACAAAACTATACTTCTTTCCTCCTAAGCTAGTGGTTCTAGTTGGTCCGAAAAGATCCATATGAAGCAATTCTAAGGGCCTAGATGTTGACACATCATTTTTAGACTTGAAAGAACTTCTTGTCTCTTTTCCTAGTTGACAAGCCCTACATACTCTATCTCTCTCAAAGTTCGTCTTAGGTATCCCCTTAACTAGTTCCTTATTAATCAATTTGGAGATTAAGTCTATACTTGCATGCCCTAGCTTATGATGCCATGACCAACTAATTTCATTATCTTTTGCGTTGTGACTACTAGGCATTGACTACTTCTTACAGGATCATCTAAGTTTATCATATAGACATTACCATGCCTATGTCCTACAAAGATAGTGTTGTTGTTTGTTGAATCAGATACAGTGCATAATAAGGCTTCAAAGTTGACTTTGAAACCTTTATCACACAATTGACTAATGCTTATAAGATTGTGCTTTAATCTATTTACATACAACACATTACTATAAATGTAGAAGGAGAGATCTGAATTTTATCAATACCAATGATTTGACCTTGGCAATTATCACCGAAGGTTACTGCTCCTCCTTCTTTTGACTCGAGGGTGACGAATTGATCTTTGTCCCCGATCATGTGTCTTGAGCAGCCACTATCGAGGTACCAATTTCTTTTAGCTTGGTTGGCCGCAAGACATACCTGTATGAGAATCAAAAAACTTTAGGTACCCAAGTCTTCTTGGGTCCTTCATGGTTAGTGTGAGTGGATCCTTTTGGAACCCAAATTTTCTTTATATTGCTTTTCTTTGATATTTGTCTATAGTTGCACACATAAGATTTATGTCTGGGTTTACCACAACAGAAGCATGTAGGTTCATTAGATTCAGCCTTTGTTGCTTTGACAAAAAAGTTCTTTAAAAGTTTTTGTTCCTTTTTAGGCCTAAATCCTAGCTCGGCTTTGTTAAAAACAGCTCTTTGACTATTTAGAATCATATCTAGTTTTTCAGAGTTGCAAGTGAACTTATCTACAATTAACTTATACTTATCTACTTTCTTTTTAAGGTTTTGGTTCTCATTTAGCAGCTCTTCATTTTGTTTGACTTTCTTTTGCTTTTCAGATTTCAGCATTTGTACTTCATCGGTTAAGAGTTATTTTTCTTCATTGTATTTTTCAGATAATTATTTTAAAGTTTTGTTTTCAATTCTTAACTCTTTATTTTTCATACCAAGTTTCTTATAATCACTAACTCATTGAAGGCATCATATAATTTATCGAAAGTGAAACTAGGTGTGCATTAGAACTTACTTCATTATCTTGAGCCACAAGGCAAATGTTGGCTACTTCTTGGGGTTCTTCTTCTGATGAGGATTCGTCGATACTTCCCACATTGCAACAAATGCCTTCTTCTTTTTCTTCAGCGGTTTCTTCAAGAGCGGACAATCTAGCCTAAAATGTCCGGGTCTCTTATACTCATTGTTGGGAATTGTATCCTAAATGTCAATCGTCAGCATGTTGATGATTAAATGAATTGACAAATTAATAAAGTATTATTTGGCATTATTCATCATTTCATCTTCAAATGAACTCTTATATGATGAAGTCCTTAGGACTTATGTTATGATAAAGGAGGATTTATCTTTGAGTCCTTAAACTTGTTCGCGACCAAATGATATGTTGTTACTAGGACGACAACATTATCGAGATTAGGTCGTTGTGTGACATATACGTTGGTTGTTCTCTTAACCAAGGAGTGTGGAGACACTCGTATGCCATACAGATGAAGTGTAGGAGTACATTTCACTGAACGTGACCAATTCTGAAATGCTCTACTGTCGAGAGATGTTCCGAGTGGATATGAGTATAAGTTTGGCCCTCTGACCTGAGACCACAACCTATGACTAGCAAGCAACTCACTATACTTTGGTACCGGACTACCTGAATTTCTAATTCAGTGACGGAAGGTCACTGGGTGCAGTTAAGTACTTGCATAGTCAGTTATGAGTTAAGATGGAATTGACCCCTCCTGGAAACAGAAGATAATGTCTTGTGATTAATTTAGCAAAACCTTGGCCAGGGTAATCCCAGTGAGGAGTCACGGGATATCTAAAGTTAATCACATAATGGATGTACTAATTATAGGGTTGACAGTGAGCTCTAAGTCATCCTGGCATTAGGAGTCAAAGGGATTGAATTATATAGTAACTGTTGCTGGTGGTCCAAACCGAGAACGATTGGCACAGCGGTGTGAACGGGATTCCGTCTGAGTTGCCTTGGTTGGTGTTGATTGCGCTCCACCTTCCACTGGGAAACCTGCAAGCAAGCCTCGCACCACCACTGGGGTAGTGGGGGCCCTCCGACGATCAAGTCAGAGGAGATTGGAGGAGAAGGAGAGATAATAGTAGCAAGTAGGAGAATGCTCTGGAAGTTCTTGCTTACCTCCCCCCTTCTCCCCCCAGCCGCATATATACCAGGCTGGGGGGTCCTTCTGGGGGGTTGGTCATCGTGTGGCACGATGGAGTTGCCACTGACATGGCCGTTACAGGGCGTCGTGGGGCAGCGCTGGGTACGGCCATGACAGGGCGTAGTGGAGCTCCGCTTTGTACGGCTGTTACAGGAGATAGTGGAGCAGCGCCGGATACGACCGTTGCAGGGAGTAGTGGAGCAGAGGGTCGCGGCGTGCTTCAGGGGAACAGCCTGTCGTTGTCGAGAGATTGCCGACTCGGGGTCGGATTGCTGGATCAAGGGGCAGCCGACTCGGGGTCGGGCTGCGAAGCCGAAGATATCCGACTCGGGGTCGGGTTACTGGATCAAGGGGCAGCTGTAGTCTTCTTGGGCGCGCGTGCCGGTCACGTGGGGCATGGTGGCTGAGTTCCCCCGTAACAGTAACCATAATCCAGGGTTCCAGAATATTTGCTTTGCATATATTCGGCCTATCCGGACGTCGGGTACCATTGCTAGATGGTCACATCGATTAGTATAGGAAGATGTTCCTATACTACCGGCTTAGGTTCGAACCTATGAGGTCACACGCATAGAAGTTTCTAGGTTGATCAAATGGCTGATTGATGATTAAGAATCATTCAGGGGTAATTTGGTCAATTCGATTGACAAATTATCCTAAGCAAAAGTTGCATTAAAATAATTATTGAATTATTTGAGGATTAATTAGCAATTAGATTGCTAATAAACTCAATCTGATTGAGTAATTAAGCTTAGGTTGAGCCAAATTGAGTAGGATTCAATTTGGGCTGCATCAGGGTTTGACCTAATTGGATTGGGTTCAACCCAAGTAGATTGAGCTTGACCCAATTGATGGGACTTGACCCAATTGGATTGGGCTTGATCCAAATCAATTAGAAGACCTTATTTGATGAGGATTATGAGTCCAAATAATCAGAATTGGATAAGGAGAAGAATCCCTAAATTTTAGAAACCCATCCTTATCTTCTTGGAGAAGAATGACACCTTAATTTATCCCTAATATTTTCTATGCCTATCCTCTTTATTTTTGGCCAAAAATTGGCGTGAGAAGAGAGGAGGCGAGGGGCTATATTTTCTATAAAAATGGCACCTTAAATCTTTCTAGAATGATTTAGATGAATTTCCTAATTTGTAGGGATTGCATGGTGCATGAAATAGGGTGGTCTGCGGCTGAACTTTGGACGCATGAATTCCTATCTTTTAGGGATTCAAAATACACGTAATTTGGATATGTTTATGTCCTCTTAGCTTCCAAACCATCAGAATTTTTTGGGAATTTTATCAGCCAAATTAGTTGGCTAAAATAGGTGTGAGGCGTGGGGTGGTCTTTTAGCTATAAAAGACCCCCATGCCTTGGGTTCAAGATATACAATATTTAGAGGTTTCAAAAAATTCTGAAAAAATTCTCTGAGGACCTCCATCCCTTCTTCTCCTTCTTCCTCACGTCCATCCTCCATCTCCTTGAAGAACAATCAAAGGTTGAGTGTTTAGAAAGAGAAAGCTTCAACCATTACTGCGTTCCTGTGCGAGCTAGCACTCCCGCGGAAGACGATCTACCTAGGGCTTTGCATGTACTTCTCATAGAGGCCATTCATATGCGTGGCTGCGAAGTCAAGGATCAGATCCATAAGTTTCTTCCATCATAAAAGGTATTAATCCCACATCAATATTTTTATTTTGGAGTCAGGGTCTAGGTCTGATTCCCCGAGGTTTTACCCCCCTTTGGGGCTCCTCATGGAGTTATCTCCAGAATCCATTCGATGGATATTCGGAGATTAATCGAAATAGTGTTCTTAAGTTTCAGATCTGATAGTTAATCATGCATGAAAGTTTTAGCATAATTGTTTAAACGATTCCGGCATAATCCTATGTGTTCTTAAGGTGCTGATTTCTAGATTTGATCTTGTAAGCATGCATGAATTAAATTATTTGATTCGATTTTTTTGCTGCATTTTTGAAACTTAAAAAGAACTACGTATGGCTTGATCCCCCTTATGAAGGGGTACGTAGGCAACCCGATCAGGTTCAGCTATGGTTTTAAAAAAAAAAAATCAGCATGCTTAACACCGAAGAACCTAGGATTCACTTTCAGTGGTATCAGAGCAAAAGTCCAAGAGTTGTGACCGATCTTCGGGAACTCTCACGCGTGATCATGTGATGAAGCATGGCTCTCCATCCGTAGGTGTATAGAGATGCGTGCTCTGATAGGTATACATGGGTGTCACCCTATTTTTAATAGGACCGAACCCATGTAGGAGTGGAGACTCCCCCCATCAGTGGTATCAGAGCTAGGTTCATTTTTAAACTTTCATGTTTTAATTTTTGCAATTAAATCTGAAATCATGAGCATGCTTAGATTAGATCTAAAGTATTTTTTTATGATTGATTTAATTGCTGATTATGCATGATTAACTAGATTTGAAATTTTGAATGCATATGATGCATGTTTGTGTTAAGATTTGTAACATAAATAAATCTGAAATCATAATATTGTTTAGATTAGATCTAAATAAAATTTATGATTCATATGATCTCTGATTTTAATGAATAAATCAGATCTGAAAATAAAAGTGAAAAAACGAATACATAAGATGTATGTTGTTTGTATTAATTCATGTTGTTATGTATATGTGATGCATGAGCATTAAATATAATGACTTAAACATGAATTAAATCTGATTACATGTGATTAATTACAAAAACTCAGATCTGAAAATATGTTTTAAGAACTGAAAGATTGTAATTAATATGTAATTAAAAAAAAATATGCAATGATCAAAACTTTCATAAGTCTAAACTTAATTGAGAATTAAGTGTTATGAAATAGAATTGTAACTCAATTAATTGACATTGCATAATTATTTGGGCATATGGGTTAGCTTGAATCAAGTTTCTAGGATTGGATTAGACCAAAGGTTAGAATCATACATGGATAAATAGAATTAATTTATCAAATCTAATTAAGTAATAATTAGATTAGGTCAAGAAAATTCTAGGTCAATTTATAATAGTTGTAGATGGTTCAAGTCCATGTCTTTGATTAGACCAAGATGGAACTTGATTTAGGCTCAGAGGTGTAGCCCGAGTCATTTGAGTAATCAAATCAAAATTGATTAACCAGTCGGTGTCTAAGGTAAGTTTGGCAGTTTTGACCGGTGGTTTTTTAATTGGGAGCTACTCGCGCTGATTCGTCTTTGTCGAGTTAATGGCATATCCCTTCCACCGATCTCACTTACCTGGCCGACATGGTCAATCTGTTAGATGTATGCCCTAGAAGCCAATCTGGCTGACACATTGTTAATTCTAGGGACATAATTTTGTACTTGACTATTTCTTATTGAATAAATAAAAGACATCTTTTCATTCATATTATTTATGTGTCTATGAATCGTCCAAGAAATTAATAAGATGATGATGCATATTCTCAAGTGTTGAGAATTTGAGCCATGTATCATTGGTGATTAATTTCTAAATTCTCCTGATCAATGGATCATCACGAGGACGGTGATCGATCCGATCAGTGCACAGATCACTTTCTTATAGGATGGACGAGACTTGAGTCCGTAGTGTAGGGACACTGAAGTGATAGTGCAGGTGCTTGTTAGAAAACAAGGGTACTGAGCGTGACCAAGACAAGAAGTCACTTGGATATCTATCCACTCGTCAGTGACTTGCTTGATGTTGCAGTAGTATGACTGGTCCTTTGACCTGCGGTGCTTCAGCTACTCACAGTGAGGTTATTGTAGTTTGACTACACGTATACATGGTCTCTAGTCATATAGGTCCTTGTAGTGTAGATTGGCTGCATTAAGTTCACTGTAGGAGTAGGGTATGCACTTACATGGAATCTATCGACCTTGATAGAAGAGGAGTGATCCTATGTGATTTGTTAGACTGAGTTCTAACACCTTGGCCATGGCAGTAATATAAAGTGGAGAAAGAGTTTTTCACTATCGAACTCGAGTCAAATAAATCTTGATATATGACAGACGAAGGGGTTTGACGAGTTATCCATGACCTCCGTCCTGTAGGGATCCACGATAGTAGGACTGTATCACATGATAACTGCACCTAGAGGTTCATTATTCTATTCTACTGGGTAGCCACTACATGCTGCTAGGTGTCACTGGTGGATGGTGGGACTCACAGGGATTATCTCGATGATCGATAAACCCTAATGAGTAGAGTTGGAATCGTTCCAATCCATTGAAAGGAGTTTTCAATGATATTGTGATAGAGATCATCATATATCTCACTACCAGTCAGAGTAGAACCTATGGGGTCACACACACTAGAAGTATTGACCGATCTGATGGTTGAATCGTGATTAAGAATCACAAGTAATCAATTCGATTGATAATAAGTTGAAGAAGGAACAAAGAAAATTAATTAATTGGACTTAAACACAAATCCTACTTCGAGTAGGATTTCTAGAGTCCTAATTGGATTAGGACTGGGAATCCTAATTGGAGTAGGACTGGGATTCCTACTTGGAATAAGATTCCTACAATCCTAATGAGATTAGGAGTTTTGAATTAAAATTGGATTCCTACTTGGAGTAGGATTCCTAGAGTCCTAATCGGATTAGGACTTCGGATTCAAATTAGAGTCCTAATTGGATTAGGACTAAAATTAAATAAGTCCTAATTGGATTAGGGTTTCTTAAGTCCTAATTAAATATTAATCTAATGAATCAACATGACTCCTAATTGGGTTAGGATTGAAGAGTTCAATTGAGTCATGGTTCATTCAAGTTCTAATTGGATTAGGACTAGTATAGATTGAACCCAATTGATTCATGATTTGGTTAAACCCTAATTAGATTAGGGCTAAACAAAATAGAGGCCTCCTAATCCTCCTTAGAGGAGGATTAGAGCAACACAAGAAGGAGGGGCTCACGTCCCTCCTCCTTATCTTCCTTGGTGCGGCAACACAAGAGGGGCCGACGCCCCTCTTGGAAATAGGTCAAAGGCTCCTAATTTGTAGGAGCCCTAGATGCTATTTAAGAGGATGCTTTTGGGGGCTGACCTAAGGTGAGACCCCTCTTCTTCTTCCAGCCGTGGCCACCCTCTCCCCTCTCCTTGTTTCAGCCGCAAGCAAGAAGAAAGGAAAAAGGAAGCTTGGCGGCCTCCTCCCTCCTCCTTTGCTTCATCCAACGCAAGGGAAAGACTAGGGCAGCAAGATGCTTTGATTCTTCTTCATCATCCCTTCTTCTTCTTCCTCCTCTCAAGCACAATCAAGGGTTGATTGAAAGAGAGGAGATCAGCCATCAAAACATATCTCTGCAAGGGAGCTAGCACCCCGGGGAGATTAGAGCATTTGGATTGGTCCTCTACTTCGTGTGGATACCCGTAGAGGCCGGACACCTGAACGGCTTCAAGCGAACTTTTATCTTAAACCACGAACTTCAGTTTACGGTGATCATCTACCCACACAAGGTGAAGATCTGATCTTCTAAAAATTTTTAAAAGTTTTTAATCCTTATCTATCTACGAACGGTTTTTGAACAACGTTCATGCGATGAATGGTTGATCCCGCGCATGCCTCTTCCGCTGCATCTGAATTTTTTAAATTTCAGCGGCATGATTGGGGTTTTCTAACAGTGGTATCAGAGCCTAGGCTTCGTAGATTAAGGTAAGAATTAATTATTAATAGGCTTATTAGATCTGAAAATTGAATGATCATGCATGCTGAAAATTTTCTGCATGCAGATTTTTCTAGGGTGCTGATTTTTGCATGCTGATTTTTATGTGATAAAAAGATGATTCTAATTGCATTGTTAATGGGATTACAAAGTTTAGAATCATGATTAGCATGATCAGCAACCTATGTCATAAGATAATCAATTAGTTTTCAGATCTGAAAATTATAATTGCTGCATGTGGTGATGATCATAGGATTCAAACCCTTTTGGTATCAAATGTAATGACCTACGATGTAATCTGTAATGTCATGTAATTTTTCAGATGCTTGCATGCATCTTATTTAATATTTTGAGAGGCCTGCATGCCTCCTAAAAGGAAGATGTAATTTATTTTTGTTTTTATTTTATATCTGGTTGTATTTCTGTGATGTGATGTACGTCAACGATCAAGTCGAAGATGATGCATGAGATGAGCAGGGGTCTAAGCGGTTGATGGCGATTGGATCAAGAGTTGGTCAAGGATCGAATCAAAAAGGCGTGGAACCAATTCAAGAGTTGAAGACCAGTTGATCGATTGACGTGCATGTGCTTGTAATACGACCTAACTAGAATCCATGATCATCACCTATTTAAAGTTTAGCTTTAATTATTGCTGCGATTATAACTGCCTGCAATGTGCCGTTTGCATGTGATGTGAATGAGAGTCGGGTAGATAGGTTTACATGTGATGTAGCAAACCCAATGAGACCTAAACTAAAACCTCCTCAATCAAGTCGAGAGTGAACTGACATGAGCAAGTCATATTAGATTAATTGATCTAATTGGTGTCTAGAAAAGCATGAAAGGTGGTTACTTAATTAGGACCTTACTCTCTGAGTAAGGAGAGCCTCCCACCTGCTTACCTGGCCAATTGTTTGATTACCTCTTATGAAGAGCTCAAGTTGCAAACACTAAGACCTGATTAACCAATATTAAGTCAATAGGTCTTCCACTGTAGTAGAGCTGCTAAGGTCTTTCTGATGTTGATTTGTCTCGGCTGGACACAGTGGGCAAGTTGCATCGGGGGACTGGACCTCTCTATAGACATGAGATGTTGTAGGGTAAAGGTGGAGTTGGGCACCAATAACTGTTAGGTGAGGACCCAATGACGACTTTATTCCTACAGTTATACGGTGGGTCTGACTTAACTAAGAAATGAGACCAATAACCGTTAGGTGAGGTTTTCATGGCTTAGAGACCAAGTTAGCACTGCAACATGCTTAAGAAGCATTGTACAAGAGTTGTACATTCATCAATTTATGTGTCATCAATAACTGTTAGGTGAGGTGGCATATAAATCGGTGGGACCGCAGTACCCACTAGAAATCCTAGTCGTGTGGGATTTCCATTTTCCTACCAGGGGAGTGTGAGGAATTCGAGAAAATAGTGGAAGTTACATTTGTTCTAAAAGACCTTAGAACAGATTAGGATCAAGTACAAAAGTCTAACTAGAATCTTTACTCTCTGCAGATACAATGTCAGCCTCAAACCCTTTGACCCGTATTCTTGAGACCAACCGATTGACCGGAACCAATTACAAGGACTGGCTTAGAAACCTCAAAATTATTTTGAGCTGTGAGAAAATAGGCTATATACTCGATTCAGATATCCCCACACTACCAACACGCCCTACTGATGTTCAACGACAGATGCATCAAAAGTGGATGGATGATGACATTAGAGTCAAGTGCTATATGATGACATCCATGTCCAATGAACTCCAATGCCAGCATGAGAATCTCAAGACTGCTAGGGACATACTAGCACACCTGCAAGAGTTGTATGGTGAGCAGAGTCGCACAGCTCGTTTTGAAGTGTCCGAGTAGCTCTTCAAAACAAAGATGCGCGAAGGGCAGTCTGTCCATGATCACGGTCTGACTATGATGAAGGACTTAGAGGAGCTTGAGAAGCTCGGAATGAACATGCACAAGGAATTGCAAGTGGATTTGATCCTACAGTCACTTTCTGATTCATTTGGTCAGTTTATAGTAAACTACCACATGAATAAGATTGAATGCACTAAGACTGAACTGATGAATATGTTGGTAACTGCTGAGGGAGCCTTGAAAGGTTCAAGAGGCAATGTTCTTGCTGCTGAGTTGACTTCTGGTTCCAAGAGAAAGTCTACTTGGAAGAAAAAGAAGCCTGCTAAGAAGCAGAAGAAAGACAAGAAGCCAAAGAAGGAAGTTCAAAAGAAAAGGGCTAATGACAAAGAAAAATGTTTCCACTGCAATGTCGACGACCACTGGAAGAGGAACTGTCCTTCATACCTCGAGAGCCTGAAGAACAAGAAAGGTAACACACCTTCAGAAGGTATAGACTTGCTCATAATTGAAACTAATCTAACGGTTTCTTCTACTTCTAGTTGGGTTATAGATTTTGATTCTAGTGCTCATCTATGCACTACCATGCAGGGTCTAAAGGAAAGTAGAAGGCTGGCGGAAGGTGCAGTAACCCTTCGGGTAGGCAACGGGGCAAAAGTTGCTGCTGTGGCTGTGGGCACCTACCATCTGCGACTACCGTCTGGTTTTAGTTTGTTACTTAGAGACTGCTATTATGTACCTGCTGCTAGCAGAAATTTGATTTCTGTTTCATGTCTAGCATAGGAAGATCATGTTTTTACATTTGACAAAGACTGCTGTTCTATTTATTTCAGAAATAAAATAGTCGCACGTGGTTTTATGATTGACAGTCTCTATCATTTGCATATGGATGTATCTATAAATGTGTCTAAGCAAGAAGTGAGTGCCAAAGGATCCAAAAGATTCAAGGATGAGATAAACCAAAAATATTTGTGGCACCTCAGGCTTGGCCATATTGGAGAGGACAGAATGAACAAAATGGATAAAAATGGGCTTCTCGGCTCATTGACTTCCGAGTCATATCCAGTTTGCGAGTCCTGTCTTCAAGGAAAAATGGCCAGATTGCCCTTTGTAGGATATGGGGAGAGGACCACTGAAATACTTACCCTGGTACATACAGATGTATGTGGCCCATTCGATGTGCTAGCCAGGGGACGTTATTCATACTTCATTATCTTTACCGATGAATTCACGGTATGGGTATGTGTATCTTATGAGACACAAATCTGAATCTTTCGAAAAGTTCAAAGAGTTCATAAATGAAGTAGAAAAACAAACTGGAAAACTCCTTAAGGCTCTTCGATTAGATCGAGGAGGAGAATACCTTAGTGGAGAATTCCGGGACTATCTCAAGGACAATGGCATAGTCTCACAATGGACTCCTCCGGGTACACCTCAACTCAACGGGGTGTCAGAGAGGAGAAATCGGACTCTATTGGATATGGTCCGGTCCATGATGAGCTTCACTGATCTACCGATGTTTCTTTGGGGAGATGCCTTACTTACCGCAGCAGACAAGTCAAGAGACTACAGGCAGACAAGTTAGAGGCTAAGGACCATAAGTGCTCGTTTTATAAGATATCCTAAAGAGTTATTAGGATACAATTTTTCCGTCTCAGAGGATCACAATTTGTTTGTGAGCCGTCACGCCATCTTCTTGGAAGAACCAGTTTATCCTTGATAGAGGCAGTAGGAGGAAAATTGAGCTTGAAGAGAAAGTCTCTGAAAAGCAACGAGTCATGGATCCTATCGAACCCATTCATACAGAGCCAGTACACGATGTCCCTCAACCACCTCGCAGATCTAGTAGGGTCTCCCATCCTCCCGATAGATACTTAGGTATACTAGAAGAGGATACCGAGGAAATGTTCCTAGTGGGAGATAGGGATCACACGCAGGATCCCAAAACCTACGACGAGGCGATATCTGATATCGATTCCGAGAAATGGTTGAAAGCTATGAAGTCAGAGTTAGACTCCTTGCATTCCAACCAAGTCTGGACCTTAGTAGATCCACCACAAGGTATTGTACCTATTGGATGCAAATGGATCTACAAAAGGAAGATAGGTTTGGATGGAGAGGTAGAGACCTATAAGGCAAGGCTTGTGGCGAAAGGGTATAGTCAGTGATGAGAGCACAAAAGTGCGACCTACATGTTACTAAAATTAGTGTTATTGTTAACCGATAATGATAAATTCACTGGATTAATATTATATTTGGGTTTAACATAGATTAGTATAAATTAGAGATAAAATGCACATTGAGTACAAATTTGACTTCAAATCGGGTCCGAGTCGGGTTCGGATCCGAGTCGGGTTTGGGTCCGAATCGGGTCCATTTCTTTTGTGCTTTGGAAAATAATTTTGGGCAAATCTAAATTGGCTATATCATAACTATAAGGTGCTGGGTGACCCATGACTTGAAAGAATTGCACTTGACCTCCAGCCAGAATAGATGACCCGTCTACAAGCCAAATTTCATATCACACTATTTTTTTCTATATGACTAATTGGATGGAACTTGGTGTGTCCCAGCTCCTTCCAACGCAGCTATCCTTCTTCCCTATTCAAGCCGTGATCCAAGCTCCCAGAGATCGCGTGCCAGCAGCCCACCTTCCGCTCCTTTCCAGCAACCAAAGAAGGAAGTTCTCACCGTGGCAGCCACCGTGCCAGCAATGCCCGGAATCCCATCCTCCCAAATCAGCGACTCCCCTCACGCGTCCGTGATCTTCTCCTCCGCATCCAAGCATCCATGCCAGCAGCACCCGAGGAAGGAAGCCAGCGCCCCCACCTTCCTCTTCCGCATGTGATCCCGATGATCATGCTTTCACGCGTCTGTGCCTTCCTTCCTTGCACCCACGATCAGTCCCCGCCTTCCTTCCGCGATCCGAAAACCCAGCAGCCTCCCAGCTCCATTCTGTGATCCCGTGCTGTGATCAAGCCGCCGTCTCAGCCTCCCATTTCCACTGTTTCCCAGCCATCAAGGAACCACCCCAAAGCTGCCATTCCGGATTTCAACAACATCTCAGCCTCCCCGCGATCGATGCAGCGTCCCAAATCCCAGGTGCCCGTTTCGAACGCAGCCCAGCCATCTCGGAGCCGTCACTGCCAGTGCGTCCCCAGCCTCCCGCGCCCAATTTCAGCACCCGTCCACGGATCCGCTTCTCCCAGCCTTCATCCAAGGGCTATAAGAAGGGAGGAGGTCGGCAAGGAGAGAAAAAGAAAGGCCAAGGGGGTGTGCTCGGCGGAGGCTAAGAACCAGGGAGGAGGGAGGCCATCGGCTTGGGAGAGAAGAGAGAAAGAAAAGAACAGGGGATGCTCTGTTCTTTTGGGAAGAAGAAAGAAAAAAAGGGAAATTAGTATTTTATGTTCCACCGTGAGAGAGGGGGAGAGGAGCTCGGTTGGGGGCCAAGTGACAGAGGAAAGAACAGAGCCATGCTCTGTTCTTGAAGGAAAAGAATAATAAAAAAAAAGAAGAAGGAAGGTTTTTCCATCGTGGGAGAGAAAGAAATTTTCTTATTTTTATTTTATTTTTTATTTGCAGAATAAAGAAGCATCAGGCTTCATGTCCAATCTTCCTTTTTACTTTTTGTAATTAGTTTTCTTTTCATGAAGTCAAGCAATTTCCTTTCGTGCAATCCTTGTTCTAGGTTCCGTTTAATTTCTATTTTTTATGCAATACATTAAATGTTCCTTTATGCAATTTGTGTTCGCTTCAATCTTCTTGTCTTTATCCGTTTTAATTTATGCCAAAGCTTTTCTTTTCCATTAAATATATAAATACTTTTCGAATTTAAATACATGTCTTTCCGTTAATTTCAATTAGTAAATCATTTTATATCCCCAACATAATGTTTTTCTTCTATCATTCAAAAGTCGATTTTGAATCCGAGTGAACGTTCTAATTTTTTTATGCAACTCCAATCGTCTTCCTGTGGATCGACCTCTTACAACTGCTATTCTTCGAGTAGGAAAGGTAAGAGTATAATTTAAATTTAACTTTTGTTCGTCGGTTCTAACAACGATCTGTCTAGCATATTTTTAGGTGGACAGTAAAGGACGAACAGAATTTTGGCGCCGTTGCCGGGGAGGCAAATCGAGAAGCAAGAACGATCACGAAGATCAAATCAAATTTTGGATGCCCGGAGTGAACGTACTCCGGTAGTAAGTTTTTATTTTTATTTTTATTAATTTTCCTTATTTTGATAATTTTTAGTTAATAATTTCGTAGTTATTAAATTCTGAAATTTGAAATTCGAAATTTAAAATTCCAAAAAAAAATAAAATTCAAAAAAAAATTCAAAAAATTTTTAAATTCAAAATTTGAATTCTGAGATTCGAAATTTGAAGTTTAAAAAGAGAAAAAATTTTAATTAAATCAAAAAAATATATATATAAAAAAAATATTATTTTTGCTAGTAATTGATAGGGTGCAATCCCCCGAGGTTATCATACCTCTATTGGGACTCCTCACGGAGTAATCTCCCGAGCCTATTCAACGGGCATTCGGAGATTGACTGACACATAAGAATTGTGTTTAGTTTACATTCAAGTTATTGCTATATAAAAAAAATAAAAAGAATAATAAAAAAAATTATAAAAAAAAATAATAAAAAAAATATAATTTATTGATTGCTCATTTAATCAATACAACCTAATGACATTGCATAAACTTTAAAAAATATTGATTATTTGCTGCATTTAGTATTAAGCATTTGCATAAAGTAATTAAGGGCAAAACCCATTAAAAAGATAAGGTCGGGAAGTCATTACCTGTCCTTAGCCCAAAAATCACCACCTTGCATACTTATCCTAAGCCAAATTAAATTAAAATCAAATTAGACGTTGGCATTAGGGTTTTCGAGCTCAATTAGGCTCTTGGAAAGAAGCGGCTGAAAGCCACTCCAGTGAGAATTTTGTAATTGGTGATGTCTAGGAAAGTTTTACAACAGTGAGAACTGTTACGGGTATTGTGGTATCGGTGTATCCCTTCTGGCACCTCCACACACCCCGGGACTTTCCTGGTCACTGATTACTGGATTGCTTAACTGGTAAGCTCAAGCTTAATCTGAAAGGGAGATTAGGAGCTGTCTAATCTAGAAGAGAATTTCAGGAACTTTTTAACCTGATACATCTCTGTGCAACTAGATTTAAGAAGCTACTAAACCTCACTTAGTTCTAAGACTAATAGGGTCAAATTGTTGTGTGGTGTTGGTTGTGGTCATCTGTGTCTAGCCCTTCTCTTCTTTTAGGATTTCGTTCATTGTAGGAGTCGAATCTAATTAAGTTGTGGAAAATGTATGCATGGTAGAAGGTCATTAAGGGATAAGTTAACCCCATTTGATCCTGAGATTGAAAGAACTTTTCATCACAACCTGCGAACTGTAAACCAACCGTCGATCTCTACAATGGGTGAACATATTAGAACCCTAAATGAATTGTTTGCACCCGCATCCGCTAGTCCCCCTACTTGCATAGTATTACCAATTAATAATGCAGCCCAATTCGAGATTCGAGCTGCAACAATAAACATGTTACCCAAGTTTCATGGGTTCGAGAGTGAACAACCCTATATTCATCTAAACAAATTTTTTGACAATCTGTCAAACGTTTAGAAATCAAAATTTAGATGAAGAGGGTATTAAATTAAGGTTATTTTCCATGACTTTAGAGGATCGTGCTGCTGCATGGCTGTATTCCCTAGCTTCAAATTCCATCACATCATGGGAACAACTATCTAGGAAGTTCATGGCTAAGTTCTATCCCATGGTAAAAACTGAAAAAATTAAGGATGCAATCAGAACTTTTAGAGGAAAATCTGAGGAGGAATTTTCCCAACTATGGGAAAGATTCCATGATCTTTTGGTCAAGTGCCCCCACCATGGGCTTGACAAGGCTGATCTAGTACATTTCTTTTACAAAGGACTACCTCCGGCACATAGAAACATGATCGAGTCTATGCACAAAGGTAGGTTCATGGACCAAACCCCGGATCAAGCCTATGAATTTCTTGTTGATTTAGCCGAGAACGCCCAAAATTGGAGTAGCTATGGTGAGGAAGTAAATAGAGATGAGTTCGGGTCTAGAAAACCGGATAATTATGAAATGAAAGCAGACCCAGAACTCAAAAATGTCATGTCCAATCTGGTGACTGGAATGAACAACTTAAGCAAAAAGTTTGATGCTTTCACTGTTTCCACTAGCTCGAGTTCATATAAAGAGTTAAATCCCATCATGAAAGTGGATCACGAGTCACATAGTTTATGTATCTTGTGTAATAGTTCTGAGCATCTAGTGGAGTGTTGTCCTAGTTTACTCAACATTAAGGCTGAGCAGGCAAATGCTCTTAACTCATATAGTGCCTTCAAGAAGCCCACTCCCAATTCATTCAGCCCAGTCTACCACCCTGATAATAGGTTCCACCCAAATTTCTCATACAAGCAAAATGAACCTATTCAGCATCAAGGTGGTCCACCAGATTTTCAGAAGAATTTTCCTAGGATAGGTCCATCACAAATAAACCAATCATTGGCTCCACCTATTCCTACTTATAGTGCCCCTATCCCTCAGCAAACTACATCATTAGAAGCCATGATGGCTAACATGATGAAGCAGCAACAAGACTTCATCCAACAACAACAACAGACCAACATAGCTCAAACCCAGACTAACCAATTCCATGCGCAAGCGATTGCAAAACTTGAGGTTAGTCTGAGCCAAATAGCTAACTCTCTAGGGGATAGGAAGAGAGGTGAATTACCTAGTCAGCCAGTGCCTAACCCTAGTAGGCAACAGAATCAAGGGCCGAGAGGCCAGTTTTATATTGATTCTAATGGAAACCCTACCCATGAAGTTCAGGCAATTACCACTTTACGATCTGGCAAGCAAGTGGACAACAAAGTCCAACTTCCTGTGCAAAAAAAAGAAGAAAAGCATGAACCAAACCCCACCCAGAAAAAGGCACAAGAACAGGGAACACAAGGAATAGAGGAGAAACCAATAGAGACTTACACACCTAAGGCTCCCTTTTCTAGTAGAATACAAGACTCAAGAAAAAAATCTCAGTATGATGAAATCATGGAAGTCTTTAAAAATGTTCAAATAAATTTACCCTTCCTTGATGCCATCAGACAGATCCCCTCTTATACAAAATTCTTAAAAGACCTAACCACGGTGAAAAGGAAAACCAGTATTCCTAGGCAAGCTGTGATGGTGGCACAAGCCTCATCTTTTATTCAACAACAGATTGCTCCAAAATACAAAGACCCTGGTTGCCCCACTGTTGAAATTAAAATAAGAGACATCATCATTCGGAGAGCCCTACTAGACTTAGGAGCAGGTGTAAACCTATTACCCTATTCTGTCTACACCGAACTAGGTTTGGGAGAATTAAAACCCACAAACATTACCTTATCATTAGCAGATAGGACTGTGAAGTATCCCAAAGGAATTGTAGAGGATGTCATTGTAAAAGTTAATGAATTCTACTACCCTGTGGATTTTGTAGTCCTTGAAACTGAACCAGTAAAAAATCCAGAAAGTCACATCCCGGTGATCCTAGGTAGACCATTTTTGGCCACTTCAAATGCTGTGATTAGTTGCCGAAATGGAATAATGACTCTAGC
This sequence comes from Phoenix dactylifera, assembly GCF_051530095.1. Classification (NCBI taxonomy): domain Eukaryota; kingdom Viridiplantae; phylum Streptophyta; class Magnoliopsida; order Arecales; family Arecaceae; genus Phoenix; species Phoenix dactylifera. The sequence continues at coordinate 22,951,531 of NC_143190.1, forward strand.
CTTTGGGAACATGACTGTACAGCTCAATGTTTTTCATAGTAGTAGTCAGTCAACTGAGATGGACGATTTGGAAGAAATTCACATGATTGAGAATATAATTAGCAGTTCTTTTGAAGAGTCGAGTTATTCTGACCCATTAGAAAGATGTTTGGCTAATTTTGGTCAAGATTGTGAGTCAAGTCAAGAGGTTAATGCATTGTTAGATTCCATTCCTGTGATGGATACTAGCAGATGGGCCACCAAGTTTGAATCATTGCCTATTTCGGAATCTCAGCTAGTGTCATCCAATGTCAAACCTCCACAACTAGAACTCAAAGACCTTCCAGAAAACTTGAAGTATGCATTTCTTGGAGAAAACAAGACCTTACCTGTTATAATTGCATCGAATCTAACTAAAGAATAGGAAGAGAAGCTGTTAAGTATCCTTAGGAAGAATCAGGAAGCTATCGGTTGGTCTACAGCTGATATTAAGGGGATTAGTCCTTCTGTGGTCCAACATAAAATCCATCTAGAAGAAGATGCAAAAATTTCTAGAGAACCACAAAGGCGACTTAATCCAATCATGAAGGACGTAGTTCGAGCCGAGGTCATCAAGCTTTTAGATGCAGGGATTATATACCCTATTTCTGATAGTCAATGGGTAAGCCCAGTTCAAGTCGTACCTAAAAAGTCTGGCATCACTGTGGTGAAAAATGATCACAATGAGTTAGTCCCTACTCGAGTCCAAACGGGATGGCGAGTATGCATCGACTATAGGAAGCTTAATGCCATGACTAGGAAAGACCACTTTTCTCTACCCTTCATCGATCAAATGCTAGAACGGCTAGCTGGCCACTCCCATTACTGTTTCCTCGATGGTTATTCTGGATATAACCAAGTCCCTATCGCACGTGAGGATCAAGAGAAAACCACATTCACCTGTCCTTATGACACGTTTGCCTATCGTCGCATGCCTTTTGGGCTATGCAATGCACCAGCTACATTCCAACGGTGTATGATGAGTATTTTCTCCGACATGGTGGAGAAATTTTTAGAAGTTTTCATGGATGATTTTTCTGTATTTGGATCAAATTTTGAGGAATGTCTACACCACTTGACACTTATTGTAGAACGCTGTAAACAGAAAAACTTAGTTCTTAACTGGAAGAAGTGTCATTTCATGGTAGAATCAGGTATTGTTTTAGGACACATTGTGTCACAAAGGAGAATTGAGGTGGATAAGGCCAAAGTAGAATTAATTGCTAAATTGTCACCTTCCAAAACTGTTAGGGAAGTCAGATCCTTTTTAGGGCATGCGGGTTTTTACCGCCGCTTTATCAAGGATTTCAGTAAATTGTCGAAACCCTTATGCGATTTGTTGGCGAAAGATGCTACTTTTAATTTTTCGCCAATTTGTATAACTGCTTTCGAAAGACTAAAGTCCGAACTAACTTCAGCACCCATCATAAGGAGTCCTGATTGGACTCGTCCTTTTGAAATCATGTGTGATGCATCCGATTATGCCATAGGTGCTGTCTTAGGTCAGCGAGTAGAGAAGCTTCCCCATGTTATTCATTATGCAAGCAAAACTCTAAATGACGCCCAACTCAACTATTCCACCACTGAAAAAGAATTGTTGGCAGTTGTTTTTGCTCTAGATAAATTTCGCCCCTACCTGATAGGATCTAAGGTTCTTATTTATTCTGATCATGCCGCCCTTAAGTACCTTCTCACAAAGAAGGATGCTAAGGCAAGGCTCATTCGTTGGATCCTATTGCTCCAGGAATTTGATCTCGAAATTCGAGACAAAAAGGGATCTGAAAATGTAGTAGCTGACCACTTGTCCAGACTAATTGTTGAGTCATCTGCAGAATCATTACCTGTATCCGAAACTTTTTCGGATGAACAACTAATGATGATGTCCCATACCAATGTTCCATGGTATGCTGACATAGTCAACTACCTCGTTACTGAACAAATGCCTAGCTCTTAGACCAAACAGGAGCAATGTCGCTTCCTAGCTCGTGTGAAGTGGTATTTTTGGGATGAACCATACCTATTTAAATATTGCCCTGATCAGATCATCCGACGGTGTATTCCTGAATACGAACAAAGGAAAGTCCTTTCCTTTTGTCATGACCATGCCTGTGGTGGTCATTTCAGTGGTAAAAAGACGGCTGCAAAGGTTTTGTAGTGCGGATTCTACTGGCCCACACTATTTCATGACTCACACGAGTATTGCAAATCATGTGACCGATGTCAAAGACTAGAAAAAATTTCAAGAAAAAATGAGATGCCCCTGAACCCGATCTTAATTGTAGAAATCTTTGATGTTTGGGGTATTGATTTTATGGGTCCTTTTTCTTTGTCATTTGGGCACCAGTACATACTCCTAGCTGTTGACTATGTGTCCAAGTGGATTGAGGCTGTCGCATGTAAGACCAATGATCATAAAGTAGTGATCAAGTTTCTTAAGGAATCTGTCTTCGCTCGCTTTGGCACCCCTCGTGCTATCATTAGTGATGGGGGGAAACATTTTTGCAATAGAATTTTTAAAGCCCTTGCTAGGAAGTACAACATCACCCATAAGGTCGGTACACCATATCATCCACAAACAAGTGGACAAGTTGAGATTTCCAATAGAGAAATCAAGACCATCCTCGAAAAAACTGTCAATCCATCTCGAAAGGATTGGTCCCTTAGGTTAACAGATGCATTGTGGGCATATCGAACGGCCTACAAAACACCAATTGGAATGTCCCCATATAGGATTGTCTATGGCAAGGCTTGCCATTTACCTGTCGAGTTAGAACACAAGGCGTATTGGGCAATCAAACGCCTAAATTTCGATCTCGACAAGGCAGGAGAACATAGAAAGCTTCAGCTCGACGAGCTTGAAGAAATTAGGAACGATGCTTACGAGTGTGTTAAGAAGTACAAGGATCGCATGAAAGTCATGCATGATAAAATGATTACTCGTAAAGAGTTTTACCAAGGACAAAAAGTTCTCTTATATGATTCTCGGTTACATCTATTCCCTGGAAAACTTAAATCTCGCTGGACTGGCCCATACACAGTAGAGAAAGTGCACCCGCATGGTGCAGTAGTAATATGCAATACCAAGGATGGTAGGTCCTTTCAAGTCAATGGACATCGTTTAAAACCATACCTTGAGTATCTGAGTCCAGAAGTCGAGGAGACACTTCTGACTGACCCTATCTATTATGAGTAAATCGGAATTGTCTGGCTGAAGACATAAAACTTAGCGCTCTTTGGGAGGCAACCCAACATGTAAGTTTCTTTAAAAAAAAAAAATCATCAATAAATTACTAACATGCAGGTTTGGGGGATTTTGCCCCAAATTTCAATTAACCCACCCATATCAGGTACTTCTCCTCTGTCCTCTTACTGCTTTAAATTTTCTTTAACATTGAGGACAATGTTAGATTTAGGTTTGGGGGTATTTTTACGCATTTGAAATTTTATTAAAAAAAAAGTTTTTAGTAAAAATTTTTGAAAAAAAAATATACAACACACAAGGTATATAAAATCTAAGAGCCCAATGACTAGTTGGAAGTAGTGCAAAGTGAGTTCTTTTTATTAAGTTCCTTTTAGTGAGTTGTAAGCTAATTAGTGCTTTGAATTTCACAACACATCTGACCTGCATTTTCTAAGGTAGAGGTTCGACATTGTGTTGAGAATATGGTAGCAACCTCGAATCCTGATGAACCATCTTTTTCTGATCCAAAAAAAAAATGGTGGATTTAGTCAGGTACATCGAAAAGGGCTACCTATTGTCAAAGGTCAGCGGGCTTGTGATGAGGAACCCGAGCATAGGTCCGTAGGAGAGTCTTGATGCCCGACACCTCATGCCAACTGGTGTGAGAATTGTCGACTAATTGCTCGCTACATGGAGGAATCATCACAGGAGTAAAAGTGCACAATATATACATTATCATTTCTCTTTAATGCAAAAAAAAAAAACGAAACAAAAAAAATAAAAAGAAAAATGTATACTGACCTTAAGAAAGACAATAGTGTGAAAGCTGTCGTTGTAAAAATTCGAGTAAACTGGAATATTACAGATAAAGCCCATGAGGTATTAAAGTAAACATCCACAGCTCTCGAAATCCTGCAGAAAAGATGATTTTGAATCAGCAAATAGGTCTTGTCCGACCAATTCTTGGAAACTACTAATATTAGCGATATTTTGGAGATCCAAAACCTTAGCTTGTGCATGGTCCAAACTTCACTGAGCACTCAAGTATAAATAAGTCTTACAACTTCCTAACGGAAAACTTAATAACTTCAACTTAAATTGCATACTAACCTAGAAATTGGGCTACTTAGTAATTAAAACCTTGTGTGCTTTTGAAATTCTTATCAGTTATGTACTTAAAATAAGACTTTCATTTCACAAACCAAATTTTATTTTGGGATTGAAGTTTGTGGGTAACTTTACTGCAAACCCTCACGAGACAATACTCGTCCACTAGGGTAACCTAGGGGTTTAACGGCTTGTTGCACATGCTAAGTGCAATCGTAATGCTCTACGAAAGTGAGTATTTATCTTAGGATATTTATATAATAAATAACACTTTTGCTCTCTCATTTTATCATTTTCGCACTGAATTGCTAGAGACTAGCAATAAGCAAGTTGGGGGTTGTGATGAGAGCACAAAAGTGCGACCTACATGTTACTAAAATTAGTGTTATTGTTAACCGATAATGATAAATTCACTGGATTAATATTATATTTGGGTTTAACATAGATTAGTATAAATTAGAGATAAAATGCACATTGAGTACAAATTTGACTTCAAATCGGGTCCGAGTCGGGTTCGGATCCGAGTCGGGTTTGGGTCCGAATCGGGTCCATTTCTTTTGTGCTTTTGGAAAATAATTTTGGGCAAATCTAAATTGGCTATATCATAACTATAAGGTGCTGGGTGACCCATGACTTGAAAGAATTGCACTTGACCTCCAGCCAGAATAGATGACCCGTCTACAAGCCAAATTTCATATCACACTATTTTTTTCTATATGACTAATTGGATGGAACTTGGTGTCTCCCTGCTCCTTCCAACGCAGCTATCCTCCTTCCCTATTCAAGCCGTGATCCAAGCTCCCAGAGATCGCGTGCCAGCAGCCCACCTTCCGCTCCTTCCCAGCAACCAAAGAAGGAAGTTCTCACCGTGCCAGCCACCGTGCCAACAACGCCCGGAATCCCATCATCCCAAATCAGCGACTCCCCTCACGCGTCCGTGATCTTCTCCTCCGCATCCAAGCATCCGTGCCAGCAGCACCCGAGGAAGGAAGCCAGCGCCCCCACCTTCCTCTTCCGCGTGTGATCCCGATGATCATGCTCTCACGCGTCCGTGCCTTCCTTCCTTGCACCCACGATCAGTCCCCGCCTTCCTTCCGCGATCCGAAAACCCAGCAGCCTCCCAGCAAGGCAGATCCCAGCTCCATTCCGTGATATTGTGGAGTGATTGATTATAACCCTATTTGATTTTGATGAGCTCAAAGCATTTGAGTATATCTTTTGTTTACTAATGAATTCAATCGAGTGTTTCAGTGAAAATCTTATCTAAGTATTTCTAGATTTGGTTCAAGATATTTTGGATAAGTTAAGAAGTCAGTTTGAACCAAAGTCTGAGACTCGGTCGACTCCGGGATATTACGAGTCGACTCCAAGCGTATCAGAAGCACTGGCACGGGCTCGAGTCGACTCCGGAACATTACGAGTCGACTCCGACTGAGAACAGACAGATGAACAGAAAGACACAATTTAAAACCTGTCAGCGAGTCGACTCCTGAAGTGCGCGAGTCGACTCCGATGCTTACCGAGTCGACTCCGGAGTAGTTTGAGTCGACTCCAGGGAGTTACAGACAAAAAGTCAGAGAGCAAGTTTCGACCCTGAGAGCCGAGTCGACTCCTGAGGAACGTGAGTCGACTCCGATGGTTGGCAGGTCGACTCCAAAGAAAGCGAGAGTCGACTCTCAGTTGTATTCAAGGCAAAAGTCAGAGAGCAGTTTTCGGACACTGAGATTCGAGTCGACTCCCGCAATGCGCGAGTCGACTCCGAGACAACGCGACCCCAAAAAGACAGAAGACCAAATTGTTGTCTCTGAGAGCCGAGTCGACTCCAAGACAGCTCGAGTCGACTCCAAGGCAGCGCTACGCCAAAAGACAGAAGATAGGAAGTTCGGGCTCTGAGCGCCGAGTCGACTCCCAGGACTGTCGAGTCGACTCGAGTGGGCCAAGTTGAAAAATAGCTCCATGAATTCCATGGGATGAGCCGACTCCAAGAATGCCAAGTCAGCTCCAGTTTTTGGCGAGTCGACTCCGGGTTAAGTTGAGTCGACTCCCAGTCGAGGAGGTCACTTTAATTCAAATTCGGAACAGTTGCCGAGCCAACTCCAGAAAAGCATGAGTCGACTCCTGTTACAGTCGAGTCGACTCCAGATCGCGAGAGTCGACTCCGACCCCAACGGACACATTGTCAGGATGTGCAGAGTGTGCAGAACGGGCAGAAAAATGTGTCTAACGGCTAGTTTCCGTGGGGGATGGCTTAAATAGCCACAGAGGACTGTAGCAAGGCAGAGAAGTACCATTCCACTCAAAGAAATCAAGCATCCTTTCTCGGCAAACTGATTTCAACGGAAAAGAAGGAAGAGGGCCATTAACTCCATTCAACCGACTCTTCCCAGCATTAAAAGAAGTCTCCTCCTGCCTTCAAGTCTTCCAGATTTTCAAGAGGAGACCCAAAGTTCAAGAAGCCCTTCTCTTCTCCAACTCAAACGTGTTTGAGGGCTCTTAACTTTACTCTTATTAATATCGCTGTATATCTGCTTTTTAGAAGCTCTGTTTTTCTATTTGTCTTTGTTCTTTCCATCTTGTCCTTACTTGATTCAATCAAGGGATTGAATCAAGGGTATATAGGTTTGTTGGTGAGCCTAGGTTGAAACCAATGGTGTAAGGATTCGATTGTGATCCCGGAGAAACAATCGGGGTGGTTCTAGTCGGTGAGCCTGGGAAAACCGACCGAGTTCGTTGTGACCTCGTAAAACAACAAGTTTGGTTGTGAGCTTGGAAAACAACCGGCTGTAATCCGAGGGGTTATAGTGAATTTCCAAGTGAGACTTGGGGAGTGGAAGTAGGAGCAAGGGTTAGCTCCGAACCACTATAAAAACATTGTGTTTGTGATTGCTTGTGTCTCTCTCTCTTACTCTCATTTCACTCACAGCACATAGCAACTAATTAATCATCTTGCAACAGTATTAATTAGTCATCCACAAACGTTTTAATTGCAAAATTATTTTAAAACCCAATTCACCCCCCCTCTTGGGTTGTCTATCTGGGCAACAAGTGGTATTAGAGCCTAAACTCTTCTACCCTAAGAGTAGAAGATCAAAATGACAACCCCATTTGGATCTTTCCACATTGAGGGTCAGTCCACCCAAAGACCCCCATTCTTTAATAGATCCGACTACTCATATTGGAAGGCTAAGATGAGAATATTTATCCAAGCCCAAGACTATGAGATGTGGACCATTATATTAAATGGACCATACATCCCATCCATCTATGTAGAGGGTGTCACTGTACCCAAACTTGAAAAGGATTGGGATGACCATGACATGAGAAAGGCACAACTCAATGCCAAAGCAATGAATGTGCTTTACTGTGCATTAGATAGGAATGAATTCAATAGGGTCTCTACTTGCAATTCTGCAAAAGAGATTTGGGATAGACTCGAAGTGACCCATGAGGGCACGAATCAAGTCAAAGAATCCAAAATAAATATATTGGTTCATAAATATGAACTATTTAAGATGGATTCTAATGAAACAATCACTTGCATGTTCACTAGATTTACTGACATTGTCAATGGCCTAAAAAGCCTTGGCAAAAACTATACTAACAGTGATCTTGTCAGGAAGATTCTTCGCTGTCTACCAAGGTCATGGGAAGCCAAAGTGACGGCAATCCAAGAAGCCAAGGACTTGAACAAGCTACCACTTGAGGAGCTTCTTGGATCCCTAATGACGCACGAGCTAACAATGAAGCAACACAGCGAAGAAGAGTCCTCCCATAAGAAAAAGGTAATAGCTCTCAAATCTACATCATCTAACAAAGACGTGTCTTGCAGTAGCAGCAGTGAAGAAGAAGATCATGAGGGAGATGATGATGAGGCTCTTCTCGTGCGTAAGTTCAGAAGATTCATCAACCGGAAGAAATCCTCACATCAAAGGAGAGGCCCCTCAAATTCCTATCACAAGGATAAAGGTAAGGAAAGGAAAAATGAGGGGATCGGTTGTTATGAGTGCAAGAAGCCGGGGCACTTCAGAGCTGAGTGTCCCTTGCTGAAAAAGGGGAGCAAGTACAAGAAGAAGAAAGTCCTCGTCTCCACCCTATCGGACTCCGACACCTCATCATCATCATCGGATGAAGAACAAGAAGAAAAGGCCAATCTGTGTTTTATGGCCAACGACAATGAGGTAACATCCGCACCACATTTAGATTTTACTTTCGATGAATTATATGATGCTTTCAATGAATTAATGGATGAATACAAAACAATAAACGTTAAAAACAAAGAACTAAAAGTAACTAACCAAACTCATCTCCGTAAGTATGATTCATTAGTTAAGGATAAAGATGTTCTTATCAAAGAAAATGCAGAACTTAAAACAAGCAACCAAATCTTGATACAAAAGAATAATACCTTAACTAAAGAAAATGAAAGGCTGAACAAAGGAACATTAGAACCCAAAAACAATAAACATATAAATGAGAGTCTCTCAAAAGAACTAAATGATTTAAAAACAGAAAAACAAAAATTGACGCTAGAACTTGAAAAATACAAGCCCATTGTAGAAAAATTTACATATAGCTCAAAAAAATTAGAGATGATACTTAATAGTCAACGAGCTGTATTCAATAGAGCGGGTTTAGGGTATAAACCTAAAAATAAGCAAAAACTCCTTAGTAACTTCTTTGTTAAAGCAGGGAAAAGTAAAACTAAGAAAATAACCTGTTTTTGTTGTGGAACTTTAGGACATAAAGCAAATATATGTGATTATAGGAAAGGAAAAACTAAAAGAAAAATTAAAAGAATTTGGGTTCCAAAAGGAACCAACACTACTAACCATGAAGGATCCAAGAAAACTTGGGTACCTAAAACTATATGATTTGCTTGTGTAGGAGTGTCTTGCAGCCAAAGTCGACAAAAATTGTTGGTACTTGGACAGTGGCTACTCAAGACACATGACGGGTGACAAGGATCAAATCTTCACCCTTGAAGCTAAGAAGAGAGGTGCTGTGACTTTTGGAGACAATAACCAAGGTCACATCATTGGTATAGGTAAAGTACAAATTACCCCTTCAACTTTTATTGATAATGTTCGATATGTTGATGGTCTTAAGCATAATCTACTAAGCATTAGTCAATTGTGTGATAGAAGTTATGATGTTATGTTTAAACCATCACTATGCATCATAACAAACCCAAATGACAATAGTTTAGTTTTTAAAGGAATAAGACGTGGAAATGTGTATGTTGTAGACCTTGAGGATCTTGCCAAACATAACCCATGTTTAGTTGTTAATGAAACTAAGAAAAATGATGCTAGTTGGTTATGGCACCGTAAGTTAGGTCATGCAAGCATGGACACCATATCAAAACTAGTTAAAAGAGATTCCGTGATAGGTTTGCCAAAACTAAAGTTTGAAAAGAATAAAATATGTGAAGCATGTCAATTTGGCAAACAATCAAGGAACTCCTTTAAATCTATAAATTGTGTCTCTACCTCTAGACCTCTAGAACTACTACACATGGACCTATTCGGACCAACTAGAACCACAAGTCTAGGTGGAAATAAATATGGTCTAGTTATCGTAGATGATTATTCTAGATACACTTGGGTCATGTTCTTAGGTCATAAGGATCAAGCATTTTCAATTTTCAAGAAATTTCATAAAGAAGTAACAAATGCTAGAGACACTTCAGTCATAGCTATTATAAGTGACCATGGAACCGAATTTGAAAATCATTTATTTGATGAGTTTTGTAGTAAAAAGGGGATAACTCATAATTTTTTTGCACCTAGGACACCACAACAAAATGGAGTTGTGGAAAGAAAAAATAGAACTCTAGAGGAAATGGCTAGAACCATGTTATGTGAAAGTAATCTTCCTAAGTACTTTTGGGGAGAAGCCATAAATACCTCATGTCATATATTAAATAGAGTTTTATTAAGACCCATTATAAAGAAAACACCTTATGAACTTTGGAAAAACAGAAAACCAAAAGTGAACTATTTTCATATCTTTGGATGTAGGTGTTTTGTTCATAATAATGGGAAAGATAATCTAGGAAAATTTGACTCTAAATCGGATGAGGGTATATTCTTGGGGTACTCTACAACTAGTAAAGCCTATAGAGTCTTTAATAAAAGAACCCTAGTTATAGAAGAATCCATACATGTCGTTTTTGATGATTCTAGTGATATCTCTTCTAGTAAGAGAGTTAATCTTGATGATGATGCTGAAATTCTTGAAGAAAAGATAGATGAGATGATATTACAAGATGATAATCAAAAATTAATTGGAAATGCATCATCAAGCCAAGAGGCTATTATGGATCATGGGCTAACTAAGGCTTGGAGGTTTGCTCACGGGCATCCTAAGGAATTAATTCTAGATGATCCATCTCAACCTGTTAGGATTAGAGCATCTCTTAGGAACTTAAACAATCATCTAGCTTTCGTTTCACATTTTGAGCCCAAACACATAGAAGAAGCTGAAAAAGATGTAAATTGGATAAATGCAATGCAAGAAGAATTAAACCAATTTACTAGAAACAAGGTATGGAATCTAGTTGAAAGACCTCCTGAATATTCAATCATAGGTACCAAATGGATATATAAAAACAAACTTGATGAAAATGGAATTGTAATAACGAATAAGGCTAGACTAGTAGCAAAGGGGTATAATCAAGAAGAAGGTATAGATTTTGATGAAACCTTTGCTCCTGTAGCTAGACTCGAGGCAATTAGATTATTATTAGCATTTGCATGCTCTAAGGACTTCAAATTATTTCAAATGGATGTAAAAAGTGCATTTTTAAATGGGTATATTAATGAGGAGGTATATGTAGAACAACCTCCTGGTTTTGAAAATCATCAATACCCTAATCATGTATATAAATTGAACAAAGCACTTTATGGTTTGAAACAAGCACCTAGAGCATGGTATGAAAGCAGCGACTCCCCTCACGCGTCCCCTCACGCCCGGAATCCCATCATCCCAAATCAGCGACTCCCCTCACGCGTCCGTGATCTTCTCCTCCGCATCCAAGCATCCGTGCCAGCAGCACCCGAGGAAGGAAGCCAGCGCCCCCACCTTCCTCTTCCGCGTGTGATCCCGATGATCATGCTCTCACGCGTCCGTGCCTTCCTTCCTTGCACCCACGATCAGTCCCCGCCTTCCTTCCGCGATCCGAAAACCCAGCAGCCTCCCAGCAAGGCAGATCCCAGCTCCATTCCGTGATCCCGTGCTGTGATCAAGCCGCCGTCTCAGCCTCCCATTTCCACTGTTTCCCAGCCATCAAGGAACCACCCCAAAGCTGCCATTCCGGATTTCAACAACATCTCAGCCTCCCCGCGATCGATGCAGCGTCCCAAATCCCAGGCGCCCGTTTCGAACGCAGCCCAGCCATCTCGGAGCCGTCACTGCCAGCGCATCCCCAGCCTCCCGCGCCCAATTTCAGCACCCGTCCACGGATCCGCTTCTCCCAGCCTTCATCCAAGGGCTATAAGAAGGGAGGAGGTCGGCAAGGAGAGAAAAAGAAAGGCCAAGGGGGTGTGCTCGGTGGAGGCTAAGAACCAGGGAGGAGGGAGGCCATCGGCTTGGGAGAGAAGAGAGAAAGAAAAGAATAGGGGATGCTCTGTTCTTTTGGGAAGAAGAAAGAAAAAAAAAAGGAAAATTAGTATTTTATGTTCCACCGTGAGAGAGGGGGAGAGGAGCTCGGTTGGGGGCCAAGTGACAGAGGAAAGAACAGAGCCATGCTCTGTTCTTGAAGGAAAAGAATAATAAAAAAAAAAGAAGAAGGAAGGTTTTTCCATCGTGGGAGAGAAAGAAATTTTCTTATTTTTATTTTATTTTTTATTTGCAGAATAAAGAAGCATCAGGCTTCATGTCCAATCTTCCTTTTTACTTTTTGTAATTAGTTTTCTTTTCATAAAGTCAAGCAATTTCCTTTCGTGCAATCCTTGTTCTAGGTTCCGTTTAATTTCTATTTTTTATGCAATACATTAAATGTTCCTTTATGCAATTTGTGTTCGCTTCAATCTTCTTGTATTATCCGTTTTAATTTATGCCAAAGCTTTTCTTTTCCATTAAATATATAAATACTTTTTGAATTTAAATACATGTCTTTCCGTTAATTTCAATTAGTAAATCATTTCATATCCCCAACATAATGTTTTTCTTCCATCATTCAAAAATCGATTTTGAATCCGAGTGAACGTTCTAATTTTTTTATGCAACTCCAATCGTCTCCCTGTGGATCGACCTCTTACAACTGCTATTCTTCAAGTAGAAAAGGTAAGAGTATAATTTAAATTTAACTTTTGTTCGTCGGTTCTAACTGTTGGCAGCGACCCGCACCGGAACCCACTCACACCGGTACAACCACCAACGTCGGACAAGCAAAGAGAGAAGCAAACGGATAAGCACTCTCTCGCTCCCTCGACACCGGACTCAAGGATCACCGCTTCGCTTCCGCTACGAAGGGCAAAAGATTACCCCGTGGTATCAATAGGGTAAAACACTTGAGCACCGCAGCGGATTATCAAACCAAAAGAATAAGAAATAGAAAGAAAATAGCAAAGCAAACACAAAGATGTAACGAGGTTCGGCTACAAGTAGCCTACGTCCTCCACCGCTCCAAATCTCAATTAGGATGAACAGATTACAGAGATAGCACACACCCGAACGATCACACGCGATCGCTCTACAAGATATTCACACAGAATTCCCTTTGCACAAGAAGTAGGATCCCAATCCTCTTCTTCTCTAGAACCCTAGCCGCACAAAACAAGAGTCTCTCTCAAAAATTATCCTTGAATATCTCTACTCCTAGGGCTCTCATGAGTCCTATATATAGTCTCAAGACCTTCAGATGATCATAGCCATCGAAACGCTACCAAAAAACACCAAAAGAAAATCGTCCGTACGATTTTCCGCGAGCCCGAGTCGACTCGGCTGTGGTTCGAGTCGACTCTGGCACGTCTGGACAAAACTGGCACGATCTAGGGTCGACTCGACTGTAGCTCGAGTCGACTCAACGATGCTTCGAGTCGACTCGACTGTAGCTCGAGTCGACTTTGACAGTCTAGACAGAAACATGGTTTTCTCGGTCTTCTGGTCTTTCTCCTCCCGGGTCGACTCGACTGTTCCCGAGTCGACTCGACTGTTCCCGAGTCGACTCGACTGTAGCTCGAGTCGACTCCGACAGTCCGCCAGACAGAATTATGCAGAATTGATTCTCCTTCAATTCTCTTCATCACCAATGGTCTCCACATACCCCAACAATCTCCCACTTGGAGACCTTGGGTATATCCTCTTGTTACTTGGCTCTCCTCTCTGCTCCCACTGAAACTGAATCATCCTAGTGAGATAGGTACGATGCCTCCTCAACGTCTTCAAGCATGAAGACCAACAGAAGCTAAACAACTCCTCAGCTTCTCCACCGTGACGACCTTCATCAACATATCTGCAGGATTCTGACTGTATGAATCTTCTCCAACTTGACGAGTCCCTGCTCGAGCAATGACCTCACAAAGTGGTACCGTATGTCAATATGCTTCGTCCTTGAATGGAAAGCTGAATTCTTTGCCAGAAGAATTGCACTTTGATTATCTGAATATAACATGCAATCCTTCTGCTCCTTCCCAAGCTCCTTCATCAAGCCCTGAAGCCATATTAGTTCCTTGCACGCCTCTGTGGATGCCACATACTCCGCCTCCGTAGTCGACAATGCAACAACTGGTTGCAACCTGGAAATCCAACTGACGGCTCCACTGCCCAGGGTGAACAAGTACCCTGTCGTGCTCCTCCTGCCGTCCAAGTCCCCTGCCATGTCTGAGTCCACAAAGCCCTGTAACCGGATCTCAGAACCTCCATAGCACATTGATATGTGCTCCGTGCCTCTCAGATACCTCAGTATCCATTTGACCGCACGCCAATGCTCCAAGCCTGGGCAGCTCATAAAGCGACTCACAACTCCCACTGCTTGAGCAATGTCAGGTCTCGTACAGACCATAGCGTACATCAAGCTCCCCACTGCCGATGCATACGGGATTTTTGACACTCCTCCACCCGCGTCTTCGGACTTTGTCCTTTTGAAAGCTTTAAGTGGGCACCTAGTGGTGTGCCAACAGGTTTGGCACCCTCCATGCAGAATCTCTTGAGTACTCGGCTGATGTACTCCGCCTGAGATAGTTTGAGGATATGTTTAGACCTATCTCTGCTGATCCGCATCCCAAGGATCTGTTTTGCTGCTCCTAGATCCTTCATTGCAAATTTTCTTGACAGCTTCAGCTTCAATTTTGCAATCTCATGCATGCTAGCTCCTGCAACTAACATGTCATCAACATATAATAGCAAGATAATATAAGATGTACCGAAGTCCGGAAGTAGCAACAGTGATCCTCCTAACATCTCCTATATCCTATCTCAAGCATGTAACTATCGAACTTGAGATACCATTGCCTGGGCGCCTGTTTCAAACCATAGAGGCTTTTCTTCAATTTGCAAACCAAGTCACCCGTGCCAGCTGCAATGTATCCCTCCGGCTGCTGCATATATATCTCCTCATCGAGATCTCCGTGAAGAAAAGCTGTCTTCACATCAAGCTGCTCTAAGTGAAGATTCTCTACTGCCACCATGCTCAGCACCGCCCGAATAGAACTCATCTTGACTACAGGAGAAAAGATCTCCGTGAAGTCGATACCTGCTCTCTGCTGAAATCCTTTTACAACCAGCCTGGCCTTGTACCGTTTCTTCCCATTCTGCTCTTCCTTCAGCCTGTAAACCCATTTGTTTGACAGTGCTTTCTTCCCCTTGGGCAGATCCACCAAATCCCATGTTTGATTCTGCTCCAATGACTCCATCTCATCATCCATGGCCAACTCCCACTCCTTCCTGGTATCAACCTCCAATGCCTCCGTGAAGCATTCAGGTTCGCCATTATCTGTGAGCAGCAAATAACTAAGAGTCCCATCATACCTTTGAGGAGGCTTCCCATGAGTACTACGAGTGGACCTTCTTAGTTGTGGAGAGGGTGCCAATACTTCAGGTTCTTGCTCTGACTGAGTCTTCTGACCAGAATTTGTAGACTCCTCTTCAGGATCCACAAAACACGGCTCAACAGGTTTTGTTTCTGATTCAGTGCTCTGCTGCATTTTCTCATTAAATACCACATCATTACTACGAATGATCTTCCTGTGCTCGGGATCCCAAAAACGATACCCAAACTGTTGACCTCCGTATCCAACGAAAATGCACTTCTTTGATTTGGCGTCTAATTTGCTTCTTTGATTGGAATCAACATGGACATAACTGGTACAACCGAATACTCGTAAGTGCGCCAAATCAATCTTCTTCGCTGTCCATGCTTCCTCAGGAATTCCAAATTCAAGTTTCTTTGATGGCCCTCTGTTGATCAAGTAGGCAGCAGTGTTAACTGCTTCTGCCCAAAACTGTTGTGGCAATCCAGCATGTATCCTCATACTCCTGGCACGCTCATTAATTGTTCTGTTCATCCTTTCAGCAACTCCATTTTGTTGTGGTGTCCCTGGAACTGTCCTCTGCCTGACGATCCCAGCCTCTGCACAGTAGTCCTCAAACTCTCTGCTACAATACTCACCACCGTTGTCTGATCTCAGGCATTTTAACCTCCTTCCTGTCTCGAGTTCTACCATTGCCTGCCATCTCCTGAAGACCCCAAATACCTCTGACTTGTGCTTCAAGAAGAACACCCAAAGCTTCCTGGTAGCATCATCAATAAAAGTAACATAGTACTGAGATCCACCAATGGAAGAAACCGGTGCAGGCCCCCACACATCCGTGTGCACGAGATCTACCTTTTCTTGCTTCCGAGGTTTACCTTCTTTGTTGAATGAAACACGCTTCTGCTTTCCGAGAATACAATCCTCATAGAAGTCCATCTCAACACTCCTGAGACCCTGCAGCTTTCTCAACTGGTGCATCACCTCCAGTCCCTGATAACTCATGTGCCCAAGTCTGCAATGCCATAACTTGGCGTCCACATCTGCTGCAGCAACTCCAATAGAGTTTTTCGTGCCGTTGGCGATATAAAGTGTCCCAACCTTCTTGCCACTAGCCACCATCAACGAACCCCTGGATATCTTCCACTGATCAGCTGTGAAAATAGTCTTGTACCCCTGGCTCGCCAACTGTCCAACAGAAATCAGATTCCTCTGCAGTTGAGGCACGTGCCGTACGTCCTCAAGCTCAAGTGAAGATCCAGAAATCAACTTCACTTCCGCGCTTCCCCTTCCTTGTATGGTGCAAGGCTCTCCATCCTCTAAGTAGACTTTGCCGAAGTCTCCCTTCTCATATCCTCCAAGAAGCTTCCGTTGGGATGTAGCATGGAAAGACGCGCCAGAGTCTATCACCCAAGACTCGTCACCGGTAGATAAAGATAGAACGAGGGCATCCATGTCACCGTTTTCAGCAAGATTTGCCAGATACTTGCTGACTCCTTCGGTGTGGTCGCCTTGCTTCCCTTTAGGAGATTTGCAGTCCCTCCTAAAGTGCCCCATCTTTCCGCAGTTCCAGCACTTCGCTCCCTTGTTCTGAGGTGCTCGAGACCTGCTGGATCTCGACTTCGAGTCGCTTCGAAATCGACCGTCCTTCTTTTGTCTTCCCCGGTTAGAGATGTTTAGTGCACTTCCAGACAACTCCGTAGCTCCAGAAGATTTCCTTCTTGCTTCTTCACTCAGAAGCACTCCCACAACGTCATCAAAGATCAACTTCCCCGTCGCCGAAGAGTTGCTCACCGCCATCACCAGGCCCTCCCAGCTATCAGGCAGTCCGGAGAGGATTAGCAATGCCCGAATCTCATCGTCAAAACTAATCTCCACTGACTCCAACTGGGCCGTGAGTCCGTTGAACTCGTTGAAGTATTCTGCTACGCTGCCGCCATTTTTCATACGAAGATTAAACAACCTCTTCATGAGAAATACCTTGTTTGATGCTGAGGGTTTCTCGTACATCCGCGACAATGTTGCCATCAACTCCATCGTCGTCTTCTCGTTTTTGATGTTGAATGCCACTTGGGATGCAAGTGACAATCTAATGGTGCCGAGCGTCTTCCGATCGAGGACCTCCCAGTCTTCATCGGACATCTTCTCTGGTTTCTTCGCTCTACCTCCAAGAGGTAAATAGAGATCCTTCTGGTAAAGATAATCCTCTATTTGCATCTTCCAAAATCCGAAGTTCGTGCCATTGAACTTCTCAATTCGCAACTTCCCTTCATCCGCCATTGCAGAATACCAATAGCTCTGATACCACTTGTTGGCAGCGACCCGCACCGGAACCCACTCACACCGGTACAACCACCAACGTCGGACAAGCAAAGAGAGAAGCAAACGGATAAGCACTCTCTCGCTCCCTCGACACCGGACTCAAGGATCACCGCTTCGCTTCCGCTACGAAGGGCAAAAGATTACCCCGTGGTATCAATAGGGTAAAACACTTGAGCACCGCAGCGAATTATCAAACCAAAAGAAGAAGAAATAGGAAGAAAATAGCAAAGCAAACACAAAGATGTAACGAGGTTCGGCTACAAGTAGCCTACGTCCTCCACCGCTCCAAATCTCAATTAGGATGAACAGATTACAGAGATAGCACACACCCGAACGATCACACGCGATCGCTCTACAAGAGATTCACACAGAATTTCTTTTGCACAAGAAGTAGGATCCCAATCCTCTTCTTCTCTAGAACCCTAGCCGCACAAAACAAGAGTCTCTCTCAAAAATTATCCTTGAATATCTCTACTCCTAGGGCTCTCATGAGTCCTATATATAGTCTCAAGACCTTCAGATGATCATAGCCATCGAAACGCTACCAAAAAACACCAAAAGAAAATCGTCCGTACGATTTTCCGCGAGCCCGAGTCGACTCGGCTGTGGTTCGAGTCGACTCTGGCACGTCTGGACAAAACTGGCACGATCTAGGGTCGACTCGACTGTAGCTCGAGTCGACTCGACGATGCTTCGAGTCGACTCGACTGTAGCTCGAGTCGACTCTGACAGTCTAGACAGAAACATGGTTTTCTCGGTCTTCTGGTCTTTCTCCTCCCGGATCGACTCGACTGTTCCCGAGTCGACTCGACTGTTCCCGAGTCGACTCGACTGTAGCTCGAGTCGACTCCGACAGTCCGCCAGACAGAATTATGCAGAATTGATTCTCCTTCAATTCTCTTCATCACCAATGGTCTCCACATACCCCAACACTAACAACGATCTGTCTAGCATATTTTTAGGTGGACAGGAAAGGACGAACAGAATTTTGACAGTCAGCGCAAGGGCATTGACTATCAGGAGACCTTTTCACCTGTAGCCATGCTGAAATCCATCCGAACATAGCTTGCCATTGCAGCATTTCATGATTATGAAATCTGGCAGATTGATGTAAAAACTGCTTTTCTGAATGGATATCTTGATGAAAATATCTATATAGCTCTTGGGTTTCACTTCCAGTGATGGAGATCACAAGGTCTGCAAGCTGCAAAGGTCCATCTATGGACTAAAGCAAGCATCTCGGAGTTGGAACACTCGTTTCGATGACGCAATCAAAACGTTTGATTTCATCAAAAACGAAGAGGAACCGTATGTTTACAAAAGGGTTAGTGGGAGTGCTGTCGTATTTCTCGTACTGTACGACATCATCCTGATAGGGAATGATATTCCCATGCTAACCTCAGTCAAGGTCTGGTTGTCAAAAAGGTTCTCCATGAAAGACCTTGGAGAAGCATCCTATATTTTGGGAATAAAGGTCTATAGAGATAGATATAAAAGGATGCTTGGCCTATCACAGAAAATGTATATAGAGGAAGTGCTGAAAAGGTTCAGCATGGAAAACTCTAAAAGGGGTCTCTTACCCCTAAGGCATGGAATTAATCTCTACAAGAAGATGTGCCCCAACACATCTGAAGAGATTCATCGCATGAGCAAGATTCCCTATGCATCAGCAATAGGGAGCCTCATGTATGCCATGCTATGTACATGACTTGATATAGTACATGCTGTGAATGTCACGAGCATACGTCAATCAGATCCAGGCAAAAAGCACTGGATAGCTGTGAAGAACAGTCTTGAGTACTTGAGAAGAACTAAGGACATGTTCTTGGTCTTTGGGAGAAGATCAGAGTTGAAGGTAGAAGGATGCACACATATTGATGATAGAAAGTCTACATCAGAATATGTGCAATGGTGGTTCAATAAATTGGAAGAGTTCCAAACAACCGATCATTATAGATTCTACCTTAGAAGCTGAATGTTAAGCCGTATCTAAGGGTGCAGTGGAAACCTTCTGGTTAAAAGTTCATTGCAGAGTTAGGTGTAATGTCATTAGATGCCATAACACTTTACTGCGATGACAATGGCACCATAGCACTAGCTATGGAGCCAAGGTCTCATCAGAAGTCCAAGCACATAGAGCGGCGCTTCCACCTCATACGCGACTATGTTGAGAAGAAATATGTAGAGGTGCAGAAAGTAGACTCTGCGAATAACGTGGCAGACCCGTTCACTAAGCAGCTAAGTCAGCAAAAGACTGAAGCCCATCTTAAGAAGATGGGGCTTAGATATATGACTGATTGGCTTTAGTGCAAGTGGGAGATTGTTAGATGTATGCCCTAGAAGCCAATCTGGCTGACACATTGTTAATTCTAGGGACATAATTTTGTACTTGACTATTTATTATTGAATAAATAAAAGGCATCTTTTCATTCATATTATTTATGTGTCTATGAATCGTCCAAGAAATTAATAAGATGATGATGCATATTCTCAAGAGTTGAGAATTTGAGCCATGTATCATTGGTGATTAATTTCTAAATGCTCCTGATCAATGGATCATCACGAGGATGGTGATCGATCCGATCAGTGCACAGATCACTTTCTTATAGGATGGACGAGACTTGAGTCCATAGTGTAGGGACACTGAAATGATAGTGCAGGTGCTTGTTAGAAAACAAGGGTACTGAGCGTGACCAAGACAAGAAGTCACTTGGATATCTATCCACTCGTCAGTGTCTTGCTTGTTGTTGCAGTAGTATGACTGGTCCTTTGACCTGCGGTGCTTCAGCTACTCACAGTGAGGTTATTGTAGTTTGACTACATGTATACATGGTCTCTAGTCATATGGGTCCTTGTAGTGTAGATTGGCTGCATTAAGTTCACTGTAGGAGTAGGGTATGCACTTACATGGAATCTATCGACCTTGATAGAAGAGGAGTGATCCTATGTGATTTGTTAGACTGAGTTCTAAGACCTTGGCCAGGGCAGTAATATAAAGTGGAGAAAGAGTTTTCCACTATCGAACTCGAGTCAAATAAATCTTGACATATGACAGACGAAGGGGTTTGACGAGTTATCCATGACCTCCGTCCTGTAGGGATCCACGATAGTAGGACTGTATCACATGATAACTGCACCTAGAGGTTCATCATTCTATTCTACTGGGTAGCCACTACATGCTGCTAGGTGTCACTGGTGGATGGTGGGACTCACAGGGATTATCTCGATGATCGATAAAACCTAATGAGTAGAGTTGGAATCATTCCAATCTATTGAAAGGAGTTTTCAATGATATTGTGATAGAGATCATGATATATCTCACTACCAGTCAGAGTAGAACCTATGGGGTCACACACACTAGAAGTATTGACCGATCTGATGGTTGAATCGTGATTAGGAATCACAAGTAATCAATTCGATTGATAATAAGTTGAAGAAGGAGCAAAGGGAATTAATTAATTGGACTTAAACACAAATCCTACTTCGAGTAGGATTCCTAGAGTCCTAATTGGATTAGGACTGGGAATCCTAATTGGAGTAGGACTGGGATTTCTACTTGGAATAGGATTCCTACAATCCTAATGAGATTAGGAGTTTTGAATTAAAATTGGATTCCTACTTGGAGTAGGATTCCTAGAGTCCTAATCGGATTAGGACTTCGGATTCAAATTAGAGTCCTAATTGGATTAGGACTAAAATTAAATAAGTCCTAATTGGATTAGGGTTTCTTAAGTCCTAGTTAATTATTAATCTAATGAATCAACATGACTCCTAATTGGGTTAGGATTGAAGAGTTCAATTGAGTCATGGTTCATTCAAGTTCTAATTGGATTAGGACTAGTATAGATTGAACCCAATTGATTTATGATTTGGTTAAACCCTAATTGGATTAGGGCTAAACAAAATAGAGGCCTCCTAATCCTCCTTAGAGGAGGATTAGAGCAACACAAGAAGGAGGGGCTCACGCCCCTCCTCCTTATCTTCCTTGGTGCGGCAACACAAGAGGGGCCGGCGCCCCTCTTGGAAATAGGTCAAGGGCTCCTAATTTGTAGGAGCCCTAGATTCTATTTAAGAGGATGCTTTTGGGGGCTGACCTAAGGTGAGACCCCTCTTCTTCTTCCAGCCATGGCCACCCTCTCCCCTCTCCTTGTTTCAGCCGCAAGCAAGAAGAAAGGAAAAAGGAAGCTTGGCGGCCTCCTCCCTCCTCCTTTGCTTCATCCAACGCAAGGGAAAGACTAGGGCAGCAAGATGCTTTGATTCTTCTTCATCATCCCTTCTTCTTCTTCCTCCTCTCAAGCACAATCAAGCGTTGATTGAAAGAGAGGAGATCAGCCATCAAAATATATCTCTGCAAGGGAGCTAGCACCCCGGGGAGATTAGAGCATTTGGATTGGTCCTCTACTTCGTGTGGATACCCGTAGAGGCCGGACACCTGAACGGCTTCAAGCGAACCTTTATCTTAAACCACGAACTTCAGTTTGCGGTGATCATCTACCCGCACAAGGTGAAGATCTGATCTTCTAAAAGTTTTTAAAAGTTTTTAATCCTTATCTATCTACGAACGGTTTTTGAACAACGTTCATGCGATGAACGATTGATCCCGCGCATGCCTCTTCCACTGCATCTGAATTTTTTAAATTTCAGCGGCATGATCGGGGTTTTCTAACACAATCACATTTTGATTGGATCACTTAATGATTTGAGTTAGCCCATGCCTATAAGAAAAATTAGTTTGACTGATTTAGGTGCCTCCTTAACCGGTTTGAGTCTAATCTGATTTGGTGAAGTCAGTGGGAGAAATTAGACTAACCGGATCTTCTTATCTATCCTAATTAAGAAATTCTCTAAAATTATTAGGTCCTTAAAATGAAATGGTTATGGGGATAACTAGGTCATAGCCTCCTATTAAGTTGGGTGATAATAGGTCCAATATTTTGATAATTATTGGAGGCGCAACACGCCTGGTACTTATCAAGCATTAGAATTGTCATTCAATATATGATGAGTTAAGTGTACCTTCAATAGACGGTCAGGTGAGCCGAGCCACACTCCGGCTTGGTCGTCTATTAGTTGATTAGACTTAACCCTATCATTTAATGGTTGGACCTGACTAGGATATTCGGTGGAGGCGCCACACGCCTGTCGAAGAACCTGGGGCAAAATTATCACTAGAAGTTGCTTGGTGAAGCAACTGGTTTAGAACCTACCAATAGGTGCATATGGGTTAGCCGAGCCACACTCGGGCCTATATGCGATCTATTGGGTTCTAGTGCCCACTAAAGAATTAGGAGTAATTTTTCGAATTGGAGGTAGAGGCTACCAATTTGTATAAAATAGTAGGAGTATCTTTAGACTAAAATCCAAGTCTACTGTGTTTAGTCAATTCATATACTAATAGCCAAATTTTCTTTTATGTAGAAATGGCCACAAGTTTGTCATTTCGCTCATTATTGGATAATGACAAGTTGACTGGTCCCAACTTCAATAATTGGTATAGAAAGCTGAAAACTCAGCATAGTCCGACCAAAAGGATTAAGGATGACCAAAGTCAGGCAGAATGCTTCTATTGTAAGAAGCAGGGGCATTGGAAGAGAAATTGTCCTCAGTACCTTACCTCACTTGACCCGAACAGGCTAAGCAAGAGAAAACGGCAATCAGTTGCTGATCAAGGTATTTATATGATAACACCTTGTAATTTCTCTATATGTGATAATTCAACCTGGGTATTAGATACTGAAAGTCCATTTAATATATGCAATTCGTTGCAAGGACTTCAGGTCAATGAGAGATTTGAAAACAGCGAGAGATTCCTGAATGTTGGAGATGGAAGATCTGTTCCAGTTCTAGCTTTAGAAAATCTCGAACTTGTTTTCAATTCTCATGTAGTTGTCTTGAGTGATTGTCACTATTGTCCTACATTCTTATTGAATGTAATTTCCGTAGGCATTTTGGCCATGAACGGTTATGAAATTTCAATAAAGAAATATTTTTGTGATATCATTATGAATGGTGTTACTATAATGAATGGACAATTGAGCAATGGCATCTACTTGTTATCACAACCTATTAATATAATGTACACGTCAAGTAAGCGTCCTAGAATAGATAATGTCACGGATGTCTACCTTTGGCATCATAGGCTAGGTCATATTAACAAGAATAGGATGAACAGGTTAAGTAAAGTGGGAATCCTCAATGTTAATGATTGTGAATCATTGACAACCTGTGAATCATGTCTTCTTGGTAAAATGACCAAATCACCTTTTACTGAAAAAGGTGAACGAGCCAGTGATTTATTGACCCTTGTACATTCTTATGTATGTGGACCAATGAGCACAGATGCTAGAGGTGGGTATTCATATTTCGTTACATTTACAGACGACCTTTCTAGGTATGGTTATGTCTATTTAATGAGACATAAGTCTGAATCATTTGAAATGTTCAAATTATATCGTAATGAAGTAGAAAAACAAACTAGAAAGAGTATTAAAACTCTTCGATTAGATCGAGGAGGTGAATACCTCTCCAGTGAGTTTTTGACATATCTAGGAGAGAATGGGATTCTCTTCCAATGGACTCCTCCTGGTACACCACAGTATAACGGTGTATCAGAAAGGAGAAATCGAACTCTATTAGACATGGTTCGATCCATGATGGGGTTTGCTGATTGCCCGTATTCTTTTGGGGATATGCTCTTGAGTCAGCCTGCTACATTCTAAATAAGGTTCCAAGTAAGTCTGTAAATAAAACACCACATGAGATGTGGACTGGACGTAAGCCGATGCTCTCTCACCTTAGGGTTTGGGGGTGTCCAGCGTACGTCAAACGTTTGAAGACAGACAAACTTGAACCCAAGTCTGACAAATGTTTCTTTGTTGGTTATCTTAAAGAAACTAAAGGATATTACTTCTACTTTGCTAAAGAACAAAAGTTGTTCGTAAGCAATAGAGCTGTTTTCTTAGAGAAATAATTCCTTAGTGAAGGAACTAAAAGCTTTAATGTTGAGCTTAGAAAAGTTCAACATGTAGAAGATCCGGCACCATCTACTGAACTAGTTGAGTCGGATTTGATTAGATCAGATCCAGAACCCATATTAGATGCACCATTAAGGCGATCAGGTAGAGTACCACGTCAGCCGGACAGATACTATGGTTTCTTGGTCCGGGACGGGGTTCCTGTCAAACTTGATGAAAACGATGAGGATCCGATCACCTACATAGATGCGATGCAGAGGTATGACTTTGATGCATGGCTTGGAGCCATGCAATCCGAAATGGAATCCATGACGGTCAATGATGTATGGACATTAGTTGACCCACCCGAAAGGATTAAACCCATAGGGTGTTAGTGGATTTTCAAAAGAAAACGGGGCGCAAACGGAAAAGTAGAGACCTATAAAGCCCGTCTGGTTGCCAAGGGATATCGTCAACGTTATGGTATTGACTATGACGAGACGTTTTCTTCTGTGGCAATGCTCAAATCCATTCGAATTATGCTTGCGATAGCAGCACACTTAGATTATGAGATCTGACAGATGGATGTTAAAACCGCTTTTCTAAATGAAGATTTAGAAGAGGAGGTGTATATGATGCAACCTAAAAGTTTTATATCTGCAGATGAGTCTAAGGTGTGCAAATTTCAAAAATCCATTTATGGATTAAAGCAAGCTTCACGGAGTTGGAACATACGATTTGATAAGGTGATCAAATCATATGGCTTCATTAAGAATGAAGAGGAACCTTGCATTTATAAATGGGCAAATGGTTCAGTTATCATATTTCTTGTTTTGTATGTGGATGACATTCTTTTAATCGGAAATGACATTACTGCATTAAAAGAAAAAAAGGTTTGACTATCATCTCAATTTGCCATGAAAGGTTTGGGAGAAGCATCTTACATCCTAGGGATGAAGATCTATAGAGATAGATCTAGAAGATTGCTTGGATTATCCCAATCCACATACATTGATACTATACTGAAGAGGTTCGGTATGATTAATTCTAAGAAAGGCTATCTTCCGATGGGCCATGAATTAATCTCTCTAAAAGGGATTGTCCGACAACCCCTCAAGAAAGAGAGAGTATGGATAGAATTCCATATGCTTCGGCAGTGGGATCTATAATGTATGCCATGACATGTACTAGACCAGACGTGGAATACTCACTAGGAGTAGTGAGCAGATACCAGTCTGATCCAGGTAGCAACCACTGGAAGATTGTAAAAACCATTCTTAAGTATTTGAGAAATACTAAAGATCAGTGGCTTGTCTATGGTGATTCTGACTTAAAACTTGAGGGATATACCGATTCAAGTTTTCAGTCAGATCAAGATGATAGCAAGAGCGTGTCGGGATATATCTTTACTCTTAAGGGTGGGGCCATCTGCTGGAAGAGTTCCAAGCAGCATATAGTGGCAGATTCTACATGTGAAGCAGAATACATCGTAGCATCTGATGCAGCCAAGGAAGCCGTATGGTTGTGCAAGTTCATCACCGAGCTGGGAGTGGCACCTTCCATTGATGGTCCAGTTTCTATATTTTGTGATAACACTGGAGCCATAGCTCAGGCAAAGGAACCTAAAGCACATCAGCGGACCAAACATTTTCTGCGACGCTATCACCTAGTTCGAGAGATTATAGAACGAGGTGATATTGATCTTCAGAAGATTGACACAAAAGAAAATCTGGCTGACCCATTTATCAAAGTCCTCGGCATTAAAGAGTTCAACGAACACAAGTCGAAGATGGGTATTAGATACTGTGCCGATTGGCTTTAGGCTAAGTGGGAGTTGTTGGGAATTGTATCCTAAATGTCAATGTCAATCGTCAGTATGTTGATGATTAAATGAATTGACAAATTAATAAAGTATTATTTGGCATTATTCATCATTTCATCTTGTTGCCCAGATAGACAACCCAAGAGGGGGGGTGAATTGGGTTTTAAAATAATTTGGCTATTAAAACTTTTGTGGATAACTAATTAATGCTTTTGCGAGATGATTAATTAGTTTCTATGTGCGGTGAATGAAATGCGAGAGATAGAGAGAGACAAACAATCACAAACACAATGTTTTATAGTGGTTCGGAGCTAACCCTTGCTCCTACGTCCACTCCCCAAGTCTCACTTGGGAATTCACTATAACCCCTTGGATTACAGCCGGTTGTTTTCCAAGCTCACAACCAAACTTGTTGTTTTACGAGCTCACAACGAACTCGGTCGGTTTTCCCAGGCTCACCGACTAGAACCAACCCGATTGTTTTTCCGGGATCACAATCGAACCCTTACATGTTGGTTTTACACTCGGCTCACCAACCAACCTCAATACCCTTGATTCAATCCCCCGATTGAACCAAGCAAAGACAAGATGGAAGTAAAAAGGAGTAACAGAAAAACAGAGCTTCTCAAAAGCAGATAAATAACAATATAAACAAAAGAGAAGTTAGAAGCCCTCAAACACGTTTGAGTTGGAGTAGAGTAGGGCTTCTTGAACTTCGGGTCTCCTCTTGAATGTCTGGTCGACTTGAATGCAGGAGGAGATCTCTTTCAATGTTGGGAAGAAGTAGGTGGATGCAGTTAATGTTGCTCTTCCCTCTTTTTCGTTGAAAACCAGGTTGCAGAGATTGAAAGCTTGATTACTTTGAGTGGAATGGTTGTTCTCTGCCTTGCTACAGTCTTCTGTGGCTATTTAAGCCATCCCCCACGGAAACTAGCCGTTAGAGACCTTTTTCTGCCCGTTCTGCACACTCTGCACAACCTGACAATATGTCCGTTGGTGGGTTGGAGTCGACTCGCGCGATCAGGAGTCGACTCGGCTGTAGCGGGAGTCGACTCATGCTTTTCTGGAGTCGACTTGGCAACTGTTCCGGATTTGAATTAAAGTCGCCTCTTCGACTGGGAGTCGACTCGACTTGACCCGGAGTCGACTCACCAACTTCTGGAGCTAACTTGGCATTTTCGGAGTCGGCTCATCCCATGGAGTCCGTGGATCTATTTTTGAACTTGGTCCACTCGAGTCGACTCGACAATCCTGGGAGTCGACTCGGCGCTCAGAGCCCGAACTCTCGATCTACTGTCTTTTGGCTCGTCCAGTCTTGGAGTCGACTCGAACTGTTTCGGAGTCGACTCGGCTCTCAGTTTCCGAAACTTAGTCTTCTGTGTTTTTAGTGAAGCGCTGCCTTGGAGTCGACTCGAGCTGTTTGGGAGTCGACTCGAATCTCAGAGACAGCAAATTGGTCTTCTGTCTTCTTTGGGGTCGCGGTGTCTCGGAGTCGACTCGTGCAATGCGGGAGTCGACTCGAATCTCAGAGTCCGAAAAATGCTCTCTGACTTTTGCCTTGTGTACTGCTGAGAGTCGACTCTCACTATCTTTGGAGTCGACCTGCCAACCATCGGAGTCGACTCGCGTTCCACAGGAGTCGACTCGAATCTCAGGGTCGAAAACCGCTCTCTGACTTTTCTGCCTGTAACTCTTTGGAGTCGACTCATACTTCTCCGGAGTCGACTCGGTAAACATCGGAGTCGACTCGCGCACTTCAGGAGTCGACTTGCTAACAGATTTTGAGTTGATGCTTTCTGTTTGTCTGTCTATTCTCAGTTGAAGTCGACTCGTAATGGTCAGGAGTCGACTCGAGCCCGTGCCAGTGATCCTGATACGCTTGGAGTCGACTCGTAATACTCTGGAGTCGACTCGAGTCTCAGACTTTGGTTCAAACTGACTTCTTAACTTATCCAAAATATTATGAACCAAGTCTTGAGACACTTAGACAAGATTTTCACTGAAACACTCAATTGAATTCATTAGTAAACAACATATATACTCTAATGCTTTGAGCTCATCAAAATCAAATAGGGTTTTAATCAATCACTCCACAATCTCCTCCTTTTTGATGATGACAAAACTTTGAGTATATGTAAAGTGAATTGCTCAATAAACAAGGAAATAAAATTCATAAATGAATTCATATGTCTGGTAATTTAATATATCCAAGCTTGAAAGGTGTGAAACAATAAATTTTTGGAGTTAAAGCTCCCCCTTTCATTTGAAATTATATAAGCCTTCATATCATGCAATCAATTGTTTGGCTTATATATATTTAATGATTTGGCTTTCTTAAAAATTCAGATTCTCCCCCTCAACATATGCATTCTACTATGTTTTGATTCTCTGAATTTCCTTTTAGTATATTGAAGTTTTTGAATTTTAAATTTTGGTATTTAGAGGGAAAATCTGTCAATTTGTTCTTGAGTTG
This sequence comes from Phoenix dactylifera, assembly GCF_051530095.1. Classification (NCBI taxonomy): domain Eukaryota; kingdom Viridiplantae; phylum Streptophyta; class Magnoliopsida; order Arecales; family Arecaceae; genus Phoenix; species Phoenix dactylifera. The sequence goes on from NC_143190.1 coordinate 22,980,380, forward strand.
GATTCAGCTAATCTCCGAATATCTCTTGAATAGATTCTGGAGATTACTCCATTAGGAGCCCCAAAAGAGAGATAATGAGCCTCGAGGTACCAAATCCACTAAGAACAAATTATGTTTTAATTTTTGATTCTCATTTTGATTTCTTTTATGTTAATTCCATTTACATATCTATTCAATATTTCTCCCCCTTTTTGTCATCGTATCAAAAAAAAGTAAGCAGAACACACAATCAATCATAGATCAAATTGCACAGAAATGAAGATAAGATGTCTACTCATTGTATTGATGTGTATGTGAATACATTTGAGAATACAATAAGTAAAGCAAAACAGTACATGTCAAAATAAAACACAAAAGCAGCTACGGTCTCCTCGAGGATGTAGCTCCTCCTCTCGAGGATGTATCTCCTCCTCTCGAGGATGTGGCTCCCCGAGGCATGCGCTCAACCAGTGCTTGGACCGCATTGGTGACGTTCTCGAGCTGTCGGATAACGGCCTGAATGGCCCTGCTCTGTGTCGTATCGAGCTCGAGGACCGACTTCTGCAGTGCGTCCAGCTTGTCGATGAGCACATTCGACAAGCGCTCGGCCCCCTGGGTAGTGGTGCTCATGTCCTTCCGGATGTCATCGCGCATCTTCCGAGTGATGCCCGTGACCTCACTCATACTGGAGAACTGAGCCTGAATCAAACTCCTCACGTTGTAGATCTCTTCCCGTACATGGGCCGTCATGTCAGTCACGGCTGTCAAGGAAGGGACCAACTCAGAAGATGTGGGTGCAGGAGTGGGAGCTGGCACTGAACCTCAGAGCTCCCGAAGTAGCTCATCTCGCAGGTCTCTAACAATCTCCTGCCGCAACTCCAGGAGCTGCTTAGGAGCGATCCGGCCCTCCATAGGTGGTGGAGCTGAGGAGGAAGGTCCGGCTGAGGTGGTAGGAGCAGAAGTGGAGGGAAAGTCAGGATAGTCAGAATCTGGCTCAGGGCTAGGAGAGTGTCTGGAGGTATGTGTGGAGGTGGATGACTTCCTAACCCATGTTCCCTCTACCTTCCGAAACCCCATCCTGTGTAGGGTCCCCGGACGCATGCGATCAGTCCATCGCAACGCCTTAGAGGGTTTCCCTCAGGAATGGAAATCTCGTACTCCCTAAACAACAGAGTGAACATCATACCGTAGGGGAGGGTGAGCCTAGGTCTATCTAGGGGCTCACACAGATATCTATAAATGAGTTTGGGGAAGTTGATTGGGGTGTCCTGAAGAATATAAAACATAAGGGCGAGGTCCCTCTCAGACACAAAATCGAAGCGGCCAGTCTTCGGGAAAATGGACCTAGACAAAATACTCAGGAGGATCCGCACCTCAACAGGAAGTGAGCTAGCGGATACCTCGTCTAAAGGGGACTGAGGAGGATATCCTAGTATGGCCGTAAGGGCCTCAGTCCTGTCCTCGGGGTGTGTGGGAGCCACCCCTACTTGTGGAAGGTGGAGGATGTGGGCAATAAGATCCTCCGTAACGAACAGAGGGACACCGGCTACCGTGCCCTCGATACCCCCATCTCCCCGATGGACGGTACCGTAAAACTCTCTAACTAATCCAGGGTAAGTGGGGAGATCTAATGTAAGGAAATACTCTAAGCCCTGGACACGCAACCTCTCACCTATGGTGAAGCCCTCCCGGGAGAGATAGTCGAAATCGACGTATCTCCCGGTGGAGACCGCCTTCCCAGCGCACGGCCTCGCGGGAACCGCCCTCGGTGGGGAACGAGCCGGAGGTTGTGACCTCGCGGGATCGTGCCGAGCCTTGGAGCACCTCTCGGGACTGGCCTCGGGTTGGGGCCTCTTCCGGACGACGGCTTTACGAGGCATAGTGACCTAGAATGGGAGGAAAAGCCCTAATGGACGGTGAAAAGTCGACGGAAAAAGCTTGGGGACGACCTAGGAGTCGGCTCTAGGGCTTGTGAACAGTGGCGGCGGAGAATAGAAATGTTTTGAAAACGATGGAGCTAGGGTTAAAAAGTCGGATCCCGACTGCGAGTCGACTCCTCTGAGTCGCGAGTCGACTCTCCTTATGCGCCTATTGACCCCGACTCTCCTTATGCGCGAGTCGACTCCCGACTAAGCGCGAGTCGACTCCCCCTTACGAGCCGACTCTGAAACTTACTCGAGTCGTCTTGAACTTTGGCATGCACCTAAAAATCATGCTATGTTCGTGCCGAATGAGAAAAAATCACTAAATTATGATCTGATTTGATGATCATTGAAAAGAAACTCTATTTTAACCACAATCTAATCATCAAAATCAATGAATCTAGTGGAAACTACCACTAGGATGGATCAATCACTCCTAATCCCCTCCTAAGCACACTAAATCTCTCTTCACTTAGGGGTTTTGTAAAAATGTCAGCTAATTGATCATCAGTACAAATAAATTGGAGTGTCACATCACCATTCAGTACATAATCTCTTATGAAGTGATGTCTTATCTCAATATGTTTAGTTCTTGAATGCTGAATTGGATTTTTAGTTAGATTAATGGCACTTGTATTATCACAATTAATGGGTATTTTATCTTTTTTAATGCCATAATCTTCTAATTGTTGTTTGATCCATAAGATTTGAGCACAACAACTCCCGGCTGCAACATATTCAGCTTCAGCAGTAGATAATGCAACCGAGTTTTGTTTCTTGCTAAACCATGATATTAAGTTTTCTCCTAGGAATTGACATGACCCGCTGGTGCTTTTTCTATCAAGTTTACATCCAGCAAAGTCTGAATCTGTATAACCTATTAAGTTCAGGCTAGATTCTTTAGAATACCATAACCCTATATTCTTTGTTCCTATTAGGTATTTAAAGATTCTCTTTACTGCAATTAGATGTGATTCCTTAGGATTAGCCTGATATCTAGCACATATGCAAACACTAAACATGATATCAGGTCTACTTGCAGTAAGATACAATAAAGATCCTATCATACTTCTATATAGTTTCTGATCTACAGATTTACCTGATTCATCTTGGTCTAATTTGCATGATGAGCTCATGGGGGTGCTGATTGATTTGTTTCCCTCCATATCAAACTTCTTGAGCATCTCCTTGATGTATTTGGCTTGATTGATGAAGATGCCTCCTTCAGATTGTTTGATTTGAAGTCCAAGGAAGTAATTCAGCTCTCCCATCATGCTCATCTCAAATTCACTCTGCATCAAGTTAGCAAATTCATCGCAGAGACGATTGTTAGTAGCACCGAAAATAATATCATCAACATAAATCTGTACTAACAACATATCTTTGTTTTTCTTCTTTAGAAACAATGTAGTATCTACATTACCCCTAGAGAACTCATGTTCTAATAGGAATTTGCTAAGCCTCTCATACCATGCTCTAGGTGCTTGTTTTAAACCATAAAGTGCTTTGTTCAATTTATAAACATGATTAGGGTATTGATGATTTTCAAAACCAGGAGGTTGTTCTACATATACTTCCTCATTAATATACCCATTTAAAAATGCACTTTTTACATCCATTTGAAATAACTTAAAGTCCTTAGAGCATGCAAAAGCTAGTAAAAGTCTAATTGCTTCAAGTCTAGCTACCGGAGCAAAGGTTTCATCAAAATCTATACCTTCTTCTTGATTATAACCCTTGCTACTAATCTAGCCTTATTCCTTATTACAGTACCATTTTCATCAAGTTTATTTTTATAAATCCATTTGGTACCTATAATTGAATATTCAGTAGGTCTTTCAACTAGATTCCATACTTTGTTTCTAGTAAATTGGTTTAATTCTTTTTGCATTGCATTTATCCAATTTACATCTTTTTCAGCTTCTTCTATGTGTTTGGGCTCAAAATGAGAAACAAAGGCTAGATGATTATTTAAGTTCCTAAGGGATGCCCTAGTCCTAATAGGTTGAGATGGATCATCTAGAATTAATTCCTTAGGATGCCCGTGAGCATACCTCCAAGCTTTAGTTAGTCCATGATCCACAATAGCCTCTTGGCTTGATGATGCACCTTCAATTAATTTTTGATTATCATCTTGTAATGTCATCTCATCTATCTTTTCTTCAAGAATTTCAGCATGATCATCAAAATTAACTCTCTTGCTAGAAGAGATGTCACTAGAATCATCAAATACAACATGTATAGATTCTTCTATAACTAGGGTTCTTTTATTAAAGACTCTATAGGCTTTGCTAGTTGTAGAGTACCCCAAGAATATAGCCTCATCAGATTTTGAGTCAAATTTTTCTAAATTATCTTTCCCATTATTATGAACAAAACACCTACATCCAAAAATATGACAAGAAGTATTAATGGCTTCTCCCCAAAAGTACTTAGGGAGGTTACTTTCACATAACATAGTTCTAGCCATTTTCTCTAGAGTTCTATTTTTCCTCTCCACAACTCCATTTTGTTGTGGTGTCCTAGGTGCAGAAAAATTGTGAGTTATTCCCTTTTTACTACAAAACTCATCAAATAAATGATTTTCAAATTCGGTACCATGGTCACTTCTAATAGCTATTACTGTAGTATCTCTAGCATTGGTTACTTCCTTATGAAACTTTTTAAATACTGAAAAAGCTTGATCTTTATGTGCTAAGAACATAACCCAAGTGTATCTAGAATAATCATCTACAATGACTAGACCATATTTATTTCCACCTAGGCTTGTTGTTCTAGTTGGTCCGAATAGGTCCATGTGTAATAATTCTAGAGGTCTAGAGGTAGAGACACATTTTATGGATTTAAAGGAGTTCCTAGATTGTTTGCCATATTGACAAGCTTCACATATTTTATTCTTTTCAAATCTTAGTTTTGGCAAACCTATCACAGAATCTCTTTTAACTAGTTTAGATATTGTGTCCATGCTTGCATGACCTAACTTACGGTGCCATAACCAACTAGCATCATTGTCCTTAGTTTCATTAACAACTAAGCATGGGTTGTGTTTGGCAAGATCCTCAAGATCTACAACATACACATTCCCACGTCTTATTCCTTTAAAAACTAAACTATTATCATTTGGGTTTGTTATGATGCATAGTGATGGTTTAAACATAACATTATAGCCTCTATCACATAATTGACTAATGCTTAATAAATTATGCTTAAGACCATCAACATATCGAACATTATCAATAAAAGTAGAAGGGGTAATTTGAACTTTACCTATACCAATGATGTGACCTTGGTTATTGTCTCCAAAAGTCACAGCACCTCCCTTCTTAGCTTCAAGGGTGAAGAATTGATCCTTGTCACCCGTCATGTGTCTTGAGCAGCCACTATCCAAGTACCAGCAATTTTTGTTGACCTTGGCTGCAAGACACTCCTACACAAGCAAATTATGTAATCTTAGGTACCCAAGTTTTCTTGGGTCCTTCATGGTTAGTCATGTTGGTTCCTTTTGGAACCCATACCCTTTTAATTTTTTCTTTTGTTTTTCCTTTTCTATAATTACACACATTTGCCTTATGTCCTAATTTTCCACAACAAAAACAGATTATTTTCTTAGTTTTACTTTCTCCTGCTTTAACAAAGAAGTTACTAAGAAGTTTTTGCTTATTTTTAGGTTTATATCCTAAACCTGCTCTATTGAATACTGCACGTTGACTATTAAGTATCATATTTAATTTTTCAAAACTATAAGTAAATTTCTCAACCAAAGGTTTGTATTTTCCAAGTTCTTTAGTTAGAGTTTGTTTTTCCGTTTTTAGAGTATTCAAGTCTTTTATGAGATTTTCGTTTAAGATTTGTTTATTGTTTTTAAGTTCTGAAATTTCCTTAGTTAGTTTTTCATTATCTTTACTTAAGGTGTTAGTTTTTTTAATTAAGAGTTGGTTGCTTGTTTTAAGTTCTAGATTTTCTTTGGTGGTACAGTCCTTATCCTTAACTAGTTTATCATATTTATGTATGTAAGTTTGATTAGCTAGTTTTAGCTCTTTATTCTTAATGTTTATAGCCTTATATTCAATCATTAGTTCATTAAATGCATCATAAAGTTCATCAAAAGTAAAATCTAGATGCGTTTCGGATGTTACCTCATTTTCGTTGGCCATGAAGCAGAAATTGGCCTTTTCTTCTTGTTCCTCATCCGATGATGAAGATGATGCGTCGGAGTCCGATAAGGTGGTGACAAGGGCTTTTTTCTTCTTGTACTTGCTGCCCTTCTTAAGTAAGGGACACTCAGCTCTGATGTGTCCTGGCTTCTTGCACTCATAGCATCCAATCCCCTCATTTTCCCTTTCCTTACCTTTATCCTTGCGATAGAAATTTGAGGGGCCTCTCCTTTGATGATAGGACTTCTTGTGGTTGATGAATTTTCTGAATTTGCGCACAAGAAGAGCCTCATCATCATCTCCCTCATGATCTTCTTCTCCACTGCTGCTACTGCAAGACAAATCTTTGTTAGATGATGTGGATTTAAGAGCTATTACCTTTTTCTTATGTGAGGACTCTTCTTCGCTGTGTTGCTTCATGGTTAGCTCGTGAGTCATTAGGGATCCAAGGAGCTCTTCAAGTGGAAGCTTGTTCAAGTCCTTAGCTTCTTGGATTGCCGTCATCTTGGCTTTCCATGACCTTGGTAGACATCGAAGAATCTTCCTGACAAGCTCACTGTTAGTATAGTTTTTGCCAAGGCTTTTTAGGCCATTGACAATGTCAGTGAATCTAGTGAACATGCAAGTGATTGTTTCATTAGAATCCATTTTAAATAGTTCATACTTATGAACCAATATATTTATTTTGGATTCTTTGACTTGATTCGTGCCCTCATGGGTCACTTCAAGTCTATCCCAAATCTCTTTTGCAGAATTGCAAGTAGAGACTCTATTGAATTCATTCCTATCTAGTGCACAGTAAAGCACATTCATTGCTTTAGAATTGAGTTGTGCCTTTCTCATGTCGTGTTCATCCCAATCCTTTTCGAGTTTGGGTACAGTGACCCCCTCTACATAAATGGATGGGATGTATGGCCCACTTGCTACAATGGTCCACATCTCATAGTCTTGGGCTTGGATGAATATTCTCATCCTAGCCTTCCAATATGAGTAGTCAGATCCATTAAAGAATGGAGGTCTTTGGGTGGACTGACCCTCAATATGGGAAGATCCAAATGGGGTTGTCATTTTGATCTTTGACTCTTAGGGTAGAAGAGTTTAGGCTCTGATACCACTTGTTGCCCAGATAGACAACCCAAGAGGGGGGGTGAATTGGGTTTTAAAATAATTTGGCTATTAAAACTTTTGTGGATAACTAATTAATGCTTTTGCGAGATCATTAATTAGTTTCTATGTGCGGTGAATGAAATGCGAGAGATAGAGAGAGACAAACAATCACAAACACAATGTTTTATAGTGGTTCGGAGCTAACCCTTGCTCCTACGTCCACTCCCCAAGTCTCACTTGGGAATTCACTATAACCCCTTGGATTACAGCCGGTTGTTTTCCAAGCTCACAACCAAACTTGTTGTTTTACGAGCTCACAACGAACTCGGTCGGTTTTCCCAGGCTCACCGACTAGAACTAACCCGATTGTTTTTTCGGGATCACAATCGAACCCTTACACGTTGGTTTTACACTCGGCTCACCAACCAACCTCAATACCCTTGATTCAATCCCCCGATTGAACCAAGCAAAGACAAGATGGAAGTAAAAAGGAGTAACAGAAAAACAAAGCTTCTCAAAAGTAGATAAATAACAATATAAACAAAAGAGAAGTTAGAAGCCCTCAAACACGTTTGAGTTGGAGTAGAGTAGGGCTTCTTGAACTTCGGGTCTCCTCTTGAATGTCTGGTCGACTTGAATGCAGGAGGAGATCTCTTTCAATGTTGGGAAGAAGTAGGTGGATGCAGTTAATGTTGCTCTTCCCTCTTTTCCGTTGAAAACAAGGTTGCAGAGATTGAAAGCTTGATTACTTTGAGTGGAATGGTTGTTCTCTGCCTTGCTACAGTCTTCTGTGGCTATTTAAGCCATCCCCCACGGAAACTAGCCGTTAGAGACCTTTTTCTGCCCGTTCTGCACACTCTGCACAGCCTGACAATATGTCCGTTAGTGGGTTGGAGTCGACTCGCGCGATCAGGAGTCGACTCGGCTATAGCGGGAGTCGACTCGGTAACTGTTCCGGATTTGAATTAAAGTCGCCTCTTCGACTGGGAGTCGACTCGACTTGACCCGGAGTCGACTCGCCTACTTCTGGAGCTGACTTGGCATTTTCGGAGTCGGCTCATCCCATGGAGTCCGTGGATCTATTTTTGAACTTGGTCCACTCGAGTCGACTCGACAATCCTGGGAGTCGACTCGGCGCTCAGAGCCCGAACTCTCGATCTACTGTCTTTTGGCTCGTCCAGTCTTGGAGTCGACTCGAACTGTTCCGGAGTCGACTCGGCTCTCAGTTTCCGAAACTTAGTCTTCTGTGTTTTTAGTGAAGCGCTGCCTTGGAGTCGACTCGAGCTGTCTGGGAGTCGACTCGAATCTCAGAGACAGCAAATTGGTCTTCTGTCTTCTTTGGGGTCGCGGTGTCTCGGAGTCGACTCGTGCAATGCGGGAGTCGACTCGAATCTCAGAGTCCGAAAAACGCTCTCTGACTTTTGCCTTGTGTACTGCTGAGAGTCGACTCTCACTATCTTTGGAGTCGACCTGCCAACCATCGGAGTCGACTCGCGTTCCACAGGAGTCGACTCGAATCTCAGGGTCGAAAACCGCTCTCTGACTTTTCTGCCTGTAACTCCTTGGAGTCGACTCATACTTCTCCGGAGTCGACTCGGTAAACATCGGAGTCGACTCGCGCACTTCAGGAGTCGACTCGCTGACAGATTTTGAGTTGATGCTTTCTGTTTGTCTGTCTGTTCTCAGTTGGAGTCGACTCGTAATGGTCAGGAGTCGACTCGAGCCCGTGCCAGTGATCCTGATACGCTTGGAGTCGACTCGTAATACTCTGGAGTCGACTCGAGTCTCAGACTTTGGTTCAAACTGACTTCTTAACTTATCCAAAATATTATGAACCAAGTCTTGAGACACTTAGACAAGATTTTCACTGAAACACTCAATTGAATTCATTAGTAAACAACATATATACTCTAATGCTTTGAGCTCATCAAAATCAAATAGGGTTTTAATCAATCACTCCACACATCTTCAAATGAACTCTTATATGACGAAGTCCTTAGGACTTATGTTATGATAAAGGAGGATTTATCTTTGAGTCCTTAAACTTGTTCGCGACCAAATGATATGTTGTTACTAGGACGACAACATTATCGAGATTAGGTCGTTGTGTGACATATACGTTGGTTGTCCTCTTAACCAAGGAGTGTGGGACACTGGTATGCCATACAGGTGAAGTGTAGGAGTACATTTCACTGAACGTGACCAATTCTGGAATGCTCTACTATCGAGAGATGTTCCGAGTGGATATGAGTATAAGTTTGACCCTCTGACCTGAGACCGCAACCTGTGAATAGCAAGCAACTCACTGTATTTTGGTACCGGACTACCTGAATTTCTAATTCAGTGACGGAAGGTCACTGGGTGTAGTTAAGTACTTGCATAGTCATTTGTGAGTTAAGATGGAATTGACCCCTCCTAGGAACAGGAGATAATGTCTTGTGACTAATTTAGCAAAATCTTGGCCAGGATAATCCCAGTGAGGAGTCACGGGATATCTAAAGTTAATCACATAATGGATGTACTAATTATAGGGTTGATAGTGAGCTCTAAGTCATCCTGGCATTAGGAGTCAAAGGGATTGAATTATACAGTAACCATAGTCCAGGGTTTCAGAATATTTGCTTCGCATATATTCGGCCTATCCGGACGTCGGGTACCATTGCTAGATGGTCACATCGATTAGTATAGGAAGACGTTCCTATACGACCGGCTTAGGTTCGAACCTATGAGGTCACACGCATAGAAGTTTCTAGGTTGATCAAATGGCTGATTGATGATTAAGAATCATTCAGGGGTAATTTGGTCAATTCGATTGACAAATTATCATAAACAAAAGTTGCAGTAAAATAATTATTGAATTATTTGAGGATTAATTAGCAATTAGATTGCTAATGAACTCAATTTGATTGAGTAATTAAGCTTAGGTTGAGCCAAATTGAATAGGATTCAATTTGGGCTGCATCAAGGTTTGACCTAATTGGATTGGGTTCAACCCAAGTAGATTGAGCTTGACCCAATTGATGGAACTTGACCCAATTGGATTGGGCTTGATCCAAATCAATCAGAATTGGATAAGGAGAAGAATCTCTAAATTTTAGGAACCCATCCTTATCTTCTTGGAGAAGAATGACACCTTAATTTATCCCCAATATTTTCTAAGCCTATCCTCTTTATTTTTGGCCAAAAAATGGCGTGAAAAGAGAGCAGGCATGGGGCTATATTTTCTATAAAAATGGCACCTTAAATCTTTCTAGAAAGATTTAGATGAATTTCCTAATTTGTAGGGATTGCATGGTGCATGAAATAGGGTGGTCTGCGGCTGAACTTTGGATGCATGAATTCCTATCTTTTAGGGATTCAAAATGCACAAAATTTGGATATGTTTATGTCTTCTTAGCTGCCAAACCACCAGAATTTTTTGGAAATTTTATCAGCCAAATTAGTTGGCTAAAATAGGTGTGAGGCGTGGGGTGGTCTTTTGGCTATAAAAGACCCCCATGCCTTGGGTTCAAGATATACCATATTTAGAGATTTCAAAAAATTCTGAAAAAATTCTCTGAGGGCCTCCATCCCTTCTTCTCCTTCTTCCTCACGTCCATCCTCCATCTCCTTGAAGAACAATCAAAGGTTGAGTGTTTAGAAGGAGAAAGCTTCAGCCATTGCTGCATTCCTGCGCGGCTAGCACTCCCGCGGAAGACGATCTACCTAGGGCTTTGCGTGTACTTCTCATAGAGGCCATTCATGTGCATGGCTACGAAGTCAAGGATCAGATCCATAAGTTTCTTCCATCATAAAAGGTATTAATCCTACATCAATATTTTATTTTGGAGTCAGGGTCTAGGTCTGATTCCCCGAGGTTTTACCCTCCTTTGGGGCTCCTCACGAGTTATCTCCAGAATCCATTCGATGGATATTCGAAGATTAATCGGAATAGAGTTCTTAAGTTTCAAATCTGATAGTTAATCATGCATGAAAGTTTTAGCATAATTGTTTAAACGATTCCGGCATAATTCTATGTGTTCTTAAGGTGCTGATTTCTAGATTTGATCTTGTAAGTATGCATGAATTAAATTATTTGATTCGATTTTTCCGCTATATTTTTGAAACTTAAAAAGAACTACGTATGGCTTGATCCCCCTTATGAAGGGGTACGTAGGCAACCCGATCAGGTTCAGCCATGGTTTAAAAAAAAAAAAAAAATCAGTATGCTTAACACCGAAGAACCTAGGATTCACTTTCACTCATAGCACACTAAGGGGTCTTTCCCTTTCTCCTTATCCTTTTCTACCTCACCTCTTGTTATAGGATACCTTTTGATTTCATCTTCCTTCTCCTCATGAACTTACTGAATTTTTTTGCGAGGAGGGCAATATCATCAGCCTCATTCTCATCTTCTCCTTCATCACTACTCTCATTACATTCCTTTTGGGTAGAAGCCTTCAGTGCTATTCCTTTTCTCTTCTGATCTTCATCCTCAAGGTGTTGGATCATGGTAAGTTCATGAGTCATCAATGATCCGAGAAGCTCTTCTAGAGGAAGGATGCTGAGGTCCTTGGCTTCTTGTACTGCCGTCACTTTGGCTTTCCAAGAACGTGGTAGTGAGCGAAGAATTTTTCTGACAAGATCACTGTTAGAGTATATTTTTTCAAGACTCTTTAGTCCATTAATGATATCAGTAAATCTAGTAAATGTGAAAGTAATATTTTCAGATGGTTCCATTTTAAACAATTCGTATTTATGAAAGTAGATCCTATGTTCTTCGGTGTTAAGCATGCTAAATTTTTTTTTTTTTAAAACCATGCTGAACCTGATCGGGTTGCATACGTACCCCTTCATAAGGGAGATCAAGCCATACATAGTTCTTTTTAAGTTTCAAAAATGCAGCAAAAAAATCGAATCAAATAATTTAATTCGTGCATATTTACAAGACCAAATCTAGAAATCAGCATTGTAAGAACACATAGGATTATGCCGAAATCATTTAAACAATGATGCTAAAACTTTATGCATGATTAACTATCAGATCTGAAAGGTAAACACTCTATTCCGATTAATCTTCGAATATCCATCGAATGGATTCTGAAGATAACTCTATGAGGAGTTCCAAAGGAGGATAAAACCTCGGAGAATCGTACCTACACCCTGACTCCAAAATAAAAGATTAATATAGAATTAATACCTTTTATGATGGAAGAAACTTGTGGATCTGATTCTTGACTTCGCATCCACGCAAATGAATGGCCTCTATGAGAAGTACACGCGAAGCCCTAGGTAGATCGTTTTCCGTGGAAGTGCTAGCTCGCGCAGGAACACTGCAGTGGCTGAAGCTTTCTCCTTCTAAACACTCATCTTTTGATTGTTCTTCAAGGAGATGGAGGATGGATGTAAGGAAGAAGGAGAAGAAGGGATGGAGGCCCTTAAGAAATTTTTTCAGAATTTTTTGAAACATCTAAATATTGTATATATTGAACTCTAGGCATGGGGGTCTTTTATAGCCAAAAGACCCCCCATGCCTCACACATAATTTAGCCAAGCTACAAAAGACCCCCCCAATTAATTTGGCTGATAAAATCTCCAAAAAATTCTGGTGACTTGGTAGTTAAGAGGATATAAACATATCTAAATTTTGTGCATTTTGGATCCCTAAAAGATAAGAATTCATGCATCCAAAGTTCAGACGCAAATCACCCTTTTCATGCGCCATGCAATCCCTACAAATGAGGAAATTCATCTAAATCTTTTTAGGAAGATTTGAGGCACCATTTTTATAGAAAATATAGCCCCACGCCTCCTCTCTTCTCATGCCAATTTTTGGCCAAAAATAAAGAGGACAAGCATGGAAAATATTGGGGATAAATCAAGGTGTCATTTTTCTCCAAGAAGATAAGGATGGGTTCCTAAAATTTAGAAATTCTTCTCCTTATCCAATTCTGATTATTTGGACTCATAATCCTCATCAAATAAGATCTTCTAATTGATTTGGATCAAGCCTAATCCAATTGGGTCAAGTTTCATCAATTGGGTCAAGCTCAATCTACTTGGGTTGAACCCAATCCAATTAGGTCAAATCCTGATGCAGCCCAAATTGAATCCTATTCAATTTGGTTCAACCTAAGCCCAATTACTCAATCAAATTGAGTTCATTAGCAATCTAATTGCTAATTAATCCTCCAATAATTCAATAATTATTTTAATGCAACTTTTGCTTAGGATAATTTGTCAATCTAATTGACCAAATTATTCCTGAATGATTCTTAATCATCAATTAGTCATTTGATCAATCTAGAAACTTCTATGCGTGTGACCTCATAGGTTCGAACCTAAGCTGGTAGTATAGGAACGTCTTTCTATACTAATCGATGTGACCATCTAGCAATGGTACCCAACGTCCGAATAGGCTGAATATATGCGAAGAAAATATTCTGAAATCCTGGACTATGGTTACTGTATAATTCAATCCCCTTGACTCCTAATGCCAGGATGACTTAGAACTCACTATCAACCCTATAATTAGTACATCCATTATGTGATTAACTTTAGATATCCCGTGACTCCTCACTTGGATTATCCTGGCCAAGGTTTTGCTAAATTAATCACAAGATATTATCTCCTATTTTCAGGAGGGGTCAATTCCATTTCGACTGACAACTGATACGCAAGTACTTAACTGCACCCAGTGACATTCCGTCACTGAATTAGAAATTCAGGTAGTCCGGTACCAAAGTATAGTGAGTTGCATGCTAGTCACAGGTTGCGGTCTCAGGTCAGAGGGCCAAACTTATACCCATATCCACTCGAAACATCTCTTGACAGTAGAGCGTTACAGAATTGGTCACGTTCAGTGAAATGTACTCCTACACTTCACCTGTGTGGCATACCAGTGTCTCCACACTCCTTGGTTAAGAGGACAACCAACGTATATGTCACACAACGACCTAATCTTGATAATGTTGTCGTCCTAGTTACAACATATCATTTGGTCGCGAACAAGTTTAAGGACTCAAAGATAAATCCTCCTTTATCATAACATAATTCCTAAAGACTTTATCATATAAGAGTTCATTTGAAGATGAAATGATGAATAATGCCAAATAACACTTTATTAATTTGTCAATTCATTTACAAAATTCAATCATCAATATTCTGACGATTGACTTTTAGGATGCAATTTCCAACAGCTCCCACTTAGCCTAAAGCCAATCGGCACAGTATCTAATACCCATCTTCGACTTGTGCTCATTGAACTCTTTGATGCCGAGGATTTTGGTAAATGAGTCAGCCAGATTTTCTTTTGTGTCAATCTTCTGAAGATCAATATCACCTCGTTCGACAATCTCTCGAACTAGGTGGTAGCAACGTCGAATATGTTTGGTCCATTGATGTGCTTTGGGTTCTCTTGCTTAAGCTATGGCTCCAGTATTTCACAAAATACAGAAACTGGACCATCAATGGAGGGTGTCACGCCAAGCTCGGTGATGAACTTCCGCAACCATACAGCTTCCTTGGCGGCATCAGATGTTGCGATATATTCTGCTTCATATGTAAAATCTACCACTGTATGCTACTTGGAACTCTTCCAGCAGATGGCCCCACCCTTAAGAGTAAAGATATATCCCGACATGCTCTTACTATCATCTTGATCTGACTGAAAACTTGAACCGGTATATTCCTCAAGTTTTAAGTCAGAATCACTGTAGACAAGCCACTGGTCTTTAGTATTTCTCAAATATTTAAGGATGGTTTTTACAACCTTCCAGTGGTTGCTACCTGGATCAGATTGGTATTTGCTCACTACTCCTAGTGAGTATGCCACGTCTGGTCTAGTACATGTCATGGCATATATTATAGATCCCACTACCGAAGCATATGAAATTCTATCCATACTCTCTCTTTTATGAGGGGTTGTCGGACAATCCCTCTTAGAGAGGTTAATTCCATGGCCCATCAGAAGATAGCCTTTTTTGAAATTAATCATACTGAACCTCTTCAATATAGTATCAATGTATGTGGATTGGGATAATCCAAGCAATCTTCTAGATCTATCTCTATAGATCTTCATCCCTAGGATATAAGATGCTTCTCTGAAATTCTTCATGGCAAATTGAGATGATAGCCAAACCTTTATTTCTTGTAATGCAGGAATGTCATTTCCGATTAGAAGAATATTATCCACATAGAAAATAAGAAATATAATAAATAAATCATTTGCCCATTTATAAATGCAAGGTTCCTCTTCGTTCTTAATGAAGCCATAAGATTTGATCACCTTATCAAATCGTATGTTCCAACTCCGTGAAGCTTGCTTTAATCCATAAATGGATTTTTGAAGCTTGCACACCTTAGACTCATCTGCAGATATAAAACCTTTAGGTTGCATCATATACACCTCATCTTCTAAATCTCAATTTAGAAAAGCGGTCTTTACATCCATTTGCCAAATTTCATAATCTAAATATGCTGCTATCGCAAGCACAATCCGAATGGACTTGAGCATTGCCATGGAAGAAAACATCTCATCATAGTCAATACCATGACGTTGACGATATCCCTTGGCAACCAGACGGGCTTTATAGGTTTCAACCTGATCGTCTGCTCCCCGTTTCCTTTTGAAAATCCACTTACACCCTCTGGATTTAATTCCTTCGGGTGGGTCAACTAATGTCCATACATCATTGATCTTCATGGATTCCATTTTGGATTGCATAGCTCCAAGCCATTTATTAGAGTCCTACCTCTGCATTGCATCCATATAGATGATCGGATCCTCATCGTTTTCATCAAGTTCAATAGGATCCCCATCTCGGATTAAGAAACTATAGTATCTGTCCGGCTGATGTGGTACTCTACCTGATCGCCTTAATGGTGCATCTAAAATAGGTTCTGGATTTGATCTAATCAATTCAGACATAACTGGTTCAGTGGACGGTGTCAGATCTTCTACATGTTGAACTTTCCTAAGTTCAACATTAGAGCTTCTACTTCCTTCTCCAAGAAATTCCTTCTCTAAGAATACAGCTCTATTGCTTACGAACAATTTTTATTCTTCAGCAAGGTAGAAATAATATCCTTTAGTCTCTTTAGGGTAACCGACAAAGAAATATTTGTCAGACTTGGGTTCAAGTTTGTCTATTTTCAAATGTTTGACCTACGCCGGACACCCCCAAACCCTAAGGTGAGAGAGCATCGGTTTACGTCCAGTCCATGTCTCATGTGGTATTTTATTTACAGACTTACTTGGAACCTTATTAAGAATGTAACAAGCTGACTCAAGTGTATATCCCCAAAAGGATATAGGCAGACTTGTAAACCCCATCATAGATCGAACCATATCTAATAGGGTTCGATTTCTTCTTTCTAATACATCGTTATACTGTGGTGTACCAGGAGGAGTCCATTGGGAGAGAATCCCGTTCTTTTCTAGATATGTCAAAAACTCATTGGAAAGGTATTCGCCTTCTCGATCTGATCGAAGAGTTTTAATACTCTTTCCAGTTTATTTTTCTACTTCATTATGATACAATTTGAATATTTCAAATGCTTCAGATTTATGTCTCATTAAATAGACATAACCATATCTAGAAAGGTTGTCTGTAAATGTAATAAAATATGAATACCCACTATTGGAAACCCGCCCATGCCGCAGAAAATTTTAAAAAAAATTTCAGATGCAGCGGAAGAGGCATAAGCGGGATCAATCGCTCATCCTATGAACGGTGTTCAATAACCATTCGTAGATAGATTAGAATTAAAAACTTATAAACTAATTATGAAGATTAGATCTTCACCTTGTGTGGGTAGATGATCACCGCAAACTGAAGTTCATGGTTTAGGATGAAGGTTCGCTTGAAGCCGTTCACGCGTCTGGCCTCTACGGGTATCCACACGAAGTAGAGATCCGATCAAAGCTTCCTTGTCTTCCCGGGGTGCTAGCTCCCTTGCAGAGACTTCTTTTAATGGCTGACGTCCTCCCTTTGAATCAACCCTTGATTGTGCTTGGAAGGAGGAAGAAGAAGGAGGAACTTGGATGAAGAACCAAAAGCTAGACCTGTAGCCTTTTCCCTTGCTTGCGTTGGAACCCAAGAGAGGGAGAGGAGGGATGCCGCCAAGACTTCCTTTGCTTTTCCTTTGCTTGCGGCTGAAGACCAAGGGGAGAAAGGGTGGCCACGGCTTGGAGAGGGAGAGGGTTTCGATGATCAGCCCTAGGGTGCCGCCCGCATCCCTTTTTAAAGCATGAAGGGCTCCTACAAATTAGGAGCCCTTGATACTTTACCAAGAGGGGCGCCGACCCCTCTTGTGTTGCCGCACCAACAAAGCAAAAGAGGAGGGGCGCACGCCCCTCCCTCTTGGCTAACCCTAGTCCTCCTCTAAGGAGGATTAGGAGGTCTTCTAGTGGCTAAGTCCTAATCTAATTAGGCTTAGTCCAAGGTTTAACCAATTTGGGTTTTATACAAGTCCTAATCCAATTAGAACTTGAATGAACCATGACTCAATTGAACTCTTCAATCCTAACCCAATTAGGAGTCATCTTGATTCATTAGGTTAATGATTAATTAGGACTTAGGAGATTCTAATCTAATTAGGACTTATTTAATTTTAGTCCTAATCCAATTAGGACTCTTATTTGAATCCGAAGTCCTAATCTAATTAGGACTTCTAGGAATCCTGTTCTAAGTAGGAATTCATATTGAATTCAAAATCCTGATCTAATTAGGATTGTAGGAATCCTCTCCAAATAGGACTTCCAATCCTAGTCCAAGTAGGATTCCTAGTCCCAATCCAATTAGGACTCCCGAAATCCTACTCCAAGTAGGATTCTTGTTTAAGTCCAATTAATTAATTTCCATTGTTTCTTCTTTAATTTATTATCAATCGAATTGATTACTTGTGATTCATAATCACGTTTCAACCATCGGATCGGTCAATACTTCTACTGTGTGTGACCCCATAGGTTCTATTCTGACTGGTAGTGAGATATATTGCAATCTCTATCACAATATCATTGAAAACTTTTTTCAATGGGTTGGAACAGTTCCAACTCAACTCATCAGGGTTTATCGATCATCGAGATATTCTCTGTGAGTCTCACCATCCACCAGTGACACCTAGCAGCATGTAGTGGTTACCCAGTAGAATGGAATGATGAACCTCTAGATGCAGTTATCGTATGATACAGTCCTACTATCGTGGATCCCTACAGGACGGAGGTCATGGACAACTCGTCAAACCCCATCGTCTGTCATATGTCAAAATTTATTGGACTTAAGTTCGAGAGTGGAAAACTCTTTCTCCACTATGCATACTGCCCCGGCCGAGGTCTTACTAACTCAGTCTTATAAATCTCATAGGATCTCTCCTTATCTACCAAGGTCGATAGATTCCATATAGGTGCATACCCTACTCCTACAGTGAACCTATTGCAGCCAATCTACACTGCATGGACCCGTTTGTCTAGAGACCATGTATACATGCAGTCAAACTATAATAACCTCACTGTGAGTAACCGAAGCACCGCAGGTCAAAGGACCATTCACAATACTGCAACATCAAGCAAGTCACTGACGAGTGGATAGACATCCAAGTGACTTCCTGTCTTGGTCACGCTCAGTACCCTTATTTTTAACAAGCACCTGCACTATTACTTCAGTATCGCCACACCGTGGACTCGAGTCTCGTCCATCCATAAGAAAAGCAATATGTACACTGATCTCATCGGATCGATCACCATCCTCGTGATGATCCATTGACCATATTTAGAATTTAATCATCAATGATGCATGGCTCAAATTCTTAACTCTTAAGAATATGCATCATCATCTTATTAATTCTTGGACGATTCATAGACACATAAACAATATGAATGAAAAAGATGCCTTTTATTTATTCAATAATAAATAGTCAAGTACAAAATTATGTCCTAGAATTAACAATGTGTCAGCCAAATTGGCTTCTAGGGCATACATCTAACAATCTCCTACTTGCACTAAAGCCAATTAGTTATCTAAGTCCCATCTTCTCAAGGTGGGCTTCAGTCTTTTGCTGACTCAGCTGCTTAGTGAACGGGTCCGCCACGTTGTCCGCGGAGTCTACTCTCTGCACTTCGACATACTTCTTCTCAACATAGTCGCGTATGAGGTGGAAGCGCCGCTCTATATGCTTGGACTTCTGATGAGACCTTGGCTCCTTAGCAAGAGCTATGGCGCCATTATTATCGTAGTAGAGTGTTATGACATCTGATATCATCACGTCCAACTCTACAATGAACTCGAATTATTAAGTGATCTAATCAAAATGTGATTGACCATGTCGGCCAGGTAAGTGAGATCGGTGGAAGGGATATGCCATTAACTCGACAAAGACGAATCAGTGCGAGTAGCTCCCAATTAAAAACCACCGGTCAAAACTGCCAAACTTACCTTAGACACTGACTGGTTAAACAATTTCGATTTGATTACTCAAATGACTCGGGCTACACCTCTTAGCCTAAATCAAGTTTCATCTTGGTCTAATCAAAGACATGGACTTGATCCATCTACAACTATTATAAATTGACCTAGAATTTTCTTGACCTAATCTAGTTACTACTTAATTAGATTTGATCAATTATTCTATTTGTCCATGTATGATTCTAACCTTAGGTCTAACCCAATCCTAGAAACTTGATTCAAGCTAACCCATATGCCCAAAGAATTATGCAATGTTAATTAATTGAGTTACAATTCTATTTCATAACACTTAATTCTCAATTAAGTTTAGACTTATGAAAGTTTTGATCGTTGCATATTTCTTTTTAATTACATATTAATTACAATCTTTCAGTTCTTAAAACATATTTTCAGATCTGAGTTTTTGTAATTAATCATATGTAATCAGATTTAATGCATGTTTAAGTTATTATGTTTTATGTTCATGCATCACATATACACAACAACATGAATTAATTCAAACAACATACATCTTATGTATTTATTTTTTCACTTTTATTTTTAGATCTGATTTGTTCATTAAAATTAGAGATCATATAAATCATAAACTTTATTTAGATCTAATCTAAACAATATTATAATTTCAGATTTATTCATGTTACTAATCCTAACACAAACATGCATCATATGCATCCAAAATTTCAGATCTACTTAATCATGCATAATCAGCAATTAAATCAATCATAAAAAATACTTTAGATCTAATCTAAATATGTTAATAATTTCAGATTTAATTGCAAGAATTAAAACATAAAAGTTTAAATATAAACCTGGCTCTGATACCATTGAAAGTGAATCCTAGGTTCTTCGGTATTAAGCATGCTGATTTTTTTTTTTTTAAAACCATGGTTGAACCTGATCGGGTTGCCTACGTACCCCTTCATAAGGAGGATCAAGCCATACGTAGTTCTTTTTAAGTTTTAAAAAGTAGTGAAAAAATCGAATCAAACAATTTAATTTATGCATGCTTATAAGATCAAATCTAGAAATCAGCACCTTAAGAACACATAGGATTATGCCGGAATCGTTTAAACAATTATGTTAAAACTTTTATGCATGATTAACTATCATATCTGAAAGATAAACACTCTATTCCGATTAATCTCTGAATATCCATCGAATGGATTCTGGAGATAACTCCGTGAGGAGCCCTAAAGAAGGATAAAACCTCAAGGAATCAGACCTAGACCCTGACTCCAAAATAAAAAGATTAATATAGAATTAATACATTTTATGATGGAAGAAACTTATGGATTTGATTTTTGACTTCGCAGCCACGCACATGAATGGCCTCTACGAGAAGCACATGCGAAGCCCTAGGTAGATCGTCTTCCACGGGAGTGCTAGCTCGCGCAGGAACGCAGCAATGGCTGAAGCTTTCTCCTTCTAAACACTCAACCTTTGATTGTTCTTCAAGGAGATGGAGGATGGACATGAGGAAGAAGGAGAAGAAGGGATGGAGGCCCTCAGGAAATTTTTTCAGAAGTTTTTTGAAACCTCTAAAAATGGTATATTTTGAACCCAAGGCATGGGAGTCCTTTATAGCCAAAAGACCCTCCCACGTATCACACCTAATTTAGCTAATTAATCTGGCTGATAAAATTCCCAAAAAATTCTGGTGGTTTGCCAGCTAAGAGGAGATAAACATATCCAAATTTCGTGCATTTTGGATTCCTAGAATATAGGAATTTATGCATCCAAAATTCAGCCACAGACCACCCTATTTCATGCGCCATGCAATCCCTACAAATTAGGAAATTCATCTAAATCTTTCTAGGAAGATTTAAGGTGCCATTTTTATAGTAAATATAGCCCCACGCCTCCTCTCTTCTCATGCCAATTTTTGGCCAAAAATAAAGAGGATAGGTATAGAAAATATTGGTGATAAATTAAGGTGTCATTCTTCTCCAAGAAGATAAGGATGGATTCCTAAAATTTAGGGATTCTTCTCCTAATCGAATTCTGATTATTTGGACTCATAATCCTCATCAAATAAGGTCTTCTAATTGATTTGGATCAAGCCCAATTCAATTGGGTCAAGCTCAATCTACTTGGGTTGAACCCAATCCAATTAGGTCAAACCCTGATGCAGCCCAAATTGAATCCTATTCAATTTGGCTCAACCTAAGCCCAATTACTCAATCAAATTGAGTTCATTAGCAATCTAATTGCTAATTAATCCTCCAATAATTCAATAATTATTTTAATGCAACTTTTGCTTTGGATAATTTGTCAATCGAATTGACCAAATTACCCCTGAATGATTCTTAATCATCAATGAGCCATTTGATCAACCTAGAAACTTTTATGTGTGTGACCTCATAGGTTCGGACCTAAGCCGGTAGTATAGGAACGTCTTCCTATACTAATCGATGTGACCATCTAGCATGGTACCCGACATCTGGATAGGCCGAATATATGCGAAGCTAATATTCTGGAACCCTGGACTATGGTTACTGTATAATTCAATCTCCTTGACTCCTAATGCCAGGATGACTTAGAGCTCACTGTCAATCCTATAATTAGTACATCCATTATGTGATTAACTTTAGATATCCCGTGACTCCTCACTAGGATTACCCTGGCCAAGGTTTTGCTAAATTAATCACAAGACATTATCTTCTGTTTTCAGAAGGGGTCATCTCGACTCACAACTGACTACGCAAGTACTTGACTGCACCCAGTGACCTTCCATCACTGAATTAGAAATTTAGGTAGTCCGGTACCAAAGTACAGTGAGTTGCTTGCTAGTCACAGGTTGTGATCTCAAGTCAGAGGGCCAAACTTATACCCATATCCACTCGGAACATTTCTTGACCGTAGAGCGTTCCGGAATTGGTAACGTTCCGTGAAATGTACTCCTACACTTCACCTATGTGGCATACCAGTATCTCCACACTTCTTGGTTAAGAGGACAACCAATGTATATGTCACACAATGACCTAACCTCGATAATGCTGTCGTCCCAGTAACAACATACCATTTGGTCGCGAACCAGTTTAAGGATTCAAAGATAAATCCTCCTTTATCATAACATAAGTCCAAAGAACTTCATCATATAAGAGTTCATTTGAAGATGAAGTGGTGAATAATGCCAAATAACACTTTATTAATTTTTCAACTCATTTACAAAATTCAATCATCAATATGCTGACGATTGACATTTAGGATACAAATCCCAAGACTGAGTTCGATAAATTCCTGGCCAGGTATTTTGGAAAAAGAGTTTTCCATATCTTGAACTGGAAGTCGTGTAAATTTGACATATAATGGACGACGGAATTTGACGAGATATCCATAACCTCCGTCACGTCGGGATCCATGATAGAAGGATTGTATCATACGCTAATTGCACCAAGAGGTTTAGATATTCCATTCTGCTGGGTTGCCACCACATACTGCTAGGTGTCACTAGTGGATTGTGAGACTCGAAGGCATTCACTTGGTGATCAGTGAACCCTGAGAGTAGAACTGAATTCGTTTCAGTCCACTGAAAGGAGTTTCAGTGATATTGAGATGGAGATCTCAATATATCTCACTAGCAGTCAGAATAGAACATACGGGGTCACACACATAGAGGATTTAATTAGTCAGACTATCATAATTATGATTTGGAATCATAATAGAAATCAATCATCAATATGATTGGTGATTGAATTAACCCACTAAGTGTTAGTGAGTTAATGAAAGAAGAATTAAGTGGATTGATTGCAATTAGGCTGATTTAACGAGCCAAATCAAATTGGGTTCGACCCAAATTGATTTGGGTTCGACCCAAATTGATTTGGGTTCGACCCAAATTGATTTGGGTTCATGATTGGGTCAATTTGATTAAACCAAGGTTTGTGCGGATTTTAAAGACCACATGTCATCGTAGGATGAATATGACTTAAGTCATGTTCACACTATGTGGACTTTAAAGTCCACATGGCGTCGTAGGATGTATGATCCCAAATCAATTAATTCTTCTAATGAGATTAGGAATCCTAATATGATTGGAAAATTATTCAATTGATTAAATAGACACATGTCATGCATCTATGAGCACAAGGATTGGACACTTGGCATTAATCCAAGGGTGGGTTATAGTCCCATACTCCTAATAAGATTAGGAGGAGCCCTAAACCCAATCTATAAAAGGGTAGCAAGGGAGAAGTTATGAATTAATTCTCTCCTCTTCCTCTCCACGCCTCCTCTTCTTTCTTCCTCCTCCATGGTAGCAAGGGGTCTTTATCCTCCTCTTCTTCCATGGTAGCAAGGTAAGAAATATCCACGTGCAAGGTTCCTCCTTCCTCTTCCTCCATCACGAGCAAGGTTGAAGAAGAAAGGGTTCTTTAAGGAGGTATGTTGCAGATTTTTATCTTCTAATCTATATGATAGTCATGAGAGGTCTTTACAAGGAGCTAGCACTCCGATAAGACCCTATCTTAGATAATTAGATCCTCGTGTGGATACCTGTAGAGGCCGGACAATTGTGTGGCTCAAACAGGAACCTAGATAGATCATCAGGCTGCGGTGTTCTTCATCTGTAGAATTTTTGAAGATGAGATCTTCAAATTAATTTTTTTGATTTTAGTTTCAGTTTTATGAATCTTAATCAACCTTCCTCAGATCCTAATCTCTCCTTCCTAATGAATTCAAAGAACTTCTGGATTTGGATCTAGAAAAATTTTTGAATTCTACGATCTGAGGTGCATTCATGCGATGAACGACATCCCGTTCGAATTCTGCTGCGAACGTCGCATCGAACGGGGCATAACTTAGCAGTGGTATCAGAGCAAACGTTCGATCTCCGGAAACTCTCACATGTAATCATGTGATGAAGCGTGGCTCTCCGTCCGGAGGCATATAGAGATGTGTGCTCTGATAGGTATACATGGGTGTCACTCTATTTTTAATAGGATCGAACCCATGTAGGAGTGGAGTCTCCCCCTTCAGTGGTATCAAAGCCATGGATCTAGGGAGCATGATTAGGACCTAAGGATTGATTACCACATTTTTAATCTGATTTTTAAAGAAATTATGCTTGCTAGATTTTCTGCGTGCTGAAATTTTCAGCATGCAGATTTTTTATTTGCTATGATCTTGCAAATTATTTTAGAATTGCAATAAGATTACAATGTTTAAAATCAAGTAATGCATGATTTGAAATCCAGAGAATAGCATAATAGGTTTAAAATTTCAGATCTGAAAATATACATGAGATGCATATGGCAATCATAATGTTCATACTTGTTTAAGGTTATGTTTAAAATAATGTATGCATGAGATGTATGTATTAGTTAAACAAAAATTTATTTGCATGAGATGTAAATAAAACCCTTAAACAATAGGACATTTACATAAGATGTAAACTGAAACAATTATGTCATTTACATAAGATGTAATCACAAAATATATGAAAGGATTTCATAATTACATAGGATGTAAACCTGAACCAATGTGACATTTACATAAGATGCAAATCGAATAACATATGGTATAGGGTAGATGGTTACATTAGATGTAAATTCCAAGAGACCTAAAACCTTCCTAAATCAATCGAGAGTGAACGATACATTGAGCTAGCCATATTTGATTAATTGATCTAATTGGTGTCTAGGTAAGCTCAAAGGTGGTTACTTAATTAGGACCTTACTCTCTGAGTAAGGGGAGCCTCCCACCCACTTACCTGACCAATTGATCGATTTCCTCCTATGGAAAGCTCAAAGTTGAAATCACTAAGATCTGATTATCCAATATTAAGTCGATTGATCTTCCACCATAGTAGAGTTGCTAAGATCTTTCCGGCGTTGATTAGTCTCGGCTGGATACAGTGGGCTAGTTGCATCGGGGATTGGACCTCTCTATTAACATGAGATGTTGTGGGGTAAAGGTGGGGTTGGGCTCCAAAAACTGTTAAGTGAGGACCCAATCACAGCTTTATTTTTGCGGGATATACGGTGGGTCTGACTGATCGGTTATTTCAATTTCAAAAATAAACCACGCAATAGCACGTATCCTGTAGGATAGTGATTACGGGTGTCGGTCCACAGGGATTGAAGAATAAGTTATTTTTTTTAAAAAAAATAAATAAAGAAGAAGGATTTGCTAACTCGATTTAACTAAATTAAACTATGAGTGCAAATTGAAATTTATCAGAGTAGATAGATCTAGGGTTTGGAATCCACCACATAGCATTGCATCAGGGACTGTATTCTTAATTTTTGTCTTTTGGAGAGGCATGCAATTTGGCTACAAGCCTTTTTGAAATAAGAGCATAAAGAGTTTTAGGAAGATCCATCTCAGGCATAACAAAAAGTGTCTACCTAATTATGCTAACCTAGAGTGCAACACACCTCATCTTCCTAGGCATGGATCATCTTAGACTACTTTAGCAGACATGAATAATAAATAGCATGCTCAAAGTTTAAACATCGTAAAAGAATTTTTCATTGATAATAAGAATTTAAACAAGCTCCAAAAAATTAAAAGAGTAAGAACTACAATGCCCTGATACATTGCTAGGGCTTCATCCAACCCTAGACTAGGTGCTCAGCCGCGCATGGTGGCCGAATGTCCTTCCATCTTCAAATGAAAGCCTTCACCTCCCATTCTTCCAAAAATATCACAAACTATTCTCTTTTCCCCCCTCTTTTCTTTTCTTTTCTTTTTCTCCCAACCGAACCTCTCTTCTTCTCTTCACCGAAACTGGGGTTCCCCTGTTTCTTTCACAACCCAGCTCTCCCCTTCCAAGCCGATGGCCACCCTCTTTATACCCATTCTCCCCCTTGATGGATCCACTGAGAGCGTGCTGGAGATGCGGATGTGAGATCACGGGATGCCCGGACGCGGAGGAGGCTGGGATCACGGAGAGGAGTTGGGCTCTTGATGCGGCTCGGAACGCACGCGGTTGATGGCGGAGCTGGATCTCGGCTGCGGGCTGCGTCACGGGCGGAGGAAGAGGCGGAGATGCTGGGATTTCGACTGCTAGGAGTGGATCGTTGATCTCGGAGGAGAAGACGCGGGCTATGATGGCAAAGGGGCTGGATCTCCGCTGCTGGGAAGAGTCGACCGCACGGGCACGGTGGGCACGCGGCTGATTGCGGCCGACTGGAATCACGGAGGACTGGTCGCCGGCAGATTTGATTGCGGGATCGTCGGGAGGGAGCCGCGGACGGTGGGTGGCTGGGTGTGATGCTTGGATCCCGCTTGCAGTCGGACGGGCGTTGGAGGTTGCTGGATTACCGGCTGCTGGGACGTTCACCGCGTGCGGGCTGTTGATGGCTTCATCGCGATGAAGCTTGGAATGGGTTGGGGTTGCACTGCGTGGATGATTTGTATCGCTGGCTGCTGGAAAGAGGTCTCCTGTTGCAACGCTGGGAAGGAGAAGATAAACAGTGAATTCCCAATTTTTTTATTTTTTATTATTTATTTATTTATTTTTTATGTATTATTTATTTTTTCTCTAACACTGTTCACATGAATAGTGTTTTCACGAACACTGTTCATATGAACAGTGTTTTCGGCATTTTATTTTTTATTTTTTTATTTTTTATTTTTATTTTAACACTGTTCATATGAACAGTGTTTTAACTGGACACTGTTCATATGAACAGTGAATCATGAATATTTAGTTATTATTATTATTATGAATTTTATATGAAGGCAGGTAACGAGTTGGTTAGAAATTGGCTTTGGATTTGCGGTGGGTCATGATCGTTGAGTTGCTTGAACTTGTTCTCGAGCCCTATGTCTTTTAAATTTAATTCTTGCTAAGCTGCTTCAGATCGAACTCGACCAGACAAGACTAAAAATCGGACCGTGACCTAATAAAAAGGGTTAATCAAACCTTTGCCCCATACATAATTAATTATAACTTTCGAGCGAATCAGGACCAAAACCCATTTAATTATAACCTTAGCTTGATTACAACTCCATCAGGTTACCAAATCGGGTCAACACAATCTCTTCCTTATATATTTTCATGAAAGATTATAACCAAGAGAGAGACAAGTTTAGAGTCTGTTTTGAGAAAAGAATTATTTACCTCTTACCATATTTTAAATTCATTTCAATGTTTATTTAATTTTATGGTAAAATATATATTTGTCAGTTTAAAAATATTGATAAGTGCTATGGAAAGATAACTAAATTATAGATTATTAAGCACTTATCACACTCCCAAACCTATATTTTGCTAGTCCTGGAGCAAAATAAAACTAGAAAAGAAGAATTTTAACTCACTTTCGCAGGCATCGCGGTTACATTTACCATATGTAACAAGGCTTTAAACCCCTAGGTTACCCTAGTGGACGAGTTGTAGTCTCGTGAGAATTTTCAGTGAAGATACCCACAAACTTCAATAAATCATTTATCATTATTGTTATTATTAATTTCTTTTCTTTTTTTTTAAAATCAATTGATCCCTAGGTCAAGATGCAATTCAAGTTGAAGTTATTAAGTTTCCATTTAAGGAGTTGTAAGACTCATTTATACTGGAGTGCTCGGTGAAATCTGGACCGTACATAAGCTAAGGGTTCGGATCTCCAAAATATTGCTAATACTAGTAGTTTCCAAGGATTGGTCGAAAGGACCTGCTCACTGATTCAAAATCATCTTATCTGCAGGATTTTGAGAGTTGTGGATGTTTACTTTAGTACCTCACGGGCTTTATCTGTAATATTCCGGTTTACTCGAATTTTTACAACGACGGCTTTCACACTATTGTCTTTTCAAGGTCAATACAGAGTTTTTTTTT
Organism: Phoenix dactylifera; assembly: GCF_051530095.1. Lineage (NCBI taxonomy): Eukaryota > Viridiplantae > Streptophyta > Magnoliopsida > Arecales > Arecaceae > Phoenix > Phoenix dactylifera. Next base: position 23,008,764 of record NC_143190.1, read on the forward strand.
TATAAAAGATATATAAATTGTGCACTTTTACTCTTGTGGTGATTTCTCCGTGTAATGAGCAATCAGTCGACAACTCTCACACCAGTTGGCATAAGGTGTCGGGCATCAAGACTCCCCTACGGACTTATGCTCGGAGTTCTCATCACAAGCCCATTTGACCTTTGA